>NC_089875.1:90615523-90952711 GCF_040182565.1 Anser cygnoides
ATGATCTTTGTGAGTCCCTTCCAACTCAGGATATTCTATGATTGTATGGTTATATTTCAGATTTGTGAGGAGCTCCTTGTTCATTCATGCCCATCTCCTGGCACTTTTGCCTGATTATCTACACACAGAGAAGGACAAGAAGTCAAGACAAGAAGTCTTGAGCTTGAAGGAAGTGATCCTTGAGAACTGACCCCTGTATCCTTTTCTGCAGGACTATATTCCATGGTTTTCTTAAAAGCAGATCCCTGAACAGGCCAAAGTTTGCTCTTCTCTGGATCTGGAATTTCACCATCTCATGGTCCCTGCAGCCACGGCTGCCCCCCAGGACTTCACACCCTGGACCCATTCTTCCTTTTTTTTTTTTTAGGTATCAGGTCCAGCAGAGTGTCTCTCTCCTCATTTGTTCCTCAGTCACCTGTGTTGTGAGGGGCTCAGGTGCTTGGAGGCTTCATGGACCCAGCTATCAGGCCCCGCTTTATTACCAGGGCACTGACCCAATTCCTGGGGCTGCAAATCTACAGGTGGGGCAGAAGATGTCCTCCTGGTACCTGAGGTGACCAGCATCCAGTCTTTGCCACTACAGGAGTCTCCTTTTCCTGGAAATGTAGGCACACTATCTCCCTCTCATCAGTGTAGCTGAGGATTCAGGCCTTGATTTCTGCAGGGTTTTAGAGAAGTTCCAGTCACTCACCTGTTTGCCGTCCCTACTGATGCACAGCCTCCTTATCCACTCCTGCAGCTCCCTTGCTTGGTGGCATGGACAAGAAAGGAGTTCGTCTGCCCTGGCACCTGTTAAAAGGCCTTGGATATCCCAACATCCCGTGGCTGCAGAGCTGCATCCACCCTTGGGAGCTCACTCTTGGTTGAGGTCTCTGATGTGCTGGGGTAGGTGCTCCTTGGGAGCTGGGAACCACGCCTTGCCGTGAACCACTGCCATTGTAGAAGACACAGATGTTGTTCCAAGCAGAGATGCTGGCTCCTTCTGTGTGTTATTCTGCACAAACTGTTGTGTCTATGCTGCACACTGGGAGCAGGCTAGCCAAATCAGAAAACCCTCAGTTATTTTTGGTTTTGTGCTGGACTTGTAAGCAGAGCATCAGCTATTGGCAGCTCTCCTTCCCAGCAAATGTATGAACTGCACTAAGCCTCCCAAAACAGCTGCAAATTTAATTAAGTCAAGATGCTTGTCCCTGTGTAGACCCTCTCAGACTAACAAAAAAGACTCAGGTCCCTTCCACTCTCTTTCTAGAGCCTCATAATCTCCTTAAGTTTCGCAGCTGTTCACCTCATGATTTGAAAGGGCACAAGGGCTCAGGACTCTAAAATTCTCTCTGCTCTTTTCTTAGCCACATTCTCAGGTGTTTCAGTTTAGATTTACATAATATATGGGTACTCTGGAACTTTCTTTTTCTATGCTTCAATTTCCTACTTGTAAAATAAACATAATATAACTTCAGGCCAGCTGGTATTTGAAATTATGAAACTGTGAACACAAATCATGCTACTGAACAAATTACTGCTTTTCTCAATCTGAGCTATTCCACTTATATGGGTCAATTTCTAACTTAAAAATGTTTTGCTGGATCATTTTTCTTTGTTTTCTAAATCAGAAATTAAAAGTACAAGACTATTCTATGTAATTTCTTGTAATGCAAATTCCAATTCCCACACAAGTCTCACAGTCAATACTATTTAGAAACCTGTGAGGGAATTAATGATAATGAGAAAAACCTCTTTAGGGGGTTAATTTTAAGAGTGCACTGTAAACAAGAAATGAGACCACCTGTTGAACAAGGCAGAATAAAAATTTAATGAGTTGCTACCCTCTAAGTAAGATGCCATCCATCCTTTTAGTAAATGAGGATGAAATCTTGTGAAAGAAGTAGCATTTGTTCAGGTAATTAGAGACTGTATCATAGCACATGCCATATGCAAATATACAAGGAAACTAAAATAAAGTTGAAGAGGAAACTTTAATTAAGTTTCCTTAAGTTAATTAAGGAAAACCTTAAGGGGGTCCTACCAGAAGCCTTCCAGGGCCTATGAGGAGGTCATCAAGATGACAGAGTCAGGCAGAATGAGAGAGAAAGGACTTAAACTGCAACAAGAAAGGTTCAGATTAGATGGAAAAAGAATCTTTTACAATGTGAGGACAGTTCAGCAATGGAGCAGGTTTCCCAGATACTGCACATTTTCAAGACCCACCTAAAACCCTGAGAAACCTAGTCTGTCCCCCTAGATGACCTTGCTATGAGCAGGAGGTTGCACTTAGTAGTCCCCTCCCACCTGAATTATCCTATGATTCTGTGAATTTGCTTTTTCTTCCAATAAGACTGCTTGACTTTATAACTTTATTATTCTTTTTGCATCATATTTATGCATCATCACAAAAAGCTTATAAGGGCATTCATTTGTGCTTTCTCCTATAGCTAAACTGCTTATGGTGAAAAGCCTTCACAAAGCAAAGGCCATCTGAAATAAGCTGATGACAGTGATTTCTAAGTTCTTGTTTCTGATTCTTCATGACAATTTAAAATAAATGTTCATACTGATCCCCAAGAGTAAGTACTGATGGGGCATGTCTCTTTGCACTGAGGTATCCAAAGCTGTCATACAGCCCTATCAGAATTGATCGTTTTATTTCCAACTTCTGCATTTAAGTCTGAATGTTCAACTAACTGTGCTAACTGTGGAGGAAATTATGTTCAAGCCAATTACTGCTTCATTTTTTGTTTTTATAAATGTATGTAAATTTAGGATGGTCCAGTGATCTTAAAACACGAGACATCACAACCTTCCTGTAGCCGTGCGGTAGAGTAGTATACTCTAGCTTCCCTTACTATTGAGGGAAAGGATCTGGGAAAATACATTACTCCAGAGGATACTTTTGCTTTTGGGAGAAGAAAATCCATCATCTCCTCTTTTTTTTTTTTTTAATTGTGAGAAAGAATTTTGAGGGGGTAGGGGGAAAGACAGGTCAAGACCAAGGTGTTCCATGCTGAATATGAAAAGGAGTAGTGTTTCTCAGTATCACAAAGGCTCAAGAACCACAGCTTTTCAGGATTTTTCAGGAATATGCAGGATACTAGAGGTGCAAATTAAGTTCCATTTTCTGCCTGAGGAAACTAAATCTTGATTTCTTACCTTCCTGGTGAAAAAAAAGCAAACATGTTGTCCTGAATGCCACTGTGTGATCTAAAGAATATATACATCTCTGTGATTTAAAGAATATATACTTTTTTTTTTTTTTTTTTTTTTTCCCCTAATAGAACATAAGAATATCAACAGGAATTAGAGAGAAAGCTCAACCTAGAGTTGGGCTGCCAGTCTGGCGAGTGGGGTACTCTGCCAGGATATGGGACATGTGGGAGAGGAAAAAATTCAGCCTGTCATAGCTTGGGTGAGAAATGTGACCCCTGAACGTATGGAAAAAAGGCATGAAATTGCCACATCATATTTTATGAAGCTAATGCTTTATTTCTTTGGCTTTTCTTCCAAATACCTTAATGGTTTTGTTTGTGCCAAATGGGAACATTCTATGTCAGAACATCTTTTTTTTTGTTGTTGTTATTGCCAAAATCAAAACTTAGAATTTGGTTTGTGCCAATGACAATTTTCTTCCTCGTTTCCTGTTTTACAGGAGAACTGAAAAAAAATACATCATTAATTCATATAAAGCTCTGCTGCAGGTTTGCAAGGGTTATTCAATTTAGAGCTGGAGATAGAGAGCTCCTTCCAGGCCTGGAATAAGTAGGCACAGCTCCTGTTGGCTTTAAAGTTTATCCTGGTAACTATCCAGGCTGTGTTTCAGCCATGGGATAGAAAATAAATGTAACTGAAGAAGAGTTAATAAAAGTTTTAGACACTTATTAAATAATGCACCTTTAATGCTCCAGACGTAATAATCCCAGTGCTTCTAAAATTAACAAAAGTACTTCTTGTCCTTGCCTGACTTGCAAGAGTGGTCCTATCTCACATTACTGATAAACCCTGGAAATACAGGGACTATTCATTCTGCATGTATCCTTCACAGCACAGTTCTAAGGATACATCCTGTACCTTGGGCTGTGTCAAGCTCTACTGTGCTTCCTCCTCATCTATTCATTCCTTTCACTTTTCAATGTGCAAGATCCTCTCGTATTGCCATGGGGATAGCCATTCGGTCAGAAAACTTTATTTCATTTCAAACACTTACATGGTAACAGTGGGCTCAGTTTAACTCAGCTTTTACTCCTGGTGAGGATAAAAACAAATCCTTCATTTTAAAATATGCTTTGATTTCCAAGTGGCCTGTTTGATTTTGTTTGCTTTCACCAGCATCCAGCAATGATTCTTGGAAAAAAAAAATAAAAAAAATCTTTCTTCTTCTTTCTACTCCAGCATCATAAATCTGGAAAAGGAAGATATATTCTTCTTTTCCCACTTTAGTTTTCACATGTGTACTAGATTTAAAAGTCTCTTCAGACCTCCATTGCTACCAGACATGATCCCTTGCCAGACCAATCAGACTTCCTGTGAAATAAGGTTTCCTGTCATATTAAGGTACAGCTGTCATCTTAACCCTCAGTGCTGTAAACAAGCAGTTGCTGGCAGAGGACCATAAACAGAACTATAATCTATGTACCTCAATTTTCCACGTCTGGCCAAGAGAGGTATCTCTCCATGACATCATTCCACCTCATCCATTTCCCTGTCTCCTCAGTGTTACAAAGCTTTTATCCTCCTTTTTATTCCTTCTGCATCCATTCTCCTTGCATCCCTTTGAATCATTTCTCTGTGCCGTTTTGGTTACCGTAGCCCTGCAGTGACTCATGGAAACGCCTTTGGACTCCTCGCCTATTTATTCTACCAGCCATATCCTGTTATTTGTCTGTCTCTCAACAATTCTTGTAACTGGACACTTTCTGCTTGACTTTACAAACGGTGCTTTTCTTGCTTAGCATTTTCTTTCTTGAACATGCAGCCCCAGTGTTGCTTCAGTGCTTTTCTTGTCTCTAATTTTCCATGCTCTGCTAACCAAAAACCCTTATCTCTTTGGCAGCACAGACAAATGCATTCATCTACTTTACTACTTCTGTTTTGGAAACCGAATTGACCTTTTCTTCTTACTTTGAATACCAGTTGTCAGCCCTCTTCTCTCACTGCAGGGAGCCCAGCACCGACCTTGGCAGAGGCCAAAGGTCTGCCTCTTATCCCTAGTTCCTTATCCCTAGTTCCTTTAACCCCAGTCCTAACACTCACAGTACAATGACTTCTGTGCATCTTGCATGTGGGTTTTTTTTATCTGTGTACCTTACTTACCGGTTAAGTTAAAATTTTACCCTCTTACGTATGTTGAAAACTGGGGGATATTTTCTTCCTCTGTAAAGAACTTACAGCGGGAAGGTAAAGGAGAAAAGAAGGAAAAGACAGCAGAGAAGAGAAGACAAAGAATCTTTTTTTCTGTGTATTTTCTTTCATCTCCTGTAACATTTCTTATTTCTTTTTCTTGACACTCCCTTACTAGAATACTAGTGGTGTACACCTAAGGGACAAAACCACATATTCTGCATTCTGCTCTCCTGAGGAGCCTGAGACTGCCATTACAGATGGCATCCATAGGATAAGAAGCCCTAGAGGTACGTATCAGTAACATCTTTGTTAACAATTTTGCTAACAAATCATAATATAAATCATTCTTTCCTTGTTCCTTTAGCCTTAGTAGAAATTTTGTTCCTATGTTGGCATCTGTGCTTTTCAAAGCACCACAGACTTCATTCCTTGTGACGTACTTAGCATCAGTCTCAAGGTTAACATTCTGCTATACAAAGACATCTGAATTTAAAATGACAAAGAAAGTTTCAAGCCCCTTCTCACAGAAACTGTGCTAGCCAATTTTGGGCCAAGGCTACGAGGAAATAAGGAGCCTTATAATTCCTTCCCTCAGAATGTAGATTTAAAAACTGCAAGCTCTGGTAAGGACTTTGGTATCAGGTGGGGTTTACAGCACAGCCAGAACTTACACCTGCAGAAGCCTTCCATGACAGCCCTCCTGCAGAGATATTCCCACTAAAAAAAGGGTCTTTATGAAAAACGAATTTTATTCTCAGGAGTCATTTGCAGCTCTAGACTCTGAAAGCAAAGGTTCCTGAAAAAAAACAAAACAAAACAAAACAAAAAACATTTATTTACAGGCAGAACATATGTCACTAGGGGCAAAGCAGGAATCTTCAAAGGAATCTTAGGGTTTCAATATTAGCTATCCAGCTGGCATTGAATCTCATTGGCAAATAAAAAGCCTAAAATCTTTACACCTGTAATTTTTTAACTGTCAGTAACAATCACTATAATGCTCAAGAACTCCTATCCTACAAGCCCACTGTTCATTAAATACTCCCACCTAAAGAAAAATAAAGCTGCTAGTCTTACACAAGAATACCCTGAGGCTGAGAGTTTTCATAACTTTCTCAATGGGGACTATAGTGAACAGTCTCAAAACATACACTGTTGAAAATTCAGATACCAAGAAGGCAAGTAAGCAACACATTTTGAGTGGATATACATTATTTCCATGCACTAGTGAGAGCTGTATTTTTCAGGAGCAAGCTACAAAATGAATAGGTCAGAAATATTTCTGATGCAAAAAGCAGTGACTTTGGAGCTGGTTGCCTCTATGCTGGGAAACTTTTCATGAGTTTCTTAATGTCTTAGAAACCAAAATCTCATTCTCCAAAGTGACTTTTTACTTTTTGAGTAGGACTCACATGGTCTTATTTCTGCCTAAGCTGCTATTTAGGTGAAGTGTTGTATCTGAAGGCCTGTCTGTGAACTTTGGAAGGTGGTAAGGATAGAATTGAGCCCACAAAAGCTAAACAACACCTAGAATCCAGTCCACCTGCTACTAACATTTCTCTGTGTTCAACAATTAGCCCTAGCCTCCTACCCTATAGACAGGCAGTGCTACTCTTCTTAAAAGCCATGAATTGGACAACCTTGGACACCATTATTTATGCTTATAAGTCCTCACTAGGTGCTGTTTAAAAAGGTCTTTTTCTAAACTTGCATTCATAGTTTTATGAGGAAAAAGCACAATGCAAGGATCTGTTGGCACAAACTACACTTGCAGGAAGTAAGTTAACTTCTACCTTTCAGAGACACCCTCTGTCCAATTAATAAATGATTCTCTCTCTAGGAAAACCTTTCTCTTTATTCATTTTAAAGACCATCACAACACTTTGGCTGCCTAAAGTCTTCATTTCTTCCCCTAGCCTGTTTTCAGTGTAGGAAAGACTCAAACAACTCTGGTATTGATTTTGTTCTTCACACACCAAAACACAGTATTCATTGCTGCTTGTTTGGCAGCAGAGTGTGTGCAGGGAATGGGGGAAACAGCATGCAAAACAAACAAACAACAACAACTACTAACAGAACAGAACAGAACAAAACAAAACAAAACAAAATGTTTAACAAAAAATTGTCTTTCCTGTAAACTGAGAGAACCATCCTTAGATAAGTCCCAACACTAATGACACAGCAAAAAGGTGAATGAATAAATGGTATGCTTTCTAAGTTGCAAAAAGAAAAGTTGTTTACTTGGAAAGAGGAAACACGAGTGCTGAGATGCATGCTGCATTTTTAAAATAACTGTGGCTGGGTATGGACTCATGCTCCCAAAGCCAAGTGGTCTGAAGAGGGGATACACCTTCCACACCTTGGGGCCCAGGCTGAGTGTGAGCTGGTCCCCCCACGGCAGCCTCAGCCTCTGCATCTCTGCCCAGGCAGCCATGCACTCTCGTGGAGCGGGGGCTAAATTATAAGCACCAGCAAGTGGATTCAAGCACAGTCCTGAATCGCAAGCTACAATATAAATAAAGACTGAAGGTACAGGCCAAATGTAAAGCCTGAATGCATTCATCTAGATTATTGCAAGTGCATGTGAGGCACTACTGAAAAGTACCGTTTGTATCAAAATAAATCTTTTCATGCCAAAGGACAATGTATGCTTTCACAGAAAATGCTTTAAAGTTTTACTTAAAGACTCCAAAATCTGTGCTGGTTTCTGCACACCCATGTTTAGAATAATGAATATAATGTGAGCAGAGGCCAAATAGGAGCTTTCCACAAACACAGCTTAACCAATATAAGCAGGGGAAAAAATAAATTTGTTTAAAAGGAGTATATGCTCACATACAAAAGGAAGAGTAAATTAATAGGCAGAACTGATTATTTTTACATGACTTCATCATGGCAACCATCAGATTTAAGATATTTTTATTTGACATCGCATAAGTGGACACTTGCAAACATGCCTGAGAAAGCTGGAAAATTACTTGCATAACTAACGAATAAACAAGCTAGCTAACATAGTAAATCTTTTTTTTTTTTTTTTTTTTTTTTTCTCTGCCAGTAATAGTTGAACCGTTTGAAGTCTCAGGCTGGCCTCATGCCATTTAGCACCACTGATTCAAACCTAAGAGTCAGACCAGGAGCATGTTGGTGCAAACCCATGGTTGTGATATTCATCTGCTGTCTGGCAGTGGAAGTGCACCATGCACATCATTGTGCCCATCTCCTGTTCTGTGAAAGCTGGCTGTCAGGGTAGAGTTTAGAAAAGGGCATACAAGGGGTAATAGTGACTGGATGCAAGGTGTATAGATGACCTTTTGTAGCTATTTCCTTGGAAAGTATCTCACACTGGAGTAGGGTGAAAGATATCTTGAAAAACTGCATTCTGCATTTACACACAGATATGCAGTGCTGCCTTTGGTATCATTTTTAATATGTCATTTTGATATTCTGATATTGTGTGCTACCAGGCCGATTGCACAGGTATTGCTGCAGTTTTGTGGAGTCTGGGGAATGTTTCCTTCTGGTGAGGGTATATTGAGAGTTAAACTTAGGAACAAGATTGCCTTCTTCCCTCCTTTTGCATTTTATTCACATTATGAATTTAAGTCATGGCCCTTCAATATCTCACAATTTACTTTCCACAGTCTTTGTTATGGTATTAGCTGTTTTTGACTTTTTTTTTTTTTTTTGTCAGAAGCCTAACACTTTTTTCAGTTGCAACCGAAGCCTTGAAGAACACCCATCCATTTTCTCCATCAGCAGATGCACAAGACAGGGTCCACCATCTCTCTTTGTTTCTGCTCTTTCTGGTCTTCCTGCCCCATCTTGCATTAAGAGCTGGTTGCTCTCATGCTCCATTAACATCCTTGAAATAGTCAAGCCTGGCAGCAATGTGGTTGATCTTACACTAGTCCAGCTTTTGGCTTTTTTGACCTGTAAGAGATTCACCAGTGCAGAAATCTTCCTAATTGGATACCAGCATTTTTGGTAATTTAGCATACAACCTTTAGTGATGTATGTTGAAATGAAAAAGGAACAGTGATAAAAACATCTCAGGCAGCTAAGGACACTGATTTTTCTAGAGTCAATTCTTTCCACTCACAAGCTACATGGTGTTCATTAAGTGGGGTCCCTGCCTCCATCTCTTAACTTGTGATTTTCATCACTCACCCTCAAAACACCTTATTTCATACATTAGTTATAGGTAAGCAGTATGATAGAAAGAAATGTTCTTGCTACTTGGTGGCCTAGAGAGCAGAAAACATGATTTTAATCAAGGAAAGACTATCAGTGAAGTAGTCTTTTTCCTAGCATGTGTGAAGAGGTGGGAATTCTATCTCAACATCCTTTCTTCTTCCTTAGAGTTTACAGTTATTCATATGACAACAGCCTGAATCAATTGTGTAGGCTCATGAAAGTAAGATTTTCCTTTCTGCATGTGGTTTAATCATTGCCAAATACTTTACTCTCCTGTGCGATCTGCTTTAACTGCTTTACTCCTGGGGTGCAATGGCATAGGTTCCCAATTATGCAGCACCTTGCACTTGGCCTTGTTGAACCTCATTAGGTTCTCATGGGCCCACTTCTCAAGTTTGTTCAGGTCCTTCTGGATGGTATCTCTTCTTTCTGCTGTATCATCTGCACCACTCAGCTTGGTGTTATCTGCAAACTTGCTGAGGGTGCACTTCATCCCACTGTCCATGTCATTAATAAAGAAATTAAGCAGCACTCATCCCAGGACAGACACCTGAGGGATGCCACTCATCACTGGCCCCCACCTGGACATAGAGCTGTTGACTGAGCACTTTAGCTGTGGCCATCCAGATAGTTCCTTATCCACCGAATAGTCCGCCCATCAAATCCATCTCTCTCCAATTTAGAGATAAGAATGTCATGTTGTACCGATGGTGTCAAGGCCTTACAGAAGTCCGGTAGATGACATTGGTTGGTCTTCCCTTGTCAACTGATGCAGTCACTTCATCACAGAAAGCCACCAGATTGGTCAGGCATGATTTTTCCTTGGTGAAGCTGTGCTGGCTGTCTTGGATCACCTCCTTGTCTTGCAAGTGCCTTAACGTTGCTTCCAGAAGGATCTGTTCCATGATCTTCCCAGGCACAGAGGTGAGGCTGGTAGTTCCCCAGGTCCTCTTTTCTTTCCTTTTAAAGAATGGGAGTGATGTGTCCCCTTTTCTAGCCACTGGGGACTTCATCTGACTGTCAGAACTTTTCAAATATGATGGAGAGAAGTTTAGCAACTCCATCAGCCAGTTCCTTCAGGACCCTGGGATGAATGGCATTGGGCCCTATAAACTTGTACCTGTTCAGTTCCATCAGGTGGTCTCAAACTTGCCCTTTTCTTACAGTGGGAGGGACTTTGCTCAGCCCCAGCCTAGGTGTTCAGGAACTTGAGAGATGTGGGAAGCCTGGCTGGCAGTGAAGACTTATGCAAAGAAGTTGTTACATACCTCAGCCTTCTCCATGTCTGTTGTTACCAGTTTCCCCTTCTCATTTATCAGACACTCTCCTTGGCCTTTCTTTTCTGACCAATGCAACTATAGAATCCCTTCTTGTTATTCTTGACAAGTTCAGTTCCACCTGTGCCTTGGTTTTCCTGATCCCATCCCTGTATATTCGAACAGCACCTCTTTACTCTTCCCAGGCCATAAGTCCATGCTTCCACTGCCTCTGCATTTCCTTCTCAGACTTCAGTTTGACCAGCAGGTTCTTGCTCAGCCATAACAGCTTCCTGCCTTCCCTTCTTGACTTCTTACACATGGAGACGGAGAGCTCTTGCTTTCTAAGAAAAGTATCCTTAAAGAGTTGCCAGCTCTGATCCCTCTGTCCCTAAGGAGAGTTTCCCAGGTGATATCATTCACTAATTCTTTAAACAGCTGGAATTTTGCTCTTTTAAAGTTCAGGGTCCTGACTTTGCCAGGCCTGTGTTCCTTGAGATCAAGAATTCAATCAGGGTGTGGTTGCTGTAGCCCAGACTGTCTCCAATCTTAACCTCTTTAATGAGTTCATTTGCATTGGTGAGCACCATTAAGAGCAAAATTATCTCTAAATCCTTGCCATGAGATGCCTAAGTCATATAACAATGGGACTAGTAATCAAGACTTATGAGGAGTAACAGAGGGAATTGGAGTTGTTTACTCTGGAGGAGAGGAGGCTGGGGGGAGACCTCATCATTCTCTACTACTGCCTGAAAGGAGGTTACAGTGATGTGGTTGTCAAAATTTTTTCTCGGGTGACAAGTGATAGGATGCAAGGAAATAGTCTCAAGTTGCACCAGGGGAGGTTTAAATTGGACATTAGGAAGAATTTCTTCACCATGAGGGTGGTCAAACATTGGAATGGGCTGCCCAGGGAAGTGGTAGAGTCCCCATACCTGGAGGCTTTTAAAAGACATGTGGGTGAGACACTAAGAGACATGGTTTAGTGAAAGGACTTGGCAGGTCATGCTGATGGTTGGACTTGGTGATCTTGAAGGTCTTTTCCAATTTAGATGATTCTATGATTCTATGGTTCTGTAATTGTATGCATATACTGTACATATAAACATCAGTATGAATAAATGCATACTGATATATAGCTGTATATATTGCTCTTGTGCACACACCACAATACACACACAATTATGAAAATGAAAAAATCTTTACAATTATGAGTTATACTGAAAAGTGAGAGTCGTTTCTCATTCTGTTTGGAGTTAGTATGCAGAATAAAATCAGTTTATGTCAATTTACATTATCCTAAAAATCCATGCTGAGGACTGTAAGAACATATCAGAAAAAAAAATGCGTACACAATAACTCGCATTTTAAAAGTAAAAATCCTTACACACAAACAAAACCATAAAAAGTATCTGATGTATAAAGTCTAGGCAGGACTGACACATTTTAGTCTGTTGAGAAAAGCCATGGAATGCTTTAGAATAATCATTATGTAAAAAAGAAAAAGGAGACTGATAAAACATATCAGAATAAATTAGTTGCCTAGGCAAATAAGTGCATTTGGAAAAGGTTTTCTGAAGTATAATTCTTCAGTTCTTTACTAAAATTCATGCTGAACACATTGTACTCATTCACTAGCTGAAACAAGAACTAGGCACAGAAAACAGAAACCAATGTGTCTGTAGAATGTAACTCCCACCCCTTGCTGAAAATCAATTATTTTCTATCTCAATGGTGCTATTAACAAATAGGTGTAAGAAGAAATACTAAAATATTCCTAAAGATAAATTTTAGAATTTTAGATTTTTAGAATAGAATCACAGAATCACAGAATGGTTGAGGCTGGCAGGGACCTCTGGCGGCCACCTGGTCCAAAACCCTGCTCAAGCAGGGTCACCTAGAGGCAGTTGCCCAGGACCATGTCCAGGTGGCTTTAGAAGAACTTCAAGAATGGAGACCACAACCTGGCTGTGCTACTTTGTGTTCTCAATCTCATGGTAATCTTATAATTGAGAACAATTATGAAATTAATATAACAAATATTTTCAGCAATAATAGGATTAATTTTAAAATATATTTTAATATACCTGAGGAAAGGAAATTAATAAGCAAAAAGTAGACTGTATGACAAACTAAATTATTATGCTCAGTAGCAGAACTAATATTACAGCTGTCAGAAAACATTTCCAATAGGAAAAGATTCCACACTTGTATGGAATGGTAGAGCAAATTAACAATACACTTTCGCAGAATGAGTTACACTAGATGATAGACTATGAAAAGCTGATCTAACTGCGGGAGTATGTCTGGCACCGTTTTCCTGCAGTCACTGTATGATGGCATACCTTTCACATACTTCTAGTCACCTCTGTCGCATAGTAAAGCTGAGCCTGATGAGTCTCAAGAACAGAATCACAGATTTCCAGAATCACAGAGTGGCAGAGGCTGGAAGGAGCCTCTGAAGGTCATCTGGTCCAACCCACCGGCTATGCAGTGACATTTGTCTGTATCTGCAGAGAGCTTATATGAAGGATTAAATTCCCTAAATATTTGGATAGGTGATTTAGAGAGAATTCTGTCTGTCCGAACAAGTCCCTGGTGCATCTCACAGTGGATCCCCCCTTAACCAGACAGGGACTTGGCTGGATGTTGGCTTAGCCCAGAGTTCCTGTGTTTGCCCCAGTGTAAGAGGTGTAAGATAAGGGACAAGTGCATGGCATAAACCTATCAGTATCTGGACTTGGGATCCCAAAAATCCTACTGGATCTGCCAGTTTGGATGTTTTTTGATGTCTACTACAGGACAAGGTATTTTTTTCCTCAGAAGGTTTACACTCTTCCCCAACCTCATGACTCTGCTGGATTATTTTTTTTCCCAGTAACTTTCTACGTACTGATTTCCACTCCTGTTCCCCTCTTGTCCAGATGCACTGGGCTCATGAGGCAAGTACTGATTTTGCTTCTGATATTGAAGATCAGAAACAGCACTTAGTGGAAGATTTGGGACTTCTGGCAAGTCACCGCCTGCCATTCACTCTCCAAATAAAAGCTAGAGACAGCAAGATCCCTAACAGCTGTTTCAGACCCTGGGTCAAATTATTTTCGGCTTCTCTTACTTCTCATCAGCTCTTAGACAATCTTACCAAAAGCCTTCTGGGGACAGAATTGTTGTGACTGTAGGACACTTTAATATGACAAAATAGAGAAAATATGTTAGCATGCAGTTGTTATGTGTCACCAATCTATCCACATAATGTTTCTCCAATACATTATATTATTTTCCTCAGCTCTAAATGGCATCTGCTGTAAATTTGGTTTTCCACTAAAGGAAATTCTTGGAAATTATGTGCACCTGAATTATCTTGGTCTAATTCTACATTCAATTGTCTTCCGCGAAACCAGAAATGAGTTTGGCCCTATCTGCTTAGGCTACTCATCATTACAGAATTTCACCTCTTCTGTGCAGATGTTTTTATTGTGTTCCTGATAACATGATGAAGAACTCTGTAGAATTCATTAGGTTATTGCACTTCGCAGTGTAAAGAGCAATGCAGGAATGTAAGAAGAAGATTAGAATTTTGAAAAATACGACTTTTCACCAGAAAAAGCAGATGCCACCTAAGAATCAGAACTATACTTTAACAGCTAAATACTTTTATAAATCTGGCTCTCAGTAATTCTTACACAACTTGTGCTTTGTTTCTCCAAAGTCAACAGGAGTTTTTGGCTACAGCTTTAAAAGTCCTTATTATGCCCACAAAGGAACTAATATTAAAGGATGTGAGAAAACATTGCTTAAACTCAGTGGGAAAAACATTCCTCTGTAGTAACTTAGGGAGAAGAGTAAATTTGTCTTTTTAGGACTCCTGATTCCCCAAGACAGGAGGCCCCATGGTGCTGCAGCTCCTAAAAACGGGTTGTGATAGTCAACAACAGCCTGCAAGTTTACAGAGAGGAAGAATGAAAAATTGCTGTAGCCTCTCTCAAGCTTTCCCAGGTGGGACAAGAAACACTGAAAAAGAGAAGACAGAAGTAGGAAACAAAGAGAAACAGCAGGTCGCTACCAAGCCTGTCAGCCCTTGGGGAGCCTCTGGTATCTAGCTGGATATTCCTTCAAAAGAAAAAGAAAAACAATTCTCCATCCTAGCTGGTCCCAGGAAAGGTGTTTCTCTCTCCTCTTAACTGATAATTTTTAAGCTAGAAAGCTTATGCAGAAACAGCGAGGCTGGTTCAGCCCAAAGTAGTTCATTAATTCTTCATTTATTTGGGATGCCCTCTCACTCTGTTTAACATTAGTCACACAAATGTTCCTTCCAGACTGTGCATTAAGTTTCTCATTAAGTGTTCACCTTGGTGTGAAGCTCGAGAACTGATCGTCCTTCGTCCTTTTGCAGTCTCTGAATACAGAAAAGAGCATCCTGGCTCTTCCACCCTGCCACAGCTGAGCCACGTTAGTTATGGGCACAGCATGATGCTCCCTGCCACAAGCTACCCCTTTGCTCTGGGTCTGTCAAAACTTTGTTTTCTCAAGGTATTGATGTGCTTCTCAGGCACCATCTTTTTGTCTCTTCCTGTACAGCGTCTGGCTGGTGGGCCCCAGATCTAGGACCAGCTCTCAGAGGTTTATAGCGATGCTGTAACAAAAACAACTGCAGTTAATAATAACTGTTAATTGCTTTCAATTTCAATTTCAACTCTTCAGAGATACTATGTAAATAATATCTTCAAGAAAAGAAGCTGTTTAGCAGGCACCATTAGGAAATGTCTCAGTGTTTCTTAAATAAACAGTCAAGGGTAACTTTCAAGTTCTTTATTTGCCCAAAGTTTCCTGAAAGGCACAGCTGCAATGTTTGTTTCTCTCCTAAGAGCTGGCATCAGGCACTGATGTGGATGTCCCAGAGGATATTTTCCAGCAGCAACCCATCTACAGTCACCTTCAACCTTCAGTATCTTCTCTCTTCTGTAGTCCTGAGACCTCTTAACATTTTCAAAATATTAAGGACCATAGAAAACTGAAAACAATCAGAGCCTGTACATCATTTCCACCATCCAAAAAAGTTCAGAAATAATTTTCTTTCTGAATACTATAAAAAAAATCATCAAAACCAATAACAAAAGAATATATTTCCTATAGAAATAAGCTCAGTATTCCATGTTTTAATATTAACATTGAGATTATATTATTTGAAAATTGGAGGTAGTAGAATGTGATGGGACCCCAAACCTGCCAGCACTTTCAGAGGTATTTGCTTTTCACTATGGTAACTTCCAGGAAGATCAAAGGGCTTCTAAACTCAGAAAGACAGGTCTTGTTAGGATATAAACACTTCATAAATAGAGCAGCACTCAAAGTGACTGGGTGAGATGGAACAGAAGTAGGAGGGTTTATAAACAAATCTCTCTTCCGCCTATTGTGACCTCTCTGGAGCGGTTTTGGCCAACCCTAAAGCTTTCAGCTCGGGATCATCCTGTGCCCATTCCTGTTCCTCCGTGCTCCCCAGGACGCCTTCCCTCCTGCCCCTGCCAGCACTGGCTGCGTGCCCTGCTGCCTGCCCGCTCCCCTGCTGTGCAGGGCATCCCTGCGGCACGTTGCCTCGCTGCCTCCAGTCCCTGCACATGTGCAGCCGGGCTGCGGGCAGGAGCCCATCCTGCTCCACTCCAGTGGGTCCTTGCCACCCTCACCAGCTCCTCTGGAAGCAGCTAGTGCACCCGCAGAGAGCACACCAACCCAAAGCATCTCCGGGACCCCCATGTGCATGTTAGCATACGCAAAACACCAAAGCTGGGAATATACTTTGCACGTCTCCCGGCCTCTTGGGCTGGTGCCAGCTGGGATCCGAAATCGCTGCTACCATGTGTACAGTCATTTGTGTTGCTGCTTCCAACATTATTTTTGGCAGGATGGTGTGGAAGGAGAACGAGCAGTGTTCCTGCTTGGGGTAGCTTGGGCCATGAGGATTTTTTACCATAGAAAACACCTCTGTCATACTTTGAAAAGAAACCACAGTCCTCCACTCCCCCCACCCCCCAGAAAACAAAACAAAACAAAACAAAACCTCACCCCAATTATTCCAGATAATTTTAGGAATAAATAACTGAAAAAGTCTCCAGCAGTGACCAGCACTTGTGCACTTTTGCTCTGTTTTTACATGATTTTGATAGCTGGAGTGTGAAACTCAGCACCTGAGAGTGCAGTGCGACCCTGCAGCAGCAGCACCCACCTCTCTGCAGGCAGTGTTGTCAGGTCTCTTACTTTAACAGATCGGCCAAGCAAAGTTCAGCATAAATTTCAGGTCAGAAACACTCTCCAGCACACACAGCAGTCCCCTTTTACTGCGCATCAGCAACGATGCGCTGCAAGGCACCAGCATAGCAGGGATGCAGGCAGGGCTCATGCTGCCTCTTCCTTCCCCTCGCCTCGCTGCATGCATCCAGCCTGGCTCCAGCATCACCTCGACTCCAGCATCGCTTCAGCTCGAACTCCTGCTCACAAGCTGGAGTACTCAGTGGAGCCCACAGACTGGGCTTCCTGGAGGGGCAGAGCGTATGGCTTTGCTTGCTCGCAGGTTGCTAGGAGACCTACTACTTCCCAGCTGTAACTTTCTTAGATAAAAAGGGTCTACTGCTTCCACATCTTACAAATAAAAGAGACTCTTCTGCATTCTGCCAGGAATCAGGTGTTGGTGAGTGCTCCAATGATGCCAAGTCCCCTGGAAGGTGAAGCTACAGACAAACCCTTTGTTTGGACCCTGCTAGCATTTGCATGGGACCTACCTGCCCAGGTATCACTGCACCTGGGCACTGTCACAACTGCAAATCTGGGCATCGGGGAAAATCTGGGGGCAGAAATGGAAACTGTCTCTGAGTTTAGATACTTCCCAGACAAATCTGCCACTACACAAGTTTCTTTTTTTTTTTTTTTTTTTTTTTTGCACAAGGTTGAATTTATGTGTGCCTAAAGGCTACCTAGATCTTGTTTCCAGCTCCTAGGAGGGAGAGAAAAAAAGGGGGGAGGGGGGGAGAAGGAGAAAGGAGAAGGGGGGAAAGGGAAGGGGGGAAAAGGGGAAGGAAAAGGAAAAGGGGAAGGAAAAGGGGGAAAAGGGGAAAAGGAAAAGGAAAAAAGGAAGGAAAAGGAAAAGGAAAAGGAAAAGGAAAAGGAAAAGGAAAAGGAAAAGGAAAAGGAAAAGGAAAAGGAAAAGGAAAAGGAAAAGGAAAAGGAAAAGGAAAAGGAAAAGGAAAAGGAAAAGGAAAAGGAAAAGGAAAAGGAAAAGGAAAAGGAAAAGGAAAAGGAAAAGGAAAAGGAAAAGGAAAAGGAAAAGGAAAAGGAAAAGGAAAAGGAAAAGGAAAAGGAAAAGGGTTTAGATCTCCAACAGGCAGGCCAGCAAGCCCAAAAAGACCAGTTCAGTAAGACACTGGGCTCCTGCTTAACTTTCTCAGGAGAACAGTCTCTCTGAAACAGAAATGACTAAAGTGTTCAAAATTATGTGCTTATTTATCACACTGAAACAGTGCACAGCAACAGATTAGCTGGAAGGTAAGGAAGAGATCCTTTATGTAACTTCTTGTTATTGCAAAACAAAAAGAAACAATTTCTGAATCCCAAATTTGATCTGCACATTTCATTTAGTATTTATCTTGGGGATATTTTTATATGAAACTGCTCACATAAATCCTTCTGCCCTGGAATTTTTGAACACTGTTCACATTTGGGAGTATACCTTTTCACTGCTTCTTTGATAATCAGTACTTTATCAAATTCTGCTGTAATTATTACCTGCATATTTTATAGACAGTGCACAGTAAGCTTGACATGTAGCTAGATAAATTCTTAATTTTTAATCTAGATGCTGGTACTGATCCAGTAAGTTTTCTCTTAGAAAAAAAAGATATGACAGAATGGACATATTCTGATTTCACTGTTCACGTTAACCAGAGAACAAGATTATTTGAAGTTGTAAGCAAAAGAACATAAACATTTTCTTCTCTGTTAATTAGGAGAAAAACAAAACAAAACAAAACAAAAAAAACCTTGCCTTTCAGAAAAGGCCTATAACACTCATTAAACTAGGTGATTTGGAGCCACAGAACTTCCCAGGTCATCATTTTTAAGACACATGATTTTCCATTGCTTCTGGCAAAATTACCTGACAGTGAACCACAAGTATCTTGTTTGGATTAATATTTTTCTGAGATCTTAAATCTTACTCGCAAGCTGTGTCATTTTTACATTCCTCCACACCTACTTTACCATGTGTTGTATTCAATAGTTCAAAAGGGGATTTTGCAACAGTGATCCACTTGTGCTCTTCAGATTCACACCTCCGAATAAGGACAACTAGTGTCATTAGGTTTTTGCTCTGTCTTTTCATTACCTGTCTTTTGATTTCTTTTCTTCACATTCATCTATGGAACATTTTCTTGCTGGTTTTCTTTCTGTAAATTTCCCCTGCAGTCTTTTATGAGAAATGATCAGATTTCTCTCCATGGGACTACACAGTATGGCTTTGCTCTGTGTGTTACTTGATGATGACTTTAACAATGCATGCTGATAACTGTGCATTTCAAAGATTCACTCCAAGAGAAACAGGGACTGGTATTTGAGTAATACTTTTGAAAGCCAGAATAAGAAATTAAAGTTAAGCTCTTAAATTCATGTTTAGGTACCCAAATATAAGTTTTGGCACGATTTTCACAGGACTGAGATGCTGTGACTTTGAAAAAAAAATTACTCAGCACTTCTGGGAGAGGAAGGAACAGGGAGCAGCTCACACCACTGAAAGTGCCTACTATTGTGTCATTACCTTGTGTATGCATGTTTGCCTTGGCATCTGGCAGGAAAAAAAAATGCACCAACAACTAATACCTGCTATTAAGGAATTCAATTACTTGGAAAAAAAAAATCAAAACATGGAAAATCCTGAACTTTACCTGAGCACTTCAACTTACACACCCAAGATCCTGGGAGACAAGCTTAACATTATGATTAGGAGATGTGTAGGATGAGGGACACTTGGCTAACCTTCTGGGCAACGTGACTGTGCCATATGTAAAGCCTTTCAGTGTTAATGGCCTGAAACACAAGGTCATAAAGAGCACTTACAGTGGAAAAAACATGGAAGGAGAGTTATTACTCTCTCAACTTTTCTTATTCATGGAAAGAAATGAAAAAGAAGTAATCTTAGAAGTAGATGAAAATATCTAACTGATAAGGGGCTGGCTGTACCACCAACCTTTGTATCACCAAGCCTCATAAGTCTGCATACCTTTAAAATATTTAGGCCATTCCTATGACAATGGACTAACCCCTGAAAGTGTACCACTGTTGTCAGCACCTACATATTTAATAAAGCTTTATTTTGTTTGCTTTTTCTCCTAATAGAATGAATCATTTTGAGAACTGGAAAAATGGTTTATTGCCTTATGTCCGAGGAAGACACAAATGGTAAGTATGCACTTCGGGCTCCCAAGGATTGAAATAGAGATGACTAGGATCCTCCCAAAAACATATCCATGCATGCTCTTTCCCTCCTATTTTGTTACAAGCACATCATCAGTTGAAAACTGATACATGTCAAAGACTTTGGAAGTAAATTAATCTAAGACCTTTCAATCAGAATTGGTTATTTAAGTGTGATATGCAAGTGTGAACTGTGTCTCGTATTCCCTCCTTCCAGACAGCTTTTCAAGAACAAAGTGGACTTGGATTGCTTAGCAATCTTTTTGGCACCATTGTTTTTTGTGCAGATTAAAGATTTGTTAGAATGTATTCTTTCCATCCCTATGTGATTATGTGTATGTTGGCCAACATTTTTAAACATGGAGTCCTCAGGCTGAACATTTTAAATTGTATTAAATACTAAATGCATGCTTTGCCTTTCAGATATGCTGAACAACTGAACTCACAAATCCCATAAGATCCCAGTGTCTTTTTCCCCATTAATAACTAAATACAAGTAATTAGATGTAAGAAAGCAGACTTCAGTGCAGGCATATTTCCTTTTAAAATTTCCAGCTTGGCTGTAGATAGTTACCTTGCTTGTCATCCTGTTACTGTCAAACCGCTCTTCCATACTGGACTGTACCAAAATGGACAAGATAAATTTTGTTGAACAGAGCTGTACAAAATCAAATCTGCTATACAGAGGAATACACAGCCAAAACAAAATTATATTGGTTTAGGGAATTGCGTGATGTGGCTCAGATTCAGCAATACTTTGGAAAACACAGAGCAAGAGACAGTTACAGTGAATTTCATGATTCATTGAAAGAATATACAGTACAATGGTGACCTTTAAAGCTGGTGAAAACCCAATGGTCTCATTTAACTTTCCTGTGTTGTTTGCAGGCAGCACAAAGAGAAAGCAAAGGTCCTAAGGACTCTGGTCTTTAATTGGATTTAAGAATATACACAGTAACTTGTAGGCTCATTTTTAAATGGCGAGGGAACTTCAATCTGTGCAGGGAAGTGGGGTTTGGAGTTCAACAAGCTTACAGCCTCTTATCATTAACACTTATCGTTCCAAGTAGCTCACAGCTGAAGAACCTCAATTTTACATACTTGAAAACCTACCAACCAAAAAAGAAAACCTTATCATTTGCTGTCTCTAACTTTCTCATTGTATATTAGCTCAACATCAGTCCTCTCAGTCATGAGCTCCTAAGAGCAAGGACATCTAACACAGCACTGAAGACATGATGTTAGAAATCTAAAAAATCTAACCCAGGTTGGAAAAGATTCTTATTATTGCAAAAAGCTTTGGACTCATTACCCTACCTTCCAAAAAGCAGCATATTTTTGGAAGCTCCATCTGTGTTTTATAGCCATTATGTCAAAAGACCTATACACTATGTGATCAGCAGAAGCTTGAGGTTTACTCCAACAAAGTTCTTTCTCAACACATCCCCAGTGCGTTCCTTGTCCCTCTGTCCTTTGTCCTGGATTCATCCTCTGATACCACCAGGTTCTCCCACATATGCTCCCCTCCTCCCAGTACTCCTATATTCATTGTCATATTCCCTCGAGAATTTTATACCTACTTTGCAAGTCACATAATTCCTATTTGGAAATTATGCAATTGGCAGCATGAACAGTGACTGTCAGACAGGAGGTCAAATGCAGCAGATAACTGATGAGTTCACCCAACAATCTTCACCTTTAATGGGACAGCAACAGGGACCATCCTTCATTAACCACCTGCCACTTTCTATAAAATTTGTAGGAATTTAGTATCTTCCAGACATTTAGGTTTCTTTCACAGTTTACTTGCTAGGGAATTAAGGTTATCTGTAATCCAGAACTCCTCTGGCATCAGCTTCTTCTCGTTGTGGGATCCAGTCCACTGTATACAGGACAGAAGACACACTTCAGACCCTCCCAAGATTTGTTATTCTATTCTACACTTTGCTTCTTCACTTTGCTGTCCCACCCTGCACTCTGCTCTGCTGTATTCTAGTACAGTGATGGTATTACTTCTCTAGCTCACTCTGTGATACTACTAAAAAACATTACCTCTCTGTATTTCACTTCCTATACCATAGGATAAAATTGGATATGGACTGAAAACAAAAGAAAATAAATATATAATACAGGCAATTAAAAACAGCAGACTTTATATTTTACAGTCAAAAGTAGGTACCTGAAGACAGGTACCTGGCACCTGAAGGACAGTAAAGTTTATGGTGGACTTAGGTTCCCTAGGAAAATTCATCATTCCTGGGATGGTCTTAAAAATATTTCATAGCTAGTGAAGATATTCAAATCAAATACCACATCAGAAAAACATTGTCTAGAACTTGTAACTCATTCCTGCACAAGTACCTCTGTGTAAATCAAAGAAGCTATACAATTGCATGTGTTTTCTAGTATGCAAGGTGTTAGAAGGATCAAAAGACTTATCATGGAGAATTAATGCACAACAGAGCAGAAGTCTACTGCAATCCCCACTCTTGTGAGAATCTAAAATCAGTGTTACATATTCAGCTTTCATTTTCCCATTAAGACATTTCCCATTAAGCCAACTGAAATAACTTAGTCACTTAAGGTAAAAAATATTTAAATAGACATCTTAAACAGATGTGGCAGAAATTGTGGCAAGATTGTTCAGAAAAGTACATTTATGCCTCCACAGAAATGGAGACAATTTTAGAGGACTTTTACAACAGAACAAAACATGAAAATATTAAATGTGGGATGTTTTAGATAAGTTTGAACTAGGAGAAATCCGTGTGTTTCCCTTGTTTGCTTATCTTCTTCTCCAACTGTTAAGTGTGAAAAAAATCTCATTTGATTCTACAGGCCTGGAGAGAAAGGTGCTGACTCTGGTTTCATTGAACTGACCTTCTCCATCTCCAGTGTTGTGCTGGAGATAGCAATTTCAGACAATTTTCAATTAGTTTCTGGCAGATTTATTATTATTTTCTTTAATGACACATTGAAATTTTCTAGAAACCCTTTTAAAATAAAATCCCATCCAGTTTGAAATCTGTGGTACACCTCCCACAGCCATGAGTTTCCTCTGGGGATCAAAAGTGCAACATCACAGCAGAAGACATCTTTCACGGCACAGCACAATTGTAAAGGCTATGAGGGCCTAAGTGTGGGAAGATATGCTACATGGTCTGAAGGCAGAAAGAAAGGAAAGATGAAATGATGGTTTCACAGGCCACTGCCTTGTAAATGAGGACAGTGGAGGTGCCCCCACCTCACCATATCCTCACATAGTGACCTGGACAAGTCCATGCTACCAGAGGTCTCATCCCATGTGATGAAGGAGCCAACACTGCAGCACCAGAGGCTTCTGGAGAAGGTCCTGGTTGGGTGCAGGGTACCAGACCCTGAAGCCCCAAGCCAGTGGCCACCTGTGGGTATATCCTTCTCTGGAGATATTCAAATTCCACCTGGACGTGATCCTGTACAACATGCTGTAGGTGACCCTGCCTGAGGAGGGTGTTGGACTAGATGGCCTGCAGAGGTCTCTTCCAACCTCACCCGTGTGCTTCTGTGATTCCTGCTGCAAGCAGTCACCTCATGTACCCACTTCTGTCCAGATGTTCTGGGATAGAGGATCAGCACCCCAAAAGGGCTTCCCTACCAAGGCTGGGGGCAATGTGTTTCCATAGCAAATGGACACACCCGGGGTCTGCCCCAGGCGTGTCTGTGGAGCTCGGCTGCAGTGGCCATAGCAGCCCGTTGCAGCATCAGCACTCTCATTGAAATCCATCACAGACACTGTGAAAACGTAAACCCGCAGCACTTCCATCATGTGTGGTATTTGGGGAATACATGAAGCCCCACAAAAAAAAAAAAAAAAAAAAAAAAAAGTGATGAGATCTAATTGCTACAAAACCAAGTAAAGCTCAATCTGCACACTCACCACAGCACTCAAGAGCCAGCAAGTGCCACAGCTTTTACTTTAGAGTATTAATGAAATGAGGAGATGAGAAGGAAAGCAAAGAGTATGATTAATGTGGTAGCATTTCAGGTATCTTTAACGCTGGATGTTGGGACCTGTGTTGTTGCAGCTGAAGCAATACGTGGAGCCAGCATCAAAGCTCCAGGACAGGGAAGCAGGATGGGATTCATGTCTCTCCCTGCTGCTCAGCTACTCATGTATACCCTCAGACAAATCTGAGCACAGTAACTGTAAAATGAGGACAGCAACAGACAAAGCTACACAGGCCACAGGAAACAATGGCTGAGGTAAGTTCGGAAAAGGGCTTCCATACAAACCAACTCATACAGTGACCACATTTATCCTACCACCAGTGCTAACGTCTCAGGAATGCTATTATTTCAGGTAGAACCATAATATTAATATAAATATAGTCAACACTATTCTTTTACATGGTGCACATTTTACATATATGTATAGTTCAATTCCTTAGTGCTTTTTGAACAGCCCACCTAGTAACACGAACAAAACCAATTTTTTTCTTCAAGATGCCTCACACTTCCTCAAATTCATCTCAAGCGTCCTTCCCATGTGCTCGATCTATCTGCTGGCTAAGTGACATAGACATGAGATATTTTCTAGCTGAAACTTAACAATGTAAGTGGGAAAGAACGTTAACTACTGTGGCATTTAGCTAGTAAAATATTTGCCTTATTTTGCCCTGGAAAGACAAAGACCGAAGGCACGTTCCACGTGCCCGCAGGGCCAGGTGTGCCGTACTCCTGGCTCACCTGGCTCTCCTGTTCCCGACATGGGAGCTCTGCGTGGCCTGCAGGGACCTGACTTTGCGCTCTCACGTCTGGCAAGCTGGGACAGTGCTCCCCAGCTGCCACAGGGACACTTCCAGGAGCATTACTGCCTCACCAATTTTTTTAATTAAAAGTTTTATTTTCTGCATCTCTTTTCTACTCTTTCATTTCAGAGCTGGCTCAGACTCCTACTTCTGGTCACTACTATCCCTCCTCAGTTCCCACTAGCATTTTCCTCTTCACCTATATATTTCCCTCCCTTTGGCATAAACCCAGATTTCATATTAATTTCATCCAACATCTTTTGTTTCCTTGCCCTTGGTATTTGTCTTATTCTTGCAATAACCCTCTTCTCATATACTCATCCAAACAGTCACTTCTACATAAGTAAATTATCAGACCATCTCCTGGCCACAAACACTCACTTTTTTACATTTTCAGACAGGATCTACTGTCTGATCCATGTTGATCTCTTTGCCCCATGCTCAGGAAGTGTTCCCTACATTCCCAAAATGCCTACAAAAATTTGATAATGATTAGGTTCCTAATGTCTGTTTGTTTTTTTTTCCATGTATTTTTTATCCATTTTTTCTTTGTTTTGTGACTGAGCTGTACTTTTTTAGAGGCAGGCAGTCGTTTTTGTCTCTGTATTTGAACATCGACTGTCATGACTAGGTCATGATAACACTCTGAGAGCTCCACCAATACAAACAGTAAATTAAATTACTGTTAAAATAAAATGCATGGAACTTTGGCTTTAGCAGGTTTTGAAAGCTTGATATTTAACTCTAATATATCCTCTGGGACACTATTACTATATAGGACTATTATTACTTAGTAGAAACACAGAACAGCTGTGGTGGGTCAGGACCTCTGGAAATTGTCTAGTCCACACTCCCTGCTATGGCAGGTTGCTCAGGGTCCTGTCCAGCCAGGTTTTGAGTATTTCTGAGTATGGATACTCCACAACATCTCTGGGCAACCTGTTCTGGTGTTTGGCCACCCTCACAATGAGAACTGCTCCCAAATTATCATAGAGCTCTAGGCTGAGCTCAGGCAGGCTGAGCTCTTGACTGTGTGCAGTGGAGGAGATAGAGAACAAGGATTGGCATTGCCCCTCTGAGCTCCTGCACCCAGCTCTGCTTTTAGCTCATATTAAGTTCCTCTGGGTGGGAGACAAAGCATTTTCTCCAGAGAGGATGAAATCTTGAAACATTTCAATGCCTAGAGGATGAGGTGTTGGCTGAATCTCCAGCTACTGAGCTGGCCCAGTGTGGCTGCCCCAGCAGCCCTATATATGCACAAACAGCCCTCTTGTGAGCTACAGCAGCACCAGTGATGTGTATGGTTTATCTGCTTCTTATGGCAAACCTGAAACAAAGCATAACCTCAGATATTCCTCTCCCCTTTGCAATGCCTGTCTTCACATGCACATTCCCCAACTAAAACATTTTTTGGTTTGGGTTTTTCCTTTTAGACAAGACCTAATTATAGTACATTTTGTCCCAACGTCTCTGAGGACTTCTGAACTCTTTTTGGTTGAAAACACAGATTAAAAAAGAACTTCTTCCTTTGTGTTTGAAGTTACAGTTTTAACCTCCAAAAGTCCAAAAAGCATAAAATAACATAAATCACAGCCTAGGACAAGTATCCCTATGTTTAACATTTCTTTAAAAAAATACTGATCTCAAATTTTCATGTTTTTCATTATTTAACTGCTACACACAGGTATTACCAATTTGTAAAATTAAACCTTAATAAGATGCATTTGATACCACCTATGTGAGCACTGAGAGGAAACATTTTAAAGATAACTGATCATAGGTTTCAAAGAGTGTTTTACTCTTTCATTTGAAAAACTAATAAAATAAATTCATTGACTACACAGTCATCCTCTCTTTGCTTTGTGTGTCCTGTTGGGATTTCATATTGAATAGAAGCCAGGCAGTATGAATTGTGTTAGCTGGTGTCAGTGTGATCACTTCACTCAAGCCTAGATATTCCTACCTCATAGAAAAAAAATATAATGAAATGAAGCATGTGTAAACTTTTCCTAGCAGTGGATGAGCTCTCTGTGGATATACTTTTATGGTTCAGTTCACACACAGGAGTGTTTATGTGATAAAAGAGAAGGTTTCTTGCTAGCCTGGGCAATCATAGTAAGTTGTTTTCCTGAGATCTCTAAAGTTTCGTAAAGCAAACAAATTGCAGATTTTAGACTCTAAATCACGTCTATCAGCAGTAGGCTTACACTTTCGCCACTAACGACTCTGCTGACTCATTCGCTGACTCATTCAATGAGTTTCATGTTGTTCAATATTAATTTAGCTTAGGGAGAAGCATGCCATCAAACATCTGCCATCTTAACACACTCTCTCGACTTTATTTTGTTGGTATAACAAAAACCAGAGTTGGGCCAGAATGGGGAAATCCAGCATTTCCTGTCCCGTAAACTTTGATCTTGTCAAAGAAAATCACACGCTGGGGCAGGCATGTGGCCAGTCCCTGGAGCACTAGCCATGAAAAGCAATGGCCCTGGGTGGTGGGGTAGCTTAGCCTCTGACCAAGGTGCCACTAGTTACTGTGCTTTACCACATAGTGAGACTTATAAAAATGGTGTTGAAATGCTTCCAGTGGCTACACTTTAGACACTGAATATTTAATATGAAGAGATGCTTTGAATATTTATGAATAGAATTGCAAGTGTATGCTTTCCTGGATAGAACTTGTTTTTTTCAATTATTTTTATTGCTAACAGACAAACAAATAAAATCTGGGGTTATACCAAAACTCAGTCCTTTGCCATTTATGTGTTTCATATAAAGCCTTCTGAAAGTGAATTCTTATTTCAGCGAGCACACCCAGTGAAAATAGACAAAAATTATTTCAACAAATAGTACTGTTTGAACAGATTCCTATCACAGAAGGATGGTCATCTAATATATATTTTTTTAAGATTCCAAGTCAAGATGAAATACTGTTACATTATTTACACTGCTGCAGCTCTAACCTTCCTTCACCCCAACTGAGCTTTAAAAGACATCCAAAGACAATAGGAGCAGCATCCTCCCCCTAATTAGATTAGATCTGGCCAAGACTGAGCTCAAACATTTTTTTTCCAAACACAGCCAGGGTTTCAGGCTGGTTAAATTTGTGCCCCTTCTTTTTGTCAATTTCACATAATTTTTTTGGGGGGTTGGGGTGGAAGCGATTGTATTAATCAGTATTAAGTAAGCATTTGAAGACTTACTGACCTGACCTCATTTCCTCATCTATTCAATGGCAATCCACTGTGGAAGTAACTGTTGAGATGACACAAAAGATTGGAAACTATCAACAGTAATCCATAACCTCAGAGACATTCCTACCATCCCAGGGACCCAAAGATACAGTAGGTCAGAAAAAATGGTAACATTCTATTTCAATTTTCTACCAGTTGGGCTGGAAAGAAATTCCGGGCTCCAATTCCTAAGAAAGTTTCCTTGGCTTTGAGGTAACACTTCACACATGCTGATGAGAAGCGGGATCTTCCAATTAGTAGTTACAAAAAGAGAGTAGCTAGCTGCCAGAATCCCCTTTCTAGATGCCAGGCCAGCTCAGGAATAAGCCAGGTGATGAACTGCTCCTTGTCATGACAGAGGCCCATGTAGAGATACAAGCCACAGAAAACCTGCGTGATAAAATCCTTTTGGCATTTCAACAGTGAGAGGCTGGATGGTGACTGAATCCGTAGGCTTCAGAACTGTAGTCTGGGATTTAAACACCAACACTCTGCCTAAAACATTTGTTCAAAGACCACATCCTTTTTTTTTTTTCTTTTTCTTTTTTTTTTTTTTTTTTTTCTGAATGGTTCAGATACCCTGTATATCATATATAGGCTAAAACTTTCAGTGATGACCATAAATTATGTTCCTCATTTTCTGATTGCTTGCTTGAGACCCTGAAGATCTGACACAAAAGATGGAGCAAGGAGATAAAGTCTATAGGAAATCAGCCACAAGCTTCTCATGATTAGGCACTGAAATCTAGTGGGCACTTCTGGTGATTTGGGATGGACTTCCTCAGCAGTGGTGGAGCACTCTAGGGATGAAAGCGCAGTGAACACCACAAAGAGTTTAACAGTTTGTACTTGGTGTAGAAATTGGAAGATGGGTTATAATATTTAAAGGTAGGAGGGAATCACATCACATTCCAGTACAACAATCACTGTCTATCATTTCTGCTTGAATAATGCAGCAGTCTGGAGAAGAAAGAATTATTTCTTATGCAACTGGACTTTCATAATCATATGTCCAGGAGAAGTCAAAATAAGGTTGTACACTCTTCATTCTTCTGTTTCCTTCATTTTGATTCTTTTGACTGAGAAATCTTGTATTTTAGGTAAGTGTACTTAGACACATAAAAAAAGGCAATCTTCCCACAGAGGCTCAAAACTGGATGAGGCTTCACATACAAGAAGCAAAAACAGAACTGAGGGAAGGTCCAACAGTCAGACTACTAGCAACTGAGCAGCTGGGGTCAGCCTCATACCATGCCACAGATATTGTTTATCCCCTGTGCCTTAATTCTCCCTGAAAATGGGTAAAATATCCCTTCCTTACCTCCTGAGAGTCTTCAGGAAAGAGAACAATATACTCAGACTCTACAATAATGAGGCCATCTGAAGGACATACAGATAAGAAAAAACATCTGCTGCCTTCTGTAACAGCCTTTCTTCTTTACCTATCTCCTAGGCAGCAAACTAGGTTGTTTCAGAGGCAGAGATTATTCAGCTTTATTCTAGTGTATGCAGAACTTTCGTCACATTTTGTCTAATCAGAGATTTTATCACTGTATCATAAGCCACACCTGGTTCCTGTATACGAAAAGCAACATTTCTGGCAAAGTCTGTTGTCAAGCTTTGAGAACATTTGGCTCAAAATGATGACTCCTTTCCCACCCAGTCTGTACACAGTCAGTCTACCTGGTTTCTGCAAGGCTGCAAGGTAACAGGAGAGGGAGAGAAAATCAGGTCAAGAGTTGTTTTTCCCTCTGCTGCCATTGCCAGAGGCACAGTGCAGTCTGACTTCTAGTTCGCTTGCAAGGCTTTACATAAAGCTCCACAGAGCTGTTCTGGGAGACTCTTTCTCTCCAATTAATACAGTAGATTCCCTTTATTTATTTAGTAACCTTTATTCCACTTTACAATAAAAGTCCTTGGTACAATAAAAGGTACTGTGACACCAAGTCTGGGATATGGTCTACCAGTCCAAGTCCTGAGGTCACTAGGAGAATTTGGGTGCCCAACAGCTTCACAAGCCTTTAGCAAAGTCTTGGAAATTTAGGTCTTGTTGTGTAGGGACTCGTGAACCAGCTTTTAAGTTCCACTACTGCTGGATACACTGCTAATGTGGCATCAGCTGTAATGTGGTGTCACTGCTGCTTCTTAATTTCTCAACATTTCTTAATTTCAAGTAGCTGACTTTGCCAGCTTTAATCAAATTTTAACAGTTTTTTTTTTTCTTTTATTTGCAGTGATTGTATGTTCCTATGGATGTAAATATAATTACCTAAACTGAAGAAACATCAAATTTAAAACAGAATCTCTCTCAAGTAGAATTTCATTGATACTTAGAAGATCATCACCAGGGCTGGTAATTTTCAGTCCACAAAACAGAGAACAACTTATTGGACTGTAAACGAAAGCAACTGAATAACAGCCAGCAGCATTAACTTGTTACTTGGTAAACCAGCTGTAATAGGAAAAGAGACATACTAATATAGAAATCTGTTCACAGGGAATGGGAAGACATAAGAATCACAAATTAATTTTCAGGAAGTCTGAATAAACAACCGAACATGATTTTTCTATTTCCCAAGCTTCCTTTCTTCCCCACCTTTGGCTTCATCCCGTGCCCATTCTTTTCTGCCAGCCAGCGTAGCTTCTCATGCTATTCTCTCAATAGTTTTCTCCAGGAATATGAAGTAGTAAAATCAGCTTCATGTAATAACATATCTGATTAACAAAATGCTAATGGTATCTTTAGTAAAAGCAGATGATGAATGTTTTATCTCTAATAGCATGCATTCAAATGTCATGGACATAATTGTGCTAGTCTTTTTATGTTGGGTAAAAAAGTCAAATGCCAACTTCACTTAAAAGATCCTAAGAGACTTTGATTTCTGTCTTGAAACATTTCAGCAGTGATTTCTGCTTTGTTCATTTTCAGGTGAAAGCCTTAAATGAGTTTCCTCTCCTTTCTATGTTGTTATGTGGGATGGCAGCTTTTAAAGCCCTGACTAGACAGAGGTCTTTTTTTGTTTTGTTTTTTATAACAGACAAATTGAATGCTAATTTCTACTTGTATGATCCTCAGTAGTCTTTCCGTTGTAGAGTGCAAACTGTTTTTTACACATGAAAAACACACCATTAACAAAGTCCAAATTGTCTTGCTGATATTTTTATCTCCTATATTCCGTATCATGCTTTGAAGTCTAATGAGGCAAGCCACTCTGCACCCCTTAGGTAGCAGTGCTGAACAAAGGATTTGAAGCATTTGGTTGCTTCCCTTGCTTGAGAATTAGCTTATTGTTTGATAGAAAGAGGTTAGTTTTGGAATTTTGTGGACTGTTGTGCTCATTTTATCATGTTCATACTTAAGAATCACACACTCCATGAAAAAGCAAATGAAAAGAAATAAGAAACACTGTTGCAACTAATAGCAACATGAAAGTGCATTAAACTCTACAATTCTTAGACAGCCCTCGGTGTAAATCATAACATAAACATTTGTTTTTCCAATAATTAATCATATTCAGATTAAACCATTGTTCACTGTGAGAAGCCAGCCTTGGAAATCTTGGAAATATAACAATATACATGAATCAATCGATCTATAATTCTTAAAAAAACTACAGGATATACCATGACACACAAGAAACATAGGACTTTTGAGGGGAGGAGGAGGAAACTGCCATAGACATGTTTGGGCAAAGTAAATCTCTTGCTAGGTCTGCTATTCATGCTATTATTAAATAGGTTATACCTGGTCTTTAAAAGAAACTGGGGATACGAATGTCATTGAACAAAGTATAACTTATTGATATTGTACATCACAGAAGAATATTTTTGTAACCCCAAGGAAATCTGGGGAATTTAACATGAACAGACTGGGAAGGGACAATTAGTTAGTGGGCTGTCTAGGCAGCTCTGAAGTACTGAAGGCACTTGGCTCCAGCTAAAGCCATCTGGAATATTTCCATTTGTACTCAAATCTTAACTAGAAAGAAATGTCAGAGGGGGTAGGTAGAGTCATATAAAACTTAGGGAGCCATCTGGAAGCCCTAGGAAATGTCTGAAGCCCCATTTTTTTGCAGCTAGGACATGCCAGAAGAATTTAGATGATAGGTACAGAAAAGAGCTAGAAAGGAATCCCGTTGTTAAGCACAATAAATAAATAAATAAATAAATTTTATTTATCTTATCCCTATCTTTTGTCCAGAAATGTATCTAAATGCCTGATGTTAAGTCTTAATATATCTTTACTTAGTTTTACCAGAGCGGTTCTGGGGCGGGGGACAAGATGAATCTGGATGGAATCAGCAATTGTGGGGTACAGGAAGAACCAGGAAAAGATGAGGTGTGCAGGGCTCGACTGGCCTGTGCACGGTGATGGACATCCTCCCCATCCTGAGCTTCGGTGGCCAGGCCAGAGCTCCGGCAAATGCAATGCTCTTCCTGTGAGGTAGAAAGAGTGATGCCCATTGCCGGTCGTTGTTCAAGAGGCATTTGGATAATGCCCCTAATAAAATACTTTAATTTTTGGTTAGCCCTGAAGCGGTCAGGCAATTGGACTTCATGATTTTTGTGGGTCCCTTCCAACTGAACCATTTTATTCTAAAGCAGAGGAGCAGCCCATGGCTGGCACTGTCATAGCCCCTTGCAGCATTGCACTGCTATAAAGATGTGAAGAGCCAGTTTGTGGCTGGAAGACCCAGCTGACACTGCCACACCTGTGTTGTACAAAACACTCCAGCCCTCCCTGACCTGCAGAGCTGAAACCACAGTGGAAACACTGTGAAAAATGTCTGGATTCTGGGGTTTGGCTGTGCAGTAACTACACTTTATCAGGTCAGGAAACTAGACTCCAGACTTCGGAGCAAAGGAAAGGCAGGTTTCTTTTGCTATCTTCTCATTCCTACACACACACCCTCCACACACACCGTGCTGTAGTATTATCTACAGATTTAAAGGAGTTTTAACAAATCCTGAGGAGTTGAAGAGGATCAAGCTCTCTTCAGTCCCATAACACCTTGAGAACTTATTGTCAGAAGAAAACAAACAAAAAATGTAATTACATATCTGCTGTGGGAAGCTGACACAACATTTCCGTAGATTGGATCCATCTTTACCAGCCTATGAAGGGACAAAATTACAGGTGATTTCCAAAGCTTTTCAGTGGAACATGGGCATTCTGCCATTTGCACACAAATGAAGAAAACATACTCAAATTTTAGCAAATACAAACTCCAGATTGACTGTCCATATTTTGTATCTTTCCCAGCCATGGAGAGCAGCCAAGACCCTTTTCAACCTAGGAAGTACAAAGCCGGAAAGCACCTCATGCCACAACAGTTTGTCCATACTGAGTGATGCCAAGCACGTCAGCGATGTGTATATCTGCAGTCACCATCCAACACTTTGGGAACGTGTGGCTGCTCTAGGACCAAGTGATGTAACATCCCTTTACTGCAGCAAAATTTTTTGTCTAAATTAGGACAGCAAAGGCCCTGTGCTCCAGGTGGCCTAGACAAGGAGAAGACTTTTCCCTATGCACCAGATCCTCCTGGTCTTGCTAAATGTGACATCCTCCCATGGGAAGCTGGGTCTCACAGAGTCCAGTGGTCAAGTACCTCCCAGCCAGAGCTGATCAGGAGACTCAGCAGGGAAAGCGAAGAAGTAAGTGTGTATAATTATACAATCTCTCTGTCTCCCTTTCTTAAAAAAGTGTCAGCTTCCCAGTCCTTTAGGGCACAGTTTTATTGTTCAGACAGAGCTCAAAAATACCAAAACAAAGCTATTTGCTGGACCAAAGTGACCTAGGGCTATTGCCTGCAACCGCAAGCCAGTGTAATCCCCAAATGAAACTGTCTCTTGAGCATAACATAACAGTAACTTCTTTGACAGGAAAGAGATCTGATTTTGCTAAACCTATCCTTACTCTAATTGCACCACCAGTCAGGTTCATGTTTCAGCTCACTGCCATAAACCCTTTGTCTTGAACAAAGGTCAAGGCTTTGAGACTTTGGTACATCAACCAGTGTTGAGCTTGGGCATCACTCAGAAGACAAGTGAACTTTTGTCCTCCCTCTGGAAATTTACAAAGCAGGGTGGATGTGCTGAGCAGCACCTTAAAGGACTGATCTGGTCTCTAAATGCAATGTGATATATATGAAAAAACAAAACACCAAGAACAATGACAGAAACACCCTGTGCTCAAAGTAGGACAGCATGCCACACCTCAGGCGAAAAACACAGAAACGTGTGTTCAGAATATCTGTGGGAATGCAGTGGGACCGACTGCAATTCCGGAGATGCTGTGGGCCTGCCAAATGTAGCAAGCTGCCCCTGGAACCACTGCCATCTGCAGTTGCCAAATATTGCCAGCCATCTCGTTAGCAGCAAGCTGCATCTGCCAGCAAGAGAAGCAGCAAGGGTGAGTTATAGCTGCTGGACTGTGAGCTTGTTGAAGGCTAGTGGGTGATTAGGAAGGCAAGACCTGCCTAAGGCACAGCCTCCATGCCCAGTGGAGCTTCTCCTTGAGGTCAGCAGCACCCCACCTCTAGGCAAAAAGCTGGATTTACACCATTCATTTCCTTCCCCTTTTCATCTTCTCCCATACACACTATGGATAGCCCCAGTTTGGATTCAAAACAAATTTTCCCATGCAGAAAAAAGAGAAAAAAATAGTACCTCAAAATATCCCTACAAAGAAAACAAAACTGGTGCAGTAACCAAAGCAAAGTTCTGACTCTGAGGAGGAAAACTGGCAGGAGCTCTGTGAAACCTGCTAACAGCTTCTCCAGGGTGTCTCTCCTGTTGCAGTTTTACACAGAAGGAACTCAGAAAGCAAGGATGGGATGAAGAAGGTGGAAGGAAAAGAGTCAGGAGTGACAAAACTAGTAGTTAAAGTAGTTAGCTGTTTTGGATGAACTAAATCAGATATTGGTCACTTAAACTGCTCCTTTGAGATTAATGACAGATAAAATATTTACCCAAGAGTTTCTGATCATTTTCAAAAGCCAGTGATTTTAGGTGCTGTGCGAAAGCCTGAGAAATTTACAGCCTTGCCCACCAGGATGTCTAAATAAGTATCTAAATCTAAGTATCTAAGATGTCTAAAAAAGTATCATTTGCTATTTGTAATAGTGCAGCACGTAGCCACATCTAGCTCCCCCAGTGAAGAGCTGAAACCCTGCGGTACTGAGGACTACACAAAGAGGTAGAAGTGCCAGGCTCTACTCAGAGAATTGAAGCAGCTGAAAAAAAAACAGACAGATACAGAGAAAAGAAACAAATTTTCAGAAAATGTTGTTGGCAGAGGTCCCATGGTCACAGCTTACAGTTCACATGGGATTTTGCTGGCCTTTCTTACAAAGACAGGTTGTGTCAGGAGCATGGAAGACTCCACATTGCTTCATTGAAGGTGATTTTAGAGATCTCCCCCAAACAGCAAGGCCAGGATGGAGAAAATCACACAAGCTGGTAGTTGGAAAGTTTAGAAGAAATTGACGAAGCCAGGTAGTGGCAGCAGCTGGTTACAATGTTAAAAGACAGGGAAGACAGACAGTAGTGACAAGATATGAGGCATATAAATCTGAAGGCAAGTCTCTCTCACTGGATGCAACAGAGAAAGGGGCAGCATCTCTGTGACTGTGGGTGATGTGATCCCAGCAGTGGGTGAGGAGAAGAATTTCTCCAATGGGACGTGCTGCAATTGTAAAAATGGTGTGATAATCTGGTAAGAAAAAAGGCTTTGAATCAGAGAATAAGAAAAGCTAAAGAAACTCATATAAAGTAATATATTTTTTGAAATAACCCAAGCTTGTAAAGCATAACAGAAATGTCCCCGTTGTATAAATGCAAATATGCTTTTTATAATTTTTCTTATATGAATGTTCCTATGGAAGGAAAATTCATTAACCACTAGCAATTCACAAACTGCAGCCTGAGGTTGCACCGTCACCTTGCTTTCAATTTGGAAGGAGACAAATGGCTTTAGGGTGCCTTTGGACTAGCAATAGTTATTTCCCCAGAGTAGTTTCCAGGTAGCAAAGAAAAACCTCATTCCCTATAAAATCCAACTTCAAATGTCCAGCTTTAAGTTAAAGGATTGGTATTCAGTCCTATTGACCATACACAGCATTAAGAAAGGCATAAAATGTGGCTTAGGGCCACAAATTGTGTTTACTGAAGTCCCCCAGGGGAACATACAACCTTGCGGAGTGGTCATGAACTTCTGGTGCAACAAGTGCTCTACAAACATCTGATCATGAGGGAAGAACACCACTACAGCCTCCATAATGAGACCAAGGTGGTAATTTCATTTCCAACTGCTAAGCAATCTTTAAAAAAGCTACAGTGTAAAAACACAAACAAACAAAAAAAGAGAGCATCTCACTGTCTCTTTTCACCTCCTATTAGAGAAAGTGAACATTGTTTAATGATGTTTGGGGTTCAAAGATTTCCACAACGTGGGCTGTGGGCTGTGAAAATGGACAAGGAAGATAGCTTTGGGATTTCCAGTTACACGCCCTTAATGGCTAAAGGTGTCCTGGAAGATGGGACGAGCAGCAGCTGCTGAGCTGGCACATCGCTCCTGCCACCCACGGAGAAGCATTAGCGTAAATGCTGAAAGCAGCCTTTAAGTGGCCTCGCCTGGTAAGGGAGAGCTGCCAAGAGATATATATTTTGGGACCTTGGTAGTGACTCTTTTCATGATGTGCCACTTGCGGATGATATACAGAGCAGCAGACAGTTCATCTACTTGGTGGAAATATTAACTGTGGACCTTACTTGTTTGATTCAATGCTCTGGTGATGTGCGAGGCTGAGCTGTGCGAGGCTGGCTGGCAGCACGCTGCAGCCCAGCCCTCTCAGCAGGGTTGGGAACTGGCTTGTGGAGCAGAGGACAAAGCTTTCACAGTCTCACAGCACACATTCAGGCCTGTGGCACCTTCACCTGCCTTGCCAGTTGTCCACGTCCCTCACCAGTTTTCCATCCCCCCAATTGTAGATTTCCAAGATCATCTGCAAAATGGAGTAATTAAATGGTGAAAAGGTAGATATGGCAACCTAAACTTTCTAGCCTCAGCCATTGCGACAGCCCCTCTTGTGACAAAGGCTTAAAAACTTAATCTGACTACAAAATAAGGATAACAGTGCTTATTTCTCAAGAGCGCTTTACCAAAGGCAAGTCTGGACAGGAACAGAAAATGAAAACTAAATATTGCATTAATAGTGATTAAGCCTGATGTTAATCCTGCTTAAATTTCCACATCAGTGTAACTTCTGACTTGAAGCTCCATTGCTTCCTGGGTTTTAACCATCTGTTTTTCTTACCTCTTACCTTGGCTTTTGCTAGCCCTTCATTGTAGAGCCTAAGCCTAATGTATGCTAAGCAGCTGCGTCCTTTCTTTCTCAATTTATTCAGCAAAATATTTAGGGATTACAGTGGTATTCTGTGGGGAGAAAAATCATTAGGGTCCAATGAAGATCTTCAGACAGAAGTTATCTGGCAACTTTAAGTGGTTTTGGGTATGAGGTTGAGTCTGAGGCAGAAACAGGATTAGATCTCAACATCAAACTTCCCATAAAAGAGAAATCTCAGTAGGGGAAAGAATTTAGCCCTTTAAGCTGGAAAGTGCTGCGGCTTTTAATAGGAATGATACAATTGGGTATTATTTGAATTGCCTGCATTGTAGGAGTGCAGGGGAATGATAGACAAGAAATGTTGAGGTATTGTTTTCATTCCTGCCTCATTTGGCAAGGCCTTTTTCACTATGGAGCTGCTTCTCTCCTTGTAAATACAAAGATGTCTTCATCATAGATTAGTCATAAGGGGGGAAGAGAATTTAGAGTAGGCAATGCCAGCACACCTGAAATAGCAAAGCAATATGGGGTGAAAAAACAATAAATATCAACTGAGTGTTCGTATTATGATCCAGCAATACTTCGAGGATCTCTGGGTGAAATACTGAGTTCAATTTCTCTACATATAACTAGTGCAACATGCAATTTGTCCGTATTTTTGGCAGTATATTCCACACAGTGTGGGGATCTTCAGCTGACCTGTGCTGAGAGCTGTATGGGAATTGAGGTGTGCTCCTTTTTAAGGAGGGAACAGCCTGAGCCAAAACGGTGTCTCTGGCACTGAGCTCTCCGAAGGCCTCCAGCTCTCCTGCCGAGATCAGAGGGGATACTTCAAAGCCTCCTGCCTGCTCAATAAGCAAGGGCGTTAATTGTGAAACTCTGCTGGTGGCTGTGAAAACAAAAATGGAAGGACTGCCTGCAGCACTGTCCACTTCCCCCCTACCGCAGTGTCTTTCTCAAGCTCCATTTTAAAAAGTACTGCTATAGTCATGAGCTTTTACCGTATTTGAGACAACAATCTCAGAGTTAAAAAGAGCCTTTCCCACATGTATAGCAGTCAACAAAAGAATAGCAAGACCCAAAGGCTTCCCAATGGACTGGTTGCTTTGCTCCCTCTGTGGGAAACCTTTCAGCCCCTAAAGAAGTTATCTCCAACCTCACCACCCATGACACGCTAATGTACAAGATCCTCTGAAATGGCTCATGGCTCATTTAAAATTAAAGGCAGGGCTCCTGTGGTCCAGGTGTAGGGTACTACAGATTGCTGCTACCTGCTCCACTGGTATTACAGATTGCTACCTGCTTGCTGCTGCTCCCTCAGGACCTGGTCTGCTCTCAGGGTCTCTGAGAATGAGGAGCATCCTGTCAGAGCATCTTGTCTGCATGGCTTTCATCTCCGCAGTGATGCGGGATGACCTCAACTCACTGGGCTAGGAACTGCGCTCAGCTCTTCTGGCAACTGTGTCACAGCAGAGCAGAAGGGAAATGCTCATAGAGCCTCCCAGCAACAACAAAATAAGATGTGTTACCATAGGAGACAGCCTGGGTCAGCGTGCCTAGCCCAAAGGGCTCCTTCAGTGGACCAGGAGTTTGTGATTAATTTGCATCTTTCCTAAAGGAAAGAGGTGATATCATAGTACTGCAGATTAGGCCGCTAAATCCTGTCCCTAACACCAACTGCATTTGTGATCCATGGATGTGCAGGATGTGAAATTTAGAATTACATCCTTTATCTGGATGAACTTGGTTTGGAACGTGGCAATGAACTTTATCAGAGTTTGCTGCATGAAGCAATGTGCAAGGATTTGTGTGCCTGAGCCCTGGAGCACGGGCAATTCCATTATCTGCCCTCTCTAATTTTCCTCACCAACATAATGGCTTCATGGATTCAGCGGGGAGAGTTTCTCTCCATCAGCCTTGTTTGCTTCAGTTGCTGAGGATCCGTGTAACTGCTGATTAACTCCTGCTTTGCCACAGCAGTGCATCCAGTCTCGTAAGTGAACTACATCCTTTGCTGATAGCAATCAACCAGTTACTCATATTACTATTTTTCCAGAGGTCATGCCTAAACCAAAAATCCAAACCCATGATTCAGCATGAGGCTGGGTCAGAAATGTATGCAAAGAATTTACCCCGAGCATCCTCCTCCTGGCCAGCTCGTTGCCTTTTCCCTCTTCATCTTCTTTCTCTCCGAGGAGCCCCTTGCCACCAAATTTCTTTCACAGCCTGTTCTCCCTCCTGCTTACTCTTCCCTCTATCTTCACTTATTGTATCTTGCAGATTTATGTGAGGAAAAATTATTTTACACATGAAAAGGTGTGGGCTTTCCAAGATGAGAGCTAGAGTTATGAAAATCCAATATATTTGTCTGAGACATTAATGGTGAAAGACCAGCTATCATTGGCAAGATCCCAAAACTAATCCAGTTGCCCACTGAAGCATGAACAAATGCAGTCCAAATGTCTCCAAAACCACTAAGAGCTATTAATTTACCCCAACACAAGCTCCAGCAAGCTTCTTCTGTGTGGGGCAAGGGAAGGCATTTCCAGCTTCCAGGGAAGTGAACCAGCCCCCTTTGCTGCATCCTATCCAGGAGCCAGACTCTTGTGCTGTCACAGCCAGCAGGAATCCTGCCATTCGTTTTCCCCAGCAAAATCCTGGATTTGATACCATTTTCTTGGCAACAGATTTTTGAAAGAAATATTCAAACCTCAATCTCTTTTACCCTGAGGTTCGGGATGGCAAAATCAGAGGTTCATGTATTTGATCAACACCTTGAAAACAATTTTTTTTATTTTATTTATTTTTTATTTTTTATTTTGTGGCTTCTTGAAGTACTTCTACCCTGCTGCTCTGGATCCCGCAGAAATAACGTTTTGGTATTAGACTGCAATAGTCTTCTACTTCCACTTCTCCTGCTTTTTGCCCAGCATCATCTGACACGAGTTAGAGAGGTGGTGGCCAGGCAGTGTGCAGGATTGGTCTGCTGCTGGCAGCGAGGAGAGTTACATGTTGCATAAGTGCATGCAACACAGCTGGGGGAGTAAAAGCAGTCTTGTCCGGTCCTGCCTTTTCTCATTCATTTCATATTGCTTTTAGGCTTCAGAGTTTTCCTTTTTCACACTTCTTTTGCTTTCTTAATGGATGATACCTGGTTTGCATCAGCAGTTAGCCCTGTAAGACAGCAACTAATTGCCTGAATTACTCCTGAGATACCAGAGGCCAGAGGAGTCTTTTAGGATAACTCAAGAGCCCTGTAGGATAATTCAGAGAAAAGAATGAGTCAAAAAGGAGGGGAACAAATACAAGAATCCTTCTCAAGTCTCAGTAACCTGGATGATGGTGAGGGAGATGAATCCCTCGAGGGCCACAGACTGCGCTGTGACTTTGGAGCAGTTTACTGTCCCTTCATGGGACATTTTAGTGTTTGGAGGGCAGGGTATGGCATGGATTCATTAAGTTCTGCTTCTAAATGCAGCTTCAGAAGAAAAGCATATGCAGTCTTTGTGCTGGAAAGACACATTCCTCAACAAAGTGGCTGGTAGATCCATTGAGAAATAATTTTAGAACAAGATACTCTCTGTTGGAGAAAGCGTTTGTCCTTCGCAGAGCCCAAGGCATGACACAGACTCAAAATATGTTCTTCTCGCTTTATACAAGGAGGAGCAGAGACAAGAGGTGTTGTAGGAGGTGCTCGGGGATAGCAGTGTGAGCCTGGCACCCCTGCCTGGGCACCCAGTGCCTGTAGGCAGCCAGACCTTGGTCAGGGAATCCCAGGTAAAGGAACCACCCTGGCCTTGGTGAAAGCCAGCATTCCTTAATCTAAAGGTATCTCCAAATAAAAATAAAAAAATAGAATAAATAGAATAGAATAAATAGAATAAAATAAAATAAAATAAAATAAAATAAAATAAAATAAAATAAAATAAAATAAAATAAAATAAAATAAAATAAAATAAAATAAAAAATAAAATAAAATAAAATAAAATAAAATAAAATAAAATAAAATAAAATAAAATAAAATAAAACCCACAGAAGCATTCTCGTTCTCCATCTGGATGAATGAGAGCAGGCATATGCTGTATGAATTAACACATTCTTTGCCCTTCTCTCTTGCACAGTAAATTCTTTATTTCAGATGCTAGTTGCACTGTCATTTATTATGACCTAAGGTCTTTCCTTAAAATTTTGGCAATGCAACTGTTATAGCAACTGTCTTGCTATAAATAGTTCATTTTCATTAAGACTTAGCAACAGAAATGCAATTTCTCTCTCTCTTACTGAATTACAACTCTCCCCCCCAACCCCGCAGCCTGCCTCCAGTGCAGCACAGGCTTCATTCCCACACTTAGGGGATTTCTTTTTCCCTCAGATTTCTTACACACTCTATTTCCCTTATATAATTAAAAGCCCTGACTGTGGATTTTTTTTTTTTAACCAAATTTATACAAGCTCCCTCATAGTCTGGAAATATTAGCTAAATTTTACTCAATGAATTTGCATAATATATAGAATACTGTTTTAAAATTATTTTTAATATTGAACTCCTTTGGAAAACTTAACTATTTGTTTGGTTTGGCTGCTACCACAAAACAAATCCTCTTATTCCTTACTTGTTTGCTTTTAAAGAGGATATTACCAGGTTTCCTTCTGGTGCTTCTGCCTCCCTAAAATGATTTAAATCAGCACTGTGCTAGCTCAACTCCATTACACGTAAAGCAGGACAAATTCTGCTTCAGGAGAGCCAGTAAACAAGCACACAGACCGCAGAATGATCAGAGGACCAGAAAACATGATCTCTGAGAAAGGCTGCATGATTAGAAGATTCATTGTACAGAGAAAGAGGCTGAGGGAGCAAGGCAGTATTCAAGCATGTTAAAAAATGCTTCAGAGGAAGGGAAAAAGCATTTTCACTGTATGCATACAGCAGAGAATGGAAGAACGAGTGGAATAACTTGTAAAAAGGGAATTCAGACTGGACGTCAGAAGAAAACTCTACTGACAAACCCTAAAATATAGTGAAGCACTATAATTATTGCTAGGCAATGCCTGGGAGCTCCACTAGTGGACACCTTCAAAAACAAAAAACTTTGACAAAAATCTGCAAGTCATGACAGAAATGCAATTGATCCTTTCTCAAAATAGAGGTGAGTGATCTTTGGAGATCCTTCTGAGTTGCTTCACTATGATTCAGCCTTTTGCCACGTCACTAAAAACACACTGTGAAACATCACTGTTTACGGTGAAACATCAACAGGCAAATTAAGTTTAAAAGTTGAATCCCAGTTACAAAGAGACAAGAAAGCAAGAAAATAGCAGCATCAACAGACATACTAACTCTATAAATCTTAATGGAACAGGAGTAAATGATTTAAAAAAAATAGAGTACTGCCTATTATTTAATTGTTAAAAGTGATTTCAAAACTAAAAACTACAGTTAAAACACATTCTACATTAAATTTAGCAAATTAAAATGAAATCATTTATTTTACTCTTGGCAAGATAATGTGGCATGTGCCTTGCAAAGCCAGGGTCATTCCAAAAAATAGGTCAAGTAACCAAAATGCGCTCACAGAGACAGTTGCATAAAGACAAGACAGTGTCCAGTTGTATCCTTCTGCATCTTTATTTCAGTAAAGGCAGTCAATACACATCTCCCACAAGGCATCTAAGGTGGCATCCCTTGTCAGAGGGCATGGCAGGCAGCGGGTGGGAGGCATCGGTGGTACGCAGCACATGCAGGGGCTTGCGGTGGCCCTGCCTTCCCTGATGCCACGGAAGGCTTCAGGGCTCCCTTTCTGCATCCCACTGGAAAACTGGTGGACTGGCCTCAGTTAGTAAAAGGCTCTGGAATTTAACTTCCCAGACTTTTAAAGCATTAGTGTCTTAAAGGACAGCTATTAACAAAATGGCGCTGCAGATTTCAATGGCTTTGAATTGACCCTGCCCAACACACAAATAAGCAGATTGCTCTTTCCTGCCTCCAGGCATCAAACTGATTACAGATTCAGTCTGTGATCTGAAAACTAGTTTTCTTCTGCAAGCTCATTAGCACCAACATGATGAGTTTTGTCCACTCAGGTCCGTTGACATCTTTCGCAGTAGTAGACAACTGAAAACTGGGACTTGAATCTTATCTTAGTCACATCGGCAGGCTCTGGAATGGTATACTTCTGAACAAAATGAATAGTTTTTACATAAATAGGTTTCTTTTTCAGACACCAATGAAGAAATAGACTCTTCTTTGTTTTTTCCTCAGCCATGTTAATTTGGCAGCTATAGCAGGAGAAGCTTATTTTTGTTGCTAAAATAAGATCTCTCCGAACTCTTACAGAGAGCACATCACAGATTAAAGCAATTTCACAGTCACTTTTCAGACTAAAACAGCAGAGGAAATGGAAAGACACATTATGTTAATAGTAAGAGAAAGCTGGAAGATGAGAGAGAGAGGTTTCAAAAGAATGTTAGTTAAGGAAGGAGAGAGGAAATTCGGGTTTCCTTAACAGCAAAAGGAAAAACAACCATCATTCTCTAGAGATGGTATAAAAGAAAGGTTCAGTAAAAAGGAAGAAAGGTGGAGCATTACTCTTAAGTTGCAGCCAAGTAGTGAACTGGAGGATGTAGGACAGAGACAGGGCAGCAGCTGGCTTGTGGCCACGACCAGCAGAAGCAGTACAGGACCCAGAGCAGACCTGCGGCCACTGGGCTGCAGCCCAAACCACCCACAGCAACCAGAGACCAGATGCATTTTCCTTCCCAAGCCCTATGCAAACCCGCATTATTATGACAGAAAACATCAGCTCTCTTAAAATAGTTGTGGAAGTTCCTAACATTGCAGGCAATTTCAGGAAAAAAAAAAAAATAACTCATTTTAGCCAAGTTCCTGGCTTCAGTTCAAACTTCCTCTGGGTTTCAGGTCTGCTGGGAGTTGGAAGAGGAATTTAGTAGCCACTGGATTACACTCACATCCTGCTGCTTCTTTCACGGGAGAATGAAAGGTGCTTTTCAGCCCTGCCGCAGGTGTCTCCACCCAACCCTAAACCATCCTCCTGCAGACAGACACTGCTTCTTTCTCTTGAAAAACATCAGAAATACTCATTTGTTAGTACTTTATCAGACATCTTGGTATGTGTTTTCATTAACTTTTGGAGACTGGAAACATGGGAGAAAAATCAGTAAGGGAAGAATAAGAGGAAATGCAGCTATTGACTGCTTCCCAGCAGGGTTATTAGAGGAGTAATGCATTATAGGTGATACATGTCTAATATCGAACACTTCCATCCTGCAGCTGTAGTGGGGTTTATTGTTCTTTTTCAGGCTGGGCACAGAGGATGATGCTCCATGGGAGTGTGTATTGAAAGAACCTGCTTGTCAGTCGTGTAACATCTCTTCCCTGGCAGTGCAGGGGTCTGGGTACATGTGCTGCATCTACTGCTCCCTACGTATCTCCTTCCTCTGGCAGTCCTGTCCCCTGGGATTGAGTGCAAAGGTGATTGGGATGCTGTAGGTGCCCAGGTCTGAAATGTTCCTTTAGGGTATTTAGAGGCCTGTCTGAGGAGTGCTGTCAGCACAAGCAGCCCTCTGGCCACCGCCAAGGCACCATGGAACCTGATGGGCATCAGGTGGAGGATGAGGATGAGAGGGACAGAAAGACCCAGGACTCACCCTCCCACAGTTAAACTGGCCCCCAGCTTCTGCTACTTGTGCAGCGTGTTCACCAAAGGAAAAATATACAATATTCAATGAGACAGAAAATGGAGCTATGGTGTATCTCATTTCCCTACACTCATTTGTATTTCAGACTTACTGCAGGATCTTTCTGATGCCAGCATTGGTTCGGGAGCCATGCTCAGTTCTGTTGCTTTGTGCTCATCCTTGTCTTTTTTTGGAAATGCTTTGCAGATAAATGCTTTGTACATAATGCACCATCTAATTTGTATCTACAATAAATATTTCCTTTCATTTCTTCCTGATCTGGGCCTCAGCCCCATGGATTCCTTCACGCTGTGACTAGAGAGCATCCTTTCCTGGGCTTACCTCTGAGGTTTCACCTGTACAGAACCACCTTTGTCATGAATATCACTCTTTAAATATATTTATAATTTCTTTTCCTTGGTGGCCCATCCTCCCAGTGTGATACTGTCATGGACAAAAACAAATGTCCTGCTAAAATCTAAATGGTTTATATATCACATTTCCTGATCTACCTCTTCTTTGTGACATAAAGATAATCATACTACTGTGACACACCTACCTTGTGATAATGTTTTTAGCCTCATATACCTACAAATCAAATACATTTTCATTAGTACAATTCCCAGTGCTGAAATAAGATGTGGTTTCACCCAGCTTGTTTTTTACAGACTGCAATTTGTGATTTCTGTCCCCCCAAAGGGGTACAGTGCTTGATGGTTGACAGAAATATGACATTTGGGTCCATGGTGCATTCAGCCAACTCCTTCAGACAGCCAGGCAATAATTCATGTGCAATTGTTTTACATCCTCTAACTAAAATTCAAGTGATCTTGCTGTTATTAATATTCATGATAAGAAGGAAAGAAGGAAAGAAGGAAACAAGGAAAGAAGGAAGGAAGGAAGGAAGGAAGGAAGGAAGGAAGGAAGGAAGGAAGGAAACATATATACATACATATATATTCTGCATAGATATGTATTTGCATATATATATGTGTGTGTGTATAAAAATAACTACCTGAAGACACTGGTGGCCACCTACTGAAAATCTGCAAGCTTCATTAGTCCAGATGAAGATCCAAACTGCATTCCCATAGAGGTAAAAATGAATTTGTTTGGGGGACCCTTGATCTTTGTCCCAGTCACAACAAGAAAGAGAACGACCCTAATTAGCTAATTAGTTAGCTAATTCAAGTTTGAAGATAAATTGCTGAAGTTTTCAAAGCTGCATGAGGAGGAACTCTCTCCTGTGTCAATGGAAATACAGGAAGGCAAGCTGTCTGCATGCTACCTGCTTTCCAAGATAACATTTTATTATAGGTTACCATGACTCCTGAGCTGGCATCACATCCAGTAAAGATGTTTGTGGTGCTTTTCAGAAAGTCAGCTGGAAGGAGCTGCTGATGGAAGAGCCACCACAGCCAGGGTTATCTCACCAAGCAGCTCCATGAGAAGGAAGAGGGAAGAGGAGGAGGAGAGGGGGGAGTCAGCTGGGTGAGTCAGCTCTGCAGGACAAAACGCTGCTCCTCCGTTCCCTGCCTGGATGCCTCTCACCCCATGAATGCAGACCCACTCTCAGCCTTGGCTCAACCCTGAGCATCCTCAATGAAAGAAGTCTTATGAGGCATCCTGCTGCTTATAGAATGCTAGTTTTTTCCTTTGCTTTCTGAAAAGGAATCCTACTGTCCCTAAATAGATTTGATTTTTCTCCAAAGCTATAAATTAAATTATCTGCTAGTATTATCCAGCTGACAAGAATCAGAGAGGAATGTTTTTCTGAATGAGAAGCAGAAGTAACTTTATTATTTATCATGCTGCACTATTTTTTCTCGTGTATTTGATGCAGCATGGGAGAGACTTAGCTGACCATTGCCCAGTCTGGACTTCCTACCTCTATATGTTGATGTGTCACTTTGTCTTCCTCTAAGCATCTTATTGGAAATGAAATGTGTATTTTTATTTTTATTTTTATTTTTATTTTTATTTTTATTTTTATTTTTATTTTTATTTTTATTTTTTTTAATACTAATTTCAAATCCTATCTTTTGGTCATTTTCTGGATAGGCAGTTGAGATAAGTATACTGTCAAACCCAGAAGACTAGTATTGAGTCAAGTGAAGAAAGCTAAGCCTCTTATTTCAGACCTGCATCCGTGAGTTACACTGATTTCAGTACAGTTATCTGGACGAAATAATCACTTCTTGATGAGACTATTTGCTATGAAAGCCAAATTTAGGAATAACAGAGAAATAACTGATTATAATATAACATAAGAACAATCATACAACATGTTTTTGACGTAGTTTTGTTAAACTAGTATTTCTTTGCACCTTTCTTTCTGTGCATGATTGGGTATCTAGTCAAAATGCTGTTGGAGAAAAGATTAAAGCTGGTGGAGAATGGGTAGATCAGTGGAGGAGATGAAAATGCTATAAACGCAACGAAGATTGATAAATACAAATCACTACCTAGCAGACTGGGTAAAAGCTGTATTTTTGATGATCCTCATCATATATTTAATTTTATGTCCATATTTCTCTTAAAGTTAATGACAAAATCTCTAGTCTACCTCGTACTTTGACCTAATTTTTCTTTGTGTTTGTTGTTTTTTTTGTTTGTTTGTTTGTTTGTTTTCAGGGCCCACAAGCTTTCCCAGAGATAGACTTAGGTGTCGAAGACATCAATCACTTCCAACCCCACAGAACCAGCCTCACTGAATATTTCAAGCATTCAATATTTCTAGATTCACTGATGGTACTAAGAGACTTTAAAATACCCATGGATTGACAAAGAGACCCTAGTACCCGTGTCCTTATTTTAAAGGGCTTTCCAAATGGTTTGGACCATTTAGACCCATTTGGACTTCCATTCTCATTTTATGCAAAACAGTCTACCCTAGCACTTCTTGTAGGGATTTTTTTCTCCAAAAATCAGATTTGTGGCTTCTTTTAGGAAGGGATAACCAGAAAATGTAGGCAAAATCCATGTTTTCTCTAATTTTCTTCCTATGTTCCTTTTCGTTCTTGGCCACCTGGGCACACTGCCAGCTCATGTTCAGGCGAGCATCAGTCAGCACCCCCAGATCCTTTTCCTCTGCACAGCTTTCCAGCCACTCTCCCCCAAGCCTGCAGCACTTCATGGGGTTGTTGTGGCCAGAGTGCACGACCTGGCACTTAGCCATGTGGAATTTCATCCCATTGGCCTCTGCCCTTCGATCCAACCTGTCCAGGTCCCTCTGCAGAGCCTTCCTACCCTCCTATCTGTGTATGTTTAATTTTACAGGAAAAGTTTTGCAAAACAGCACCGTGGAGAAGCTGGGATGGGGAAAAATGGTGAGTGCTGTTGGGAAAACCTGGCTGGACTCAGTGCTTTAGCCCTCTACTTACACGTGTATCATGGAAGGGAAAAACAACGATCTCCATTTGGATTTAGCTCTCCTTTTGCTCCTCTTACACCACTTCAGGTAGAAAAACAATATATTTACAATTTCTGTTTGCTTGTAGCTCTTGATCCCAGTTTTACTGCTCGCCAGGTAATTGTTTGTATAGGCAGTTGCTAGGGAATAGAAAACGAATCATCTTCATCTCAGCATGTGGAAAATCAGAAGCCGGTTTCCTTGCTGCTGCCTTTGAGGGTCTATAGCAAAGGCAAGTGTAGGAGATAAGAGAGAATGAGCTTTAGGGCATCCAAGCAAAAGCACTACTATGAGTTCATGGAGATAAGAGGATTCTCTCACTGTCCTTCTCTTCCCAGTGAAGAAGAAAAAAAAAATAGCTAGAGTTTCTTGGAAAGGGTCTTTGCTTCTCCTAAATATGCTTTTTATCTTTTTAAAGAAAAATCTGAACTTGAAACTTCAGGGTTTGCCAGTAACAAAGGTGCCCCTATGCCTCAAAGCTGTTGCTGTGGAAGGGCTCTTTGAGGTCTTCTCCTGTGGCCAGGCTCTTCCTCCACGCACTCTCCCTCCTTTGCAGAGGTGCCAGGGCAGCATGCTTGCCACACAGCATTTTGGAAGATACTGTCATCCCGAGGCTTGGTTAGGAGAGCAGAGGCGTGAGACAGCCAAAGAGTGACTCCCACAAGCCACTGGCAATGATGCCAAAGAATTTTTTCCACGTATCTGGCCAAACTGTCTTGGCTTTTACCGCTCAGTCTTTAGATGAAAAGTATATATCTATAAATTTTCCATCAAAAGTAGATGTTGTTTTGTGAAAAGTAAAAATTTAACTTCGAAAGAGTTTTGACAGCAATTTTCTAACCAGCTGTCTGGTAGAACAGTGTGGGGGTTGTGGAGCAGATGTTCTGCACGAGCAGCAGCATCTCCCTCCTGGCAGCTGAGCCAGGTGTGGTGGGCTTCCCAGGGTGTGTTGCAGGTGGGATGCACCCAAGAGAGGTCCCTGGAAATCAGCTTGTCCCCCCCCCCTTGCTCCACAGCAGAAGTGTTTCACCATCAACCTCCTCAGGGGGCTGCTCCAGGACTCCGAAGAGGAGCTTTGGGAAGAGCTTGACCTGTCCTCTGAGCTCCTTCCAGCCAAGGAGAGCAAGATCTCAGCTGCTCCACCGCTCTGTGAAAGACTCTCACTCCTTTCCTTAGTGCAAATTGTGACGCACTGCTGATGGTGGGGTCTCCCCGGGCACAAAGAAATGATAGGAACTCACTGGGACCCAGCTCCCTTCACTTTGGAGATCACGCAGCTCTCACAAGGGCCTCTGCAAAAACAAACAAACAAAACAATGAAGTATGAAAAAAAATGGTGTTCAAACCATTTGTTCTCATCTTTCCTGTGTGTTTTCTTCTTTATGTGGTTCCCATTCAGCAGCAATGTTCTGCTCACTGCAATTTATGGATAAACCTGCCCTTTCTAAGAAGGAAACCTCTGCAGCAGTGATATATGTCCAAGTTGGTCATTTTATTGCTTTTCCAGTGTGCATCGCTTGCAAAAACTGTGGCTGCTCAGCATCTTTTTTCACTTTAATATCTGCAAGATCTTGGTCTTGCCTTCTCTCTTTCATGTGCATTTGCTTGAGAAATATACAGGCACTGTTTCCTAAATCCAGATAAATATGATGCATAATGATTGCCAGCTGTGCAGCTTCCTGGGGTGGTCCCCCTGCCATGCTCCCCTAACCTAATAAAACTAACTGAGAGCAAGATATGGCTGGGACTATCAGCTGGCCACCATATTTATTCATAAATGCCACTAAAACATCAACCAAAAGAGTTATAAATTGTGATTATTATTATTTATTATTATTTTATTATTATGAGGGCTGGAGCACCTCTCCCAGGAAGAGAGGCTGAGAGAGTTGGGATTGTTCAGCCTGGAGAAGAGAAGACTCTGGGGAGACCTTACAGCAGCCTTCCAGTACCTAAAGGGGGCCTACAGGAAACCTGGGAAGGGACTCTTTGTCAGGGTGTGTAGTGATGGGACAAGGGGTAATGGCTTTAAATTGAAATAGGGGAGATTTAGATCAGATATAAGGAAGGCATTCTTTATTCTGAGGGTGGTGAGGCCCTGGCACAGGTCACCCAGAGAAGCTGTGGATGCCCCATCCCTGGAGGTGTTCAAGGCCAGGCTGGATGGGGCTTTGGGCAGCCTGGTCTAGTGGGAGGTGTCCCTGCCCAGGGCAGGGGTGTTGGAATTAGATTGACTTTAAGGTCCCTTCAAACCCAAACCATTCTGTGATTCTATGACTTTTATTTTTACGGTATGTGGCAGTGATGTACAAGGACAAGGTATATACAAGACCCCCCCAGTACCTGCCTCTGTGTGCATGTAACTGCCTAGGTGGCTTTTGTGCACCCACGCCGTGACACCCGGATGATGAATCTCCTTCAGGGCCCATATTAGCCTTTCCTCACCATCCTTCTGCAGGCAGCTATTGAATACGCCTCAAGGCAATACATCAAGTCTCCTGTTTCTTTCTTAAATGTTTTTTAAATGAAGTTTGAGCTCCTGCTGGACATCTCCTAGGCATCATGTAAAATACAATTTCCTTGTGTTTTTTTTTTTTTGTTTTGGTTTTTGGTCTGAATTCTGAATCTAACAACACTTAGAAAAAGAAAACAGTATCTAATCTTGTACTGCATAGTCTGCATTCTGGCTGAAAAGGGAAATAAAAGGAAATAATTTATCACAAAGAAATTCTGCAAAGGAAAGTACTCCTAAAAAAGCATTTTTGTGCTACAGGAACATTAAATAACTAAAAAGATTAAAAACAACATATGGTATTTTTCACTTCCTTCTACCCCCTCTCCCCTCAGCCCCCCAGTACTAGGACAACCAAACGAGTAATTCAGCTTTTTATGATCTGGCATCCGTGGGTGCCAGTTATCATGGTTCAGTTGCCATCACGCAGCTCCTCACCAGATTGCGGCATAGCTACAATTAATTAGGAGGAGAGCTCACTGCTGGCACGGTTGTCCCAGGTCTCTGGGTTTCATTGGGAGCGTGTGATCATTCCTCCATAGGCAGTGCTCTGCTGGTGAAGGACAGCAGGATCTCTAGGATCCCGAAACCAGGTTTTCTACAAATCTCCTAAAGTCACCTTTAGGACCACACAATGCCCAAGTCCAAGAGAAGGATCTGGGACATGCCTTTGTGCAGAGGAGCTACCACTGAAGAGGCTAACAAAATGTAAGAGCTCACTGAGCTGTTGCCTAAATGTAAAGCTGTGATAGAAAAGCTCATGTATTATGCAGGTGTTTCTGCCCAGATCCCATCAAGCTCCTCCCTGGGACAACATGGTGACTCTCACCATGAGATCTACAGCCCTTGAGGTGGGTACCAGCACAGAGCAGGATACATGCAGCCCTGGTGGTGCTACTGGGCTTCTGTCTCCTCTCTAGCCCATGAATATCATTAAATGAAGCTACAAATAGGATAGCCTTACTCCCCCATTTGCTTAGACCAGAGGGTAGGGTTGCATTGGGAATGGGAGAAATATCCCCGCATCCCTGTGCAGCAAGCAAAGGGGCTACATCCCCCAGAATCACTTTTTATTAAGCTGCTTCTCAGTGAAAAACTGGTGAAGCCTACTTTAATCACAGCAATGGCTTTTAGCTTCCGCTGAAATCAGGGAAGGTGTATCTTTTACAGACTACCAATCATTTAGGCATTTGTGTACGATAAAGCTAAAGGATTAAAGCTGAATGTCAGAGCACACAGATCATATCTTCCCTTATAGTGCTGATCTTAAAGAGGAGAAGCCTTGTGCGGTTGCAATGACATTTTATTTAATAAATTGCTCCATTTATGTAATTACACAACAGGAAATGCTGAACATGTGGAACATTTCAATGAGAAAAAAAAAAAAAAAAGCTTCCCCTCGTTGTTTCTTGTATTATGCCTTTTTCCTCATTCATACTGAATGAAGAATAAAGATCTTCTTCGCATGTCAATGCCCTGTTCCTGTGCTGTCCTCTGCAGTTTCTAGTGGCAGATTTCAAAATTTCAAAGAAAAAAACCACCTATAATACAGCCGAAGTCCAACTGATAGGCAGTGAGGGACAGAGTTTTACCTCCTAATAAAACACACGCTGCTACGTACTGTATTAATTTGGCTTGGTACTTCTGTGCTAGTCTATTCATGTATCTCTTTCAAAAGCCTTGCAGAGTAGGAAAAGACCATTATCCTTGCAGATCCCGAATCAGGCAGTGAAAGAGGATTATTTAACTTGACTACAGCCATACAGTGAGTAAGAACAGAACTAGGAAGCAGGTCCAAGAGCCGGCACCTGTAAGCCACTGCTCCTGATGTCTTTTTCCCCTTCAGTTTGGGGGATTCTCGTATTTTCCAACCAGAAGACTCTATTTATTTATTTTTCAGTGCTGCTTTTGTGCTCTTCAAAGAGCCAAATTGCAAACAATACCAGAAAAAAAGTAATATGTATAGGAATAAACCAGAAGTTATGAAAGGGGTCCTCCTTATCCACATGGATAAATCCATAAAGAGCTTCTCAGCTGACACCACCATCTTCTACTGGCAAATGTTTAAAGAAGAAGAGGAAAAAAAAAAAAGCACTATAAATCATAGGATATAACAGGATTATTCACTCTAATATTGATACGTTTCTGGCAAGCATACTTTAAAATGTACTTTATAACCGATGTTGTATTCTTAAAATTAAATAAAACAGCATAACTCAAATTACATTCATTTTGCAATGAGAAAAATGGGAGCTGAAATAGAAAAGTAACATCTCGGTTCCGAGGTGATTACTTAGAGATGTCACAATTCTCATCGTTTTGAAAACGCTTATGATTATTTTTATTTATTTATTTTTATTTTTCACATCTGTGGCAGTATTTGACTCCCCTGGTGTTTCCCAGATTGATGCAGCCCGGGCTGGAGCGTGTGCAGGAGGGGTCAGAGAAGACCAGGCGCGGGATGGAGGAGAGAATTAAGGCAATACAAGGCGGGCTGAGCCGAGCCGAGCCGAGCCGAGCCGAGCCCGGGTCGCGCTGCCCAGGCGCCCCCTGGTGCCGTGCTGCTGCGGTGACCGAAGCAGCTTCGCCCCTGAAAAGCCAGCTAGGGGGGACATCGGTGCCACAGGAGGCTTTTATGGCACCTATGGGCACAAGCGGCTGCTGAGCATGGAGCCGAATGCAGTGATTAATTGCACGCATTTGCTGCTAATGCAGAGGTTCTTTAATATCCTTTTAATAAAATGCACGATTCAGGAGGGAAATGCCTTGACCTGCTGCCCTGGAGAAGCTGAGAGTTCAGACTGGGGCTGGCACCTGGGTAGACAATGAGAAAATGCAGGATTATGCAATTTGTGTGTGTGTGTGTGTGTGTGTGTGTGTGTGAAAAAGCCAAACACAGCCTACATCCGTGGGGCTAGAAAAGTCTTGTCCTTCCAGCTCACCTTCTGGGCACTGGCTGATGTGGGGATGGCAGCACGGGTCAGGTCTAGCAGCTGCTGTCACATTAGGTGGCCTGGTGGCAGCATGGACGGTCATGGCTATGAACCTGAGAGCTACAATATCACCTCATTATTTTTTCACAGAATCTGGAGGAGAGACGTTCGGTCCTTTCAGGGGGACATTATAAACACCTTTTTAAGTACAGTATGAAAGTGCTCGGTAGCACGCACCTCTCAGCAACACCTGAAACCTCCTCATCACAGCCCTCTGTGGTAAGGGATGAAAGCAGAGCTGGCTCTAGCTGTGTTTTTAAATATGTGGTTAAGAAAACGAATTGTGTAAATTCTTTGCCAAGTGATCAATATTAAAGAGGAGAAATCTCAATTACTAGTCAAAAGGGAAGCATGTTCTTAATAAGAGAACATTTGGACCAAAACAAAATGTCAAACATTTTTCTGATCAGCTGCATCCTCAGCTTGATGTGCCTCCTACTCTCCCACAAGCTCAGCGTCACCTACTGAGCTCAAGAGCTAGACCAATCCTTGGTGGCTTTTTTAAAGAGTGCTGGTGCCACCAGGGAGCTGGGTGCACCCATGGGGACAGGCAGCCCACACGGAGAGTATGGGCACTCTGAGGATGTGGGGACCCAGGCTTCAGAGGCACCTGAGGGGTGGCAAGTGTGATTTGGGGTGCATAGTGAGACTAGCAAGATTGGAATTAAAAAAAAAAAAAAGTTGGTGACTACAGTTAATACCCATAGGCAACATGAATGACTATTTCGCAAAGGGTTTACTCCCCAGGACCGAGGGTGTTCACTTCCACCCCGGGAAACCCATCAGGGCTCACAAAACTACAGCAGCTCTGAGCTCCACTAGCATCCCTCTGTATCCTAGCCATCTGGCTCCTTTGAAGCTGGACCATAAGATTTTATGACCAGTAGGGAAAGCTATCTTGAAGAACAACTGTTAGGTCAAAAGAGGCATCTATATACCTATACGTTTATGAAATACATGTCTGACCTCTGCAGCTAATGGCATATACGGGCTTTTAAGCATACTTCCCCAGATTTTTTTTTCCTCCAGAGCTCTTGGGCTTTCAGAAGCAACAGAAGGGAGGCTGCAGTTGGAGGGCTTGCTGCCTCATTCAGCCCCTTTGCCTCAGCTTGCCAGGGTTTTATTCTCCACATCCTTTCATATAGGCAGATACAGCTGTTTTGGCAATAGGAGAGCCATGTAGAGCCACTGTGTGGAGGAGATATGCCTTCTTTAGCTACTTAACACCCATGGAACACTGGGCAGCACTATACTGAATGTGTTCAGCTCTGAATAAATTTATAGTTAAAACTGCGTACTTTGAAAAAAAAATCTGCTGGACACAACACATTTGTCACTGATCCTTAATTTTGATAATAGCTGACATTTTCAAATGCATCATGACAGACCTTTCAAAGCACTCCTTGCAAGTAAAATTCTAGGGATCCCTGCATTGTTTATTACTGGCATGGGGAAGAAAATCTGACAAGGATTTGAAAAACAATCATTAGAACACGATCAAAGACGTCTTCTTTAAAATATAACCCTCACCTGTACAAAGTGTTATTGCTGAAGCAGTGGAAGCAGGAGGAAGTAGCAGCCTGAAAAAAAAAAAAAAAAAAAGATTTCTGCTAGCTCCAAGCAACAGAAAAGTGAAGCTCATGAAAACAACTGTTTCATAATCAGAATTATAGTAAGTGATAAGGCAGTGTATTCTCTAGTGTGGAAACTAAGAAGCTGTTTTCATACGAAGATACTTGGCTTATTAAGTCAACTGTGACTGTGAAGGTCGCAATGAAGCAGGATGTTGTTCCCAAGAAACAAAAACCCAACAGTTTTCTTCATTATTATACTTATATTCCACTCAGCGAGTAGCACTTAGATGCTGCTACCCCTCTATATTATATTATCTGTTCAGATGATAAACTGTAAGAGACAGCAGTGTTTTGGCAGTTTTATGGCCAACTGCAGGAAGAGAAGAGCACCTATATCCTGGGTTTGGGACGTGGGATCTGGGTGATCTTGGGCCTCACATGTTGGGAGGTGGGAACAAGGGAGCACAGTACCTGCCTAGAGATAGTGCCTTCCCCTGCAGGACCACGGCCCCTCTCTCACTCTCAGGTGGGCTGATGGCTCCTGTAGGCATGCAGAAGACTCCTGTTCTGGGGGCAGCTCTGGAACCTGAGCTGTAAGTGTTATGGATGTGCAACAAAAGATTTCTAAATCCAAAGGATTACTGAAAGTGGGGATTTGATGGTCTGTATCAGTGATCTCCTAACCTTTTTGATTGCACCCCTCTACAGTAAAAATAACTTAAGCGTGCACCCCCCCATATATATATATAAATAAATTATATACATATACTACCAATGTAATACTAACTGCATGAAGTTTAACAAGAGCAAGTGTGGTATTCTGCACCTGGGAAAGGGCAACTCCGGCTATATGTACTGAGTGGGGGACGAGAGTCTGGAGAGCAGTCCTGCAGAGAGGGATCTGGGGGTTCTGGTCAATGGCAAGTTGAATATGAGTCAGCTGTGTGCCCAGGCAGCCAGGAGGGCCAACCACGTCCTGGGGTGCATCAGGCACAGCACTGTTAGTCGGTCGAGGGAAGGAATTGTCCTGATCTGCTCTGGGCTGGTGTGGCCTCACCTCCAGTACTGTGTGCAGTTTTGGGTGCCACAATATAAGAAGGACATAAAAAGTATTAGGTAGGGAGTGTCTAGGAGAGGGCTACAAATATAGTGAAGGGTCTACAGGGCAAGACGTATGTGGAGCAGCCGAGGTCCCTTGGTTTGTTCAGCCCCGAGCAGAGCAGGCTGAGGGGAGGCCTCATGGCGGCCTGCAGCTCCCTCACGAGGGGAGCAGAGGGGCAGGCGCTGAGCTCTGCTCTCGGGGGACAGCGACAGGACCCGAGGGAACGGCATGGAGCTGGGACAGGGGAGGGTCAGGCTGGGTGTGAGGGAAAGGTTCTGCACCCAGAGGGTGTTCGGGCACCGGGACAGGCTCCCCAGGGCAGTGGTCACAGCACTGAGCCTGCTGGAGTTCAAGGAGCATTTACACAATGCTCTCAAACATAGGGTTTGGTTTTGGGGCCCTGAATGGAGCCAAGGGTTGGATTTGATAATCTTCATTGGTCCCTTCCAACTCAGGATATTCTGTGATTCTGTAATATTGTACTAATATAGTATGTACGTTGTGAAACATACACAAAAATATAAAATAAAAAAGGACAAGAAAGATGAAATAATTATTCTAAAATTATTTATTTTATTGTACTAATGGTATAAAATATATTTTCTTCCTGCACTCCAATAGATTGACTTGGAGACCCCGTTCCCAGCTTTGGAGCTTCCCTGTCATGCTGGCTGCATTACACTGCAAAGTGTAAAGGTGGTGTAAAGGTGTTTCTGCAGGACCTTCTCTCCCCATGCCTTATTGAGCAGCTGCTGATTTACAGCTGGCACCTCACCTGCAGCTCACCACACACAGAAGGAGTTCACCAGGCTGCTAAAATGAGGGAAGGGTCTTGCTAAGTCCCTGTAGCCCCTCTTGCAATCATCCCATGCACTTGAAGTGCTTCCTCCTATGTTTCTGAAGAGAAGAGCCCAAATCACAAGCTCAGGACTATTTGGATCTCAAGATTGTTTCAGACTTATCTCCTTTTACCAACATCTGTTTTAATCTTTGATGAGGCAAACTGTCCCTTAGTGTGTGATTTGGAAGAGAACCAAGAAAAACAAGGTTTTGATTTTCAGTTCATTTAAACACCAGATAGTCAAGAAATATCATCCTGCCAGCTAATCGGAGTCAGGCTGCACGTTGCTGCTAATCTGGGACTAGGAGCTGCACTGTGGCCCTGTGTTATTGATAGGACCATGTGCAGAACAGCAACCACACTGAAGCAAAACAGGTAATCATAAGCAAAACAGGTAATAAGAAGACCACGGTAAAACCAACAGAGAAAGAAAAATCCCTGAGGTGCCAGTGCCAGAATACTGCTGGTGGAACCTTTCTCTAGACAAAGTCTTAAGCACCTAACAAACCACTTGGTGAAGTGGTTGTTGGTAGTAGAGCACTGGCACAGATTGCCCAGAGAGATTGTGGTTTCCCTCCTTAAAGATCTTCAAAAGCTGCCTGGACGTAGTCCTGGGTGACCTGCTCTGGGTGTCCCTAACTGAGCAGGGGGTTGGACCAGAGGTCCTCCAGAGGTCCTTTGCAATCTCGATCATTTTGGTAATTCTATGAGGTCAAATCCCAATAGAAGCAACCTGGAGCTTCCAGACTGTGTGTGGGACTGGAAGGGCACTTCTCCCCTATTTCAGATAATTTCAGCTGCATGAGAGCTCCCTTTATGTGAGCAGCCTTGGAAGCCAGTAGTAGAACTGCTACTGCAACAAGAAATGTCGAGTGAGTTTATTTACTTGACAAAACCTCAAGCAACTACTGTGTGAATGCATCCCAAGCTCAGGCAGTTGGGGTAACACAAGTTTACTTCTTTTTGTAACTACCTTCTAACGTGTTAAACACATTAGGCTCTTTTTTCTTAAGAATCTGACTTTATTTCCTGCTCAGAGGTTGCCATGGCACTGTTACAATCAAAAGAATTAAGATGTTACATTATGATAATTAATGCAATGAACCTGATGAATTCTTCATGATTGTTGTAAATTTCATTCCTTAGGCCCACAATTTGCTCTCCTGTTTGCTCTTGCTTTCTTTTATTTATTTATTTTTGTATTTTTATTTTTTACTGCTGGTGTCAGCATCCTTTGCAAGGATCAATTGAAAAGTTACCGCTGTTTAGAAGTGCACTGGTTAACAGGTCAAATAGCTGTTGTAGAGCTGATGAGACCCTGGGGAATCTTTACCACTAGAAGGGTAATTTTAAATCGGAATCTGAGATAACTATAGTCTGGCTGAAGATTGAACAGGGTGGAACCAATACCACCTTATTTTTGAAAAAGAAAACATTTGAACACAACGTTCAGGGCTCAATAATATATATGTGGCAGGAATCTGTAAAAAAGTATGAAATAGAGTCTGGATTTGTCAAAATGGACAGGTGAAGATGTTAGCTGTGCATTTGAGGAAAAGCAAAGCACAACAGAGATGAAACTTTCGTAATGTTTGTGTTATGGGGAAAAGTAAATATTCCAGAGAATTGGCAAGGGAGTCAGGGGAAGATTGCTTAGGGGTTGGGGTGCTTCTAGACTGCACCATTTTCTTAGCTATGCTCCTTGTAAGGTATTGTTTGGCCTATGGACAAATGTATAATGCTGTGACATGTTAATCTCAGTTTGAAAGCACAGAGGACAATGTAATTCTATAAACAGTACTCTTTGTTTCTATGTTTTCCTTCTTTCTTTCAGGCCACCATAGCTACTGCCTCCTTTTCCTCTTTGGGTTATTGCTGGCATTAATCTCTTCAAGGAGACCACAAGCCTACCAACTACTACTTTGATGGCATTGTAACAGATGTTCAAAGAAATATATAGATATGCAAATGTAAAACGATAGAATTTTATAAGCATATTTTATTCACTTTAATCATTTTAGCCCAACTTGATCTGGTAAGCTTGTTTAGTAATACCAGATTGACCATTTTTCAATTCTCAGGCAATTTATTTGATTGTAATTGTCAATTTAAATAAAATATATACTATATATTTATACTTATATATATATGAAAGTGTATCTGTAGTCTTCCACATGAAAAACCAAATCAAACCAAACCAAACCAAACCAAACCAAGCCAAGCCATGCATTGCATGACAGTATTGCCAGAAAAACAATTACAGCATTTATAATGTCCATGGCCCTTGCAAGGGATGGCTATCAGAGGAATGAGCTGGTGTCTCCACTGCTGCTGTTTTCTAGCCTCTGCTCTCCCCCTAAGGACGACAAGTGAAGTAGGAGAACAAGTTCTCCTCATGCTTTGCCTGGAAGCCACGTGGAGAGTTTCTGGTGGGAAGCTGGTTGGCAGCAAGGGAAGTTTATGGATCAAGTGCGTGAGCCAGCAGAGAAGATGATGGGTAAGTCTAAAAATGTCTGTGCAAAGTATGCAAGCCAAAGTACATATACACAGAAGAGTCAATGTAGTGCAGCGGGTGGATAAACAGTCGAAGAATGAAGTAGCTGCATAAACATTACTGGAAAACTTCAGGCCAGTACAGAAAAGGATGTGAGGCCACTTTGATGCTCAGCCCCATTGCTAGCATTGAGATCTGGGGATCAGTTCAACAGGTCACTGATGGACAACTGAAATGCCCTTGGTATCTGGCTTGGATGCTTTTCCAGAAAGGCGAGAGTCATATCTGCCAACCCCCTGTCAATATCTGGGCTACCAAAGGGTCTTTCAACTAGCCTGAGATGCTTGGCTTAGGCAACTGAATTAAACTCTTAATCAGCAGAGTAGTGGGGCCAACTTGAGTTAGCTAAACTAAAGACATATAGGCATTTCCCTCCATTTTTTTAGCCTTGAACTGAAGTGTCTACATAACCAGATGAATATGCTAAAGACTCCTTATAGCTACTTCTATCTACATGAGCAAAACCAGAGGGCTTTATCAAATTTTATCAACAGTTTGAAGAAGATCATATTGGCTGGATTGGACAGATTTTTGTTTTCAAACATTTCCTGCCAACAAGCAACCTATGTTAAAAAAAAAAAAAAAAAAAAAGGTAAAAATTGGAACTGTAATAGACACTATAGCTTTCTCTGCCGCAAGACATCAAAGGGTTTATTTCAAATATTTGACAAAGAAGCCTAGCAAAGGAGAAATATTGTTGGCTATTTTTTTTAAAGTATTAGTTATTGCTTTTATTATTTGAGGAGCTGGCTGGAAAATTTCACCAAATTAAACTGGAAAGTAAACAGTACAGCAATTTTCACTGCATTTTCTCAGTTCTTGGAGCAGTTCTAATTATCCCTTCAGAGACAGCTCCTAGGGACCAAAATCTATTGCCTGTGCACAAAATCAGGCAAACACAGACCCAGTCTCTAAAAATTTACAACCTGACTAAAATCCTAATCCAGCAAACCACTTAGTCACTGGCTTTACAGTAAGTGTTTAAATAGTTGGAAGCTCTTAAAGCCATGCCCCAGTAGATGAGCTGAGTGAATATAAAATATGCTTGTTGCTTTCTTATTTTTGCCAGAATTTCCATAAATTGTATGGGCACAGATTTTGGGAACACATAAGCTAAAATTCCAAGCAGTCTTTTTATACATACAAACACACATGTATAAATATGTATATACGTATGTACGTATGTATATCTAATTACAAAGCTTGTATAAATGCTGGGAATCTAAGTCACTGCTGTGAACTGGAAAGGTCACTCAAGCTGCATGAATTCAGAGAATTTGCTCTGGGGAGAGAGATTGGAACTGTCAGCCAATATAGCTGCCCAAGTATGGGAAAATAATTCTGGAATATTTTTTTGAATAGGGATAAGCCTGAACAGCAAACCATAGAGCCAAACTGTCCTGAATGTAGCAGAGCTTGAAACTGAGTTATAAATTGATTTCTTCATAGGGAAGCAATCATCCATCTTCTAGAAGGACAGTCAGGAGTGTCCAGTCATAATACTGGGTAGCAGCCATCTCTCACTTTTTCACCCCCAAAAAGGTCATTCATTAAAATAGTTGCCAGCACTATGCTACATGCTTCTCTTTTGCATTGCTATTACTGACTCAAAAGGCTACAGGGGTCAGACAAATGGACCAGTGGTTGTTTAACTCTCATCTGGACAACCCTTCAACCACCTTTCCAGCATCAACATGTGCATGAGTTTTCCTCCACATTTGATGCCTCTTTTAAGTCCTCGGTGAAATTTAGATCAATTTCATAGGATTGCAAAGGAAATCACAGATCTCTGCCTTTTCTCTTGGTAACCTTTGGCTAAGATTGACCCAAAGTGATGATATTTGTAGAACACATTAGTGAACAGCCATTACACGAGCCTCTGCTCACCCATACCTACCCAACACAAGCTGGGTATGGCCCTAGGGGAAGGACAGAGGGACTGCTGGAAGAGTGGGTAAGGTGAGTGCTCAGTGGAGATACCTGTGTCAGCTGAAGCCATTAGAACTGACTGATATAGGAAAGGAAACTGGAAAAGCGTACTCAGCCTGCAGTTTAACTTTTCTCGACATTTAATGCCCCAGGGCTGTTTCCTGATGAGGGATAACTATGGTAGCTGTAACATGTGCTTACCTACAAGGCATTGACTACAGTAGGATAAAGACCTTTAAGGAATCTTTGTTCTATTTTCTTCCTACATTTCGTTTCCAATTCCTCAAGATGCAGTGGTTGCCCTTGGCAACATTCTCCAGATTCTTCCAAAAATTTATGAAGACAAAATGGCACATCTGAGGACAAGCCAGCTTGGTCATTAAATAAACATTCCCCTTCCATTCAGTGGCAGAATCAGAGCCACAAAAAGTCTCTTGCCTGGGTAGCTTCCTGAGATTATTGTCATTTATTACCAAAACTACTGGGTCTTCCAGCAGAAACATAACAAGCTCCGTTCCCGTAGCACAACCCATCTCTTAGCACATCCTGGGACATGCACGGTCCTGCTACTCAGAGAACAAGAAATTCTCCATAAAAATACTTGATGAAATGATTCTCTTTGAAGTTCAAAGTTATCCATTTAAAGAAAAAAATCCACAAAAATATTCTTAATTATTATTATTATTATTTTTAATTTCAGACTATTTTGAAATCTATTTCCATAGGCTTCAAAAAAGACTCTAAATGGACAGCAGCTCTATAGTTGCCTTGGCAGAAATTTTATCTAACTTATTCTTGAGTGGATGACCCGTGATTGCATAAGATTGCTTGTGGACTACAAGCAGCCTAACAAAAATAGGAAGCTAAAATAGCTATAAAATTCCACAACAAGCAAAAAAAATTGCTAGGAGGATCAAGAAAAAAAAAAAAGCCAGTAATTATTATAAATGAATCCTTAACTCCATCTGCACAGTATTTAATTACAGCAAAGAGAGAAAATCAAACCCTTCAGACACTGATATTTTCAGGGAATTGACATATCTTGGCACCAGCATAGCCACATTAGAATGATATAGAGTATCTAAGTCTATAAAACCTTGGCTATAAAACCAGGTTTTCCAGAGGATAGATGAACATAAGAGAAAACAAATGTGATTTTCTTACAGGATGAGGTACACATTAGGCAGAGATATATGCAGAATATGGCACAGAGGTCAGAAAATATGTTGTTGAAATACATAAGCTGCTGAAGAGAAAACCAGTTTGAGAATAACGATGTGGTAGAGAAGTGATTCGAACCAAGAGCCTCTCAGTTCAAGTTAGCAAGGGGTTAACTCCTACATTAAGTAATTTTTCTAAAGGAATTTTACAAACAGTGTTGGCTTGAAAAAAGGCACATACTCGCAGTGCCAGTAACAGACATTCATACTTGTCAAAAAGGAAGTGGAAACTTTCTCAGTAAAAGATATATGGCAGTATAGCTAATCTTTGGATTTTGAACTCGATATGTTAAGATTCAAGAGTATTGTTGTGGCATGGCCATGGTTTAGCCTTGCTGGCGGTACAGTACGTCTTCACTTTCTTGGTTTTGAAGTTTATTATCATTTTTAACACTTTTATTTTAAGAGGGAGCTGAGTGTTTTTGCAAGAGGGAATTTGCAAGAGACATCAGCATTCCAGAGCCTTTGGTAACCTGCCTGCTCAGTGCTTGACTAACCAGAAAGGGGTTAAACAAGAATTCATACATCGCTCTGGCCCTAATTTCTTAGTACTTCAGAAGGAAATTGATAAATAGAATTAGTTGCCTACCAGACAGCTGTCATTTAACTAAATTTAGTTAAATGCAATGCTCCAAATTTTACTACAGAGAACAACTATTTTCTTAGCCAGATACCCAAACCAATTCTGGTTTAAAGCTGACAAAAAATCAAGAAAGTAAATAGTGTGCACAGGCAGGCTCAACTCCAGGAAAATTTAGGGTGAGGTTTCCAAAAGCACTCACCTGTGACCTAACAGGAATTTTACCACTTCTCTGGGAATAATGACACTGAGTATTTCTGAACAGTGCCACCATGAAGAGGCTGTACAGTGGTTAAACACCCTTGCCCAAGCTTGGCAGCCCACAGCAGCCCAATCTGGTGTAGGGGCTGATAAGCCAAATCTCTATGTTGCTGCAGCTAGGTCATGCAGGCATGTTTCAAGGAGGACTGTTGCTGCTGGGAGCAGTTCTCAGCCTGCTGCCCAGCCAAGGGGATGCTTGGCCTGTGTTCCAGTGGAGAGGTTTGCATGGCAGCAGAGCAAGCTAAAAAAGACCTGCAATTCTTCCCTTTGCCTAAGCCTACAGCGCCCTGCAGGTTGCTGTCAAGACATCGCAGGAACCATACCCCAGCCTCGCATGGCTTTGGGCTGACCATCACCAATACACCAATACACCAAGGGAGGCAGAATCTGTCCTTTTTCCTCCAGAGCCCATTATGCTCCAGGTTAAAGTATCAGGTTCACTACAAGGTTTGAACTTGAGCTGCTGACCTAAGTAAAAACTAAAAAACTCACTGTTCACAGCTCTTTGAAATCAGGTTAGTGAACCTAGATTAAGAAGATATATGTTTTTCCTATCTAGTAAAGGCATACTCCCAAAGAAGGTTTCTCACTTTGTCCAGTTGATGTGGGGTTTTGGTCTTCCTCCAGACTCTCACATACTTAACATGAGCCTGTTCTTTTTCCACCCAAAAGCAAGTGAGCAAGGCCATTGCTGTGCAAATTAATGTGTATGTTTGTGTGAGATATTTTAATAACAGCAGCCCTGGAATGTAAAGGTAACGTGCACAGCTCTATTTACAGGAGAGGCTGAGGATGTAGAATACATTTACATAGCATTATTGTAATAAGGAAGAGTAACTTTCCACATCTCCAAGCACTTCTTTTGCTTCTAGAAGCCCTGAAGAAGGGATGCAGAAAACAAGACTCTGTCAGAAAAGAGGATCCAGTGTAAAAGACATATAAAGAGAAGGCAGGATATGACTGAAAACCCAGGGGTGGCCATAAAATACCTTATTTAAATTTACCTCTGTAATTGCAACAGTTCAACTTGTTGGCATATTATGTTCCTAGTAGAGATGTTGCTATGAAATTAAAGCAAACACATTACGTTCTTTCTATTGATCATCCTTATGTTTATTCATACACTGGAGTGTAATTTACTCAAATGTTAACTTCTGGAGTTTCTCTGCATAAGGGAATCGGATATAAGGAACAAAACCCATAATAGTAGTCCAGGCCTGGCTGTAGATACCCACGCGCAAGACAAAATAATTTAAATTAAGCACTAAGCAATCTCCTCTGAAAGGCCATTCTTACTGGAGATGGAGAACGGTGGTAACGTGAGCTCTGCTCTTCAGCTGGAAGCCATTAGCAAGCTCAGGGAGGCAGGAGGGCTGGCTGGGGGAACCAGTGCTCCCACTGCCAGCATGGAGGCAGCTGGGAAGTCCCTGTGTGATCTGATGAGAGGTCCACTGCAGTGGCCTTGGACACCTTGTTCTGGTGAGAGAATCCAATTAAAGATTTTAATTATCTCTATGACTATCGAGTTGCTTTAAGTTCACAATTTAAATCTTGCACTTTTGAGGGCACAAAGGTGTTTGCAAGACAACAAGTGCTCCAGGAGAAGGAAAAAACAAGATGATAGGGATGCAAAAGAAGCAAAATCTTCATCAAAATAAAGTGACTTGCTTCACCCATGTAAAGCCTAGCTCTGCACTGTTTAGAAGGAAAGGCTGATACTTGGATGACAACAAAATAAAGAGAACGCTGCAGCCTGAGTGAATAATTAACTACTTAAATTTAAAAATGGACAATCATTTGACATATGCTAAAACTAAAGCCATTTTGAATGCACTTGGATTTCTAGGCATACTATCTTTATTTGGAGGACAGGTTCTTGCAGTCTGAAGCTAAGTTAATGACATTACATGGCTTTTTTCTTCATCTTAGCTTTGCAGTTTAATTGGCAATGTGCGTAACACAGCTAAGTCCTTTAAAAGCCCAAAAGGAACAACCCATATGTCCTAACCGACTGCTGGGTTTATAGAGCCTGGTTGCTGTTTTGAAAAGATGTTGAGGAATGTATAAGCTGTGGCTAAGAGACATCCGAGTAACAAGAACTGACTTATGTCTGTAATTGGTCTTACATATTCATGCAAAGATTGGTGATGTTGCAGAAGGAAATGCTCGAAGGCCTGGCCTTAAGCTCTCAGTGTCAAAGTTAATGGTGCCGAGCTCCAAGAACACCTTTAACAACCAACCCTAATTGAAATATGCAGCTCTGCTGCCAGGTCCCCACAGCAATTAGAAGGGGGCTGAGTTCAGTCTCTCTGAGGGCCTTTGCCAAGAGTTTCCTGGGAGCCTGGGCTGAGGCCTCCCTGGCTCCACTGGCAGAGGGCTCCTCCACAGCCCCTGGGAATAACCACAAAAGGAGCAGAGAGAAACGGCTCATGACAGCCCGAACCGTATTTACGGGCAACGCAGAACCCAGCTGGCATGTCAGGACGGTGATCAGCAGCTGAGTTCAAAGTATTAGTTATTGAGCCCAGTGAGGTCTGGGAGGCTTAGTCACGCTGTGGCCTAGCCAGCCCTTCATCGCTCCAGCCGATTCCAGACCCACAGGGACGAGGATTGCTATGCAGGGAAGTTCAGAGCAAACCCTGACCAACAGACAGCCCCCAGGGCTGTCTCCTCTCACTGCAAACTTCACTTATATCTATTCCCTAACCTGTATGCCCCATCCAGAACCTACGTGGAGAGGATCTGTGACCCAGCTCCAGGCCCATTTGTGCACATAGCCACAGAGCATAAGCAGCCAGTGATGGAAAATTTTCCTTTAAAACAAGAACACTGCATGTGGTGCGATAGGTGAAACACACTCATGTGTATCTAAGCGTTCTGGCTTGTCACTGATGTGTACCTCTGTTGTATGCTCTCCCCTGAAATGATGTCCTCTATAAAAACCGTCTCTACTCCTCTCGGAAAGAATGCCCTCACTTTACAAATACCGTGACACCCGCTTCCCCAAAAAGTCAATCCTCAGCCATGCATGTATTGGCTGTCTCAAAATGGCTGCTCCTGCATATGCTCACATCCTTCCACAGTCCCACAAATCATTAATTGAGCAATGTACTAAGTTTACAATGGGATTCAGAATTATTTGGAGAGTGTGCAAGCTCTTTTTGATACGCTGGCTATAACCGTGCTGCTGATTGACATTTCATTACAGGCCTTTGTTTTGCAGGGGGTATGAATGTGCCTCTGAATTTGCAGTTGAGAGGGATTAGATTTGAATACCACGACCCAGGCTCATTTTATCTTTCAGCGCTTTCACGCAGCAGCAAATGGGAGCTGTCACTATTGCGTAAGTTACATTTCTTCCCCTTCTCTTACGTATGCAAATTCCTCTCCCATATGTAAAAGCAGTGGTACACAGTAGGCAAAATCTCCTTTAGAGACGCGTTGAGGAAGGCTTGGATTACAGCCCTGCAAGAACGTTTAATAACAGCAGCAGCGTTCCCAAATTCCTTCTTCTGAGTTTGTACAACCAGTAAACGGAGCTTTAAACTCACACTGAAAACCAATACAATTTGTTTGTTGATATAGTTACCATCATCTGCAGTTGTATAATTTATTATCGCCTACTGCTGCTAGGGATAATAAAAGAGTGAGTGGGTTTTGCGATGTGAGTAAAACATGAGCACAAAATCTCCACTGGAAATACTGAGTCACTTAATAAACATGTAGACCACAAATTCATTATACATTATTCATTATACAGGTTACAGATGGGCTTGAAACAGAGGAGTTTGCTTAGGTTTGTGTGCACGTATGCATTTGTGTGCACAGGCTCAAGCAGGGAGGAAGGGTGTCCTAGTCTGGACGTGAGATCAGCTCCTTTCCAAAGAAAGAGGCCAGAGACAAAGCTTGGATGCGGTGGACTACAGTGCAGCTACCGCCAGGTCCAGCAGCCTGCGGCTTTATAGGTTTTGGCTGATCTCCAGTGTAAATGTTGTTAAAGACATCGTTGAAGGAATACTGATCTTAGGTGTCTGTATTCTTATAAACAACGGATAAGAGATCCAAGATATCACAGCTTCTTTTTGACTCTGCTCCGGTGCAGCAGCAGCAGCAGTGGTTTGGACCATGTAGCCTGGCCTCCTGGCAGCAAAGCAGGCAGGGGCAGAATCGCAGTGTGTTTACAGGGTGGTTTGTTTTAGTCGTGCGTGTATGCCAGCCTGACATGAGCTGATCAGCCAGCTCGCAGGGCCTTCACCTGACCCTTAGCTTTAAGGACCAATCCTGCCTTGTAGGCAGAGGCTCAGCAGCACTCAGCAGAAAGAGCAACACAGATGTTTTCTCTCCGCAGGAAGGCTGTACAACCCTGAGGTCAGAGAAGCGGTTAGGACTGATGCCTTTGGCATTTATTTTAGACCCCTGGGAAGAGAGAAGCACCTGTAGAGAGAAATGCGGGGGATCAGCATGCTCTGGTGATGATACCAGCATGGAGCAGGGCACAGCTGCTGCAAATGTGGATCTGGAAGCAGGTTCTGCCTCACAGCCTTCACCAGAGGAGTAAGGGCACTGTCTTACCTCAGCCTTCTTCTCACCTGGTGCACTTGCCTAACCCAAAACAAGCAGCATGACCTACCTTTTCAACACTGGAAACTTGCTCACCTGCTGGGGTGGAGGGGAAAGATATTTGAATATTACATGTAGCTGTGCCAACCGATGACACCTGTCATAACATGAATAAACTACTAAGAGTTTGCATTTGAGGTGCATTTTGGAGGAGAAATACAAGGAAATCAGTGTTCAGTACAAGCACAAATGCCATTCCTGCATGTGTATTTGGGAGGAAAAAAAACAGGTGGACTTGTGGGAAATCTATTCTAACCGAGTAAACTCCACTGCCTTGCTCATTTTTTTTTTCAGCCATGGACCATCCTAAGCATTGACTCCTTCAGGATGAGCAGCCACTTGCATATTTGACCACTGTGGCAGAACTGACAGACATCAGGCTGAAGTATTTGTTTTCTCACATTTTTGCTGCTGTATTAAAAATGGCCCATTATTGGCGATTTCCAGGAAAAGCTCTGCAATCACATTTTTCCTCATTGCATAAGCCCTTAGATACGTATCTCAATCATTAAACAACATGTTCCAACAGGTTTTTTTTTTTTTTTTGTTTTTTTTTTTTTGCAAATGGCCACACAGTGCTGCAGTTCAAATCTCTAGAAAGGCTTTAATTTCCTTGGATTGTCGTAACTGTTTTAATAAAATGGGCAAAATGCTTAATGGCAACCGTTTGCGCCATTCCTTACAAACACTCTGAGCCTGACATTTAGACAAATGCTTACCCAGCTTACAAACACAAGGGCATTTAAGTTCAGGTACCGAGGCATGGTCAGGCACTCCATCTGCAATCCCTTTTGTGCAGCTGTCAGGGTGCCTACAAAATGCCAGTCAAAAACATACAGCCACCATCTTACCCAGAAATCACGTTACAGACATTCAAATTTTCAGTGCATTTTACACTCTTTCCCACCTCTTGAAAAGCCACTCTACTCATATGCAGTTGACAACACATCTATCCAAATTCAATTCTGCAGCAGTTTCCTAGGTAACTAGCACTTTGGCACAGAGAAGCTCTACACAGTAGAATGAGCCAAAACACCCGTTAGCATTTCCACCTCTTTTCAATCCTTCTGAAACATGCAAAGATACCAAGAAAAAAAGAAGAAAAAAAAAAAGGAAATTAAAAACAAAAAACAAAAGCCAAACCAACCAACCAAAAAACAACAACAAGAAGAAAGCCAATGGCAAGGTATGTTCAGCTGCTCTGTTTAACTTTCATCCAGGAAATTCTGCATTCACCAAAAATTAGCTCAGATCTGCAGACAAGAACAATCTCAGGTCTTAAACCATTTCTCACGGGTTAGACTTTGTGCTATCTTCACAGAACCCAAACACCTTTATAGGCTCTCAGTAATACCTATAGCATGGACAGCTAACTCTGACCCATGCTAAGAGTCTCTGCTCTCCCGGCCTCTTTCCCCATAACCAACCTCCGGTGGGGCCTTAAAGGGCTGCAGGGTGAGGTCCATTATCTCCAATCTGTTAGTGGATTCCTGAGGAGGATTTTCCTCAGACTGCTGTGTATTACCATCCAATTCAATACTCTCCCTTTCCTCTTTCATTAGTTGGCCAACGATTTGGGACCATTGGTGCAGGACAGTGATAGCCCTCATCTCCAGTGTTGTCCATGTGGTTGCAGGATCCTCTGTCTAGTTCCCACTGTGGGAATGGTATTTAGAGGTCTCTGGTGGAGGAGTTGTAATGAGGGAATGGGAACTCCTGAGTTTTCTCCTGTTGCCTTCCTGTAGGCTAGCAAATGCAGCCAGTTCAGCAGCTCAGTTGTGGTTGTGGCAGCTGTGGAGAGGCAGAATGCATTTCCTTGTTTTGTGTGCAAGAAAAATGCAAATTCTTGCCCTCACCTAATAGCCACATGCGGTGCATTTAGGCACTGGAAAAAAAGCCACAGCCTGAAGCCCGGATCATGTTGGAAGAGATTGGGCTGCAAAGCTACATTGACAACCTTTCCTAGCATTAGCATATATACATACAAGCAGAGCTGATCCCTGCAAAAAGGTAATTAAGGAGAGGGGAAACCTGGGAGTGGCTGGTATAAAATGCCCTAAAGGGGAGGAGTGGGTTCAGGAATGCACATCTGAAGGGCTTGGTCTGGTGTCAACTTCTCTGAACATCCTGCCGAATCTTGTTCGCATACCCACATGAAGCCAGCTCGGCAGGCCTTCGCCAGCCCTGCTCACGAGGAAGTGAGAGGGCTTCACAACTGGAGGCTCTAGCTTGCAGGCAAGGCCCTCCCTTCTCTGCCTGCCATTGTGATGGTTTGCTGAAGGGCAGCATGTGCACATCGGACTGGAGTATAGTTCAAAAGAAGTAAGCGTTGCCTGCAGCTGTCCTCACTTCAGAGCATGTTATAGCAGGTTAAAGCCTGCTGTAAACTATGCCAACCACCAGTTAATCTCAAGAAGCTTTTCTGGTAACCATGCATTGCCAGGACATAAGGATACACTAGTCATGTCTCCTGGAACAGTGTCTTCTCCATGAGCTTAGGAAAACATGCCAGGGACACCTTCTGGTGGCTGTTGGCTGTTTGAGGGATGACTTCAAGAAGCTGATTAGCAGGGTTAAATTTAAGAAGTTTTGTGCTGCAACCTAGTGCCACAGAGCACAGCTGCCCTGCCACGCTAGATAAATCAAGAGCAGACAGTTTTTACAGTTGCAGACTTTAATGCAATTTATGCTATATCAAGTGAGTGCTTCCCTCCTTGTCATCGAGCAGATCCGCCTTTCTGAACTGCAGCCACTAGCAGGGGACAACTAAGCATGTTGTTAAAGCTCTAGTGCTGTACATGAAGCTTGGAACTATACCAAGGTGGCTTTCATCCTTCTGGTTAGATTTCCCTTTTAGATTGTTAATATCTGGGATACAGTCCTAAACCATGGCCATGTGTTTTTAGCTTCCATGATTTGGTCAGGGAAGCTCTAGCACCAGTCTCAGGGCTCGGCCCTTGCATGTGCATGGTGTTTGACAATCAGTGCCTGGGCCATGAGGTTCTCTATGCCAGGTCAGCCAGCGACCAAGTCCCAGCAAACTCCAGTTCAAGGATGTAGGGGAGCTGAAGGTATGAAGTCTTTAATCCACTCATTTGTCATTTAAACACCACAGTAGTTAAAAGAGGCCAAGAAAAACATTTCCCTGCAGTTCCCTGCTTCAGTTGGTTCATGGAGTTGAATTTTTATTTTATGGTCCAGGCACCAAGCTTGACCTTGCTCCCCCCGAGCCAACCTCCTTTCTTGTTCCCTGACTGAGCCAGACCTTTCCTTTCAGGTCCCTCCTATGCCCTTGTCAAAGAGCGGCTGCATGAGCCTATCTCAGCTATCAAACCATTGGGCTCTCAGCAGTAATACCTTCTTTTTCCTCCTTAACCAGGTTATCAATGAAGTTTAATAATCCCCCAGCACAAGTCTTCACTGGTTGCAAGAAATTCTCTGGATGTATCTGACTTTCAGCTTAATATGAAAGTAACAAAAGTGCAGCGAAGGTACAGAACAGTCTAATAATAAAAGTAGTTCTCAGAAAACAAAATGAGGCTTGTAGTTTAACCTCACAGTAGCCTGACATTAATCTGTCAGACGAGCCACTGCAAATAATGCCAGAATGGGGACTTAATGTGTTTTTTTTTTTTTTCTTCCACATTACTTGGTGGAACTACACTGATTTAAGCGAGTTCGTAATCAGCACTGAATCAGGGAAGACAGCTAGATATAAACATGATTTCTTTTTATGCATTATGAATTCCTGTTCAAAACTTTCTGACTGCTTTGAGAGCTATAATGTGAAACCAGCAGACAAGCACAGCCAGTAATCACAATTTCAGGACAGCTGCAGCTATACGTTCAACACTTGGAAAAAGCACCATATTTTTATTACTATTATTTTTCCATACAGAAGTGCCTAATACAACAGAAGCATGTTTTTCCACATTAAGGCGGGGATCTTTGCGATGCCTACAACGCAGCGCACCAGGCCCCAACAAACGGGCACCGCGTGCCTGCGAGGGCTGCCGGTGGCCCCAGGGGGCCAGGCTAGGGGCCCAGGGGCAACTTGGCGAGCCGGAGAAGGCGCAAAGCTCGGTCCCGGCAGCCCTGCAGCTCCTGGGGAGCTTAGCTCCGGAGCCCGGCCGAGCTGGAGACCGTCTCCCCGCAGCTGGCCCGCGGGCAGGAGGCGCCCTCCGCCGGCGGCGCGGGGCAGCGGCGGGCGGCATGGCGGCGAGTCGGCGGGGCCGCGGCGCTGCGGCTCCCCCCAGCGGCCTCTCTCCATGAGGCGAGGCGAGGAACGCGTTTGACAGCTTTTTGGCCCCCGTTTGCAAGAGGCCTCGAAGCAGCGGGGCTCTTCTTCCTAAATAAAAGTCTCTGCGTGGGTTTATTGAAATAAATAATGTGATTTAAAAGAATTCCCTAAATGGCGGCCGCCCACTGCAGCAGGGTCTCCATCTTGCTGTGAGATGATTCGTGTGGGGTAGGCCAGGGCTCCCACTGCGCTTGGAAGTGGCCCCACAAAATGGTGCTGTGGTGGGCATGTTAGGCCAGGCACGGTCCCGGTCCTACTGGGAGGTAACGTGGTCTCTGAACAGCCACACAGCTCAGAGCCGCGCTCATCCAAGGAGGTGGCTGTCCAGAAAAACTTTAGCTTTTGGTCTCCTTGGTTAGCGTATATACACTAAAATCAAAAAATAAAAAATGAGGCTTATGTAAGGGTCAGACAAGATCCTCTTGTCACAGATGCATTGCTTCAACTGGATGTGCCAACACAGGCAGTCACCCCAGCTGTGGCTACATGCATCGCTGCCTCTTCCGAGGAAAAAAATAAGGCTTTTGGCTTTATACAGCTAAAGTTCCTGGCTTTGTTTGGGGTTTATTTTCAGTGAAAGATGCTGTGCTGTGTGTGTCAGTCACCTTTTGTCACAAAAGCACTTTTGAGTTTGGTCTCATGGAAATTGGTGACAAAAATCATGTGTTTTTCAGTACAGGAGTCAAAACCCAAGTTTGTGAAAAACACAGTGTACGTGAGCTAAGAGAGTATGAGGTAGGAGGAGTGAAGGTGGGGGGGGGGGGGAAGTGGTCTTAAAACAGGTGTCTACAAACTGGAGAGCAGCCTCAGAGAGGCGAGGTATTCAAAAATGTCCCTCTGCTTTGTTCCATTCACTCTTCCTCACTGAAGAAACGTAAATGTTATCAAATCCAACAGGTATTCCCTGGAGGCAGCAGATACAGTTCTGAGCTGGTATCAGGCAAATAAGGGATGGGAGAACAAGGCTAAGATTAGTGCTGCAGGGAGATACCAGCCTCAGGAACAAAAGGAGAGGAAGGTTAAGCCCTGAGGAATCGCTCACTGCCATGGAAACATATCTCTTTCTCCTCGTTTACATTTTGGGATTTGTTTTATGGAATATTTGAATGGCACAACAGAAACCTAGCAAAGAAGCCTGCATGTATAGAAAAGCTGAAGGATTATACGAACAGCACAGCAGTGAGTTCTGGTGGGGCTGTAATTTAATTCTGTTTCAAAAGAACAAAAGAAAGCACAATGGGTTTCTTCCCTCTCTCTTCATGCACACGATGAATGTAAAAGGTCTGAGCTGTTTTGGTTTGTTTTGTTTTCAACATTAATGGTTTAGGAATTTTGGTCAATTCCACCAAGCGCCGGAGAAGGACAACTGAGTGCTGACAGCAGGCACCAAAACTGCACAAAACTTCCTTTTACTGTTTGTAGGAGCAATGGCCTGGGAAAGGGCGAGAGGAGGGAACCAGCATTTCTTACCTTTTGTAGGAGAGCAGGTAGTGTGCCACAGCTCTCAAACCTTAGGGCCTTTTTCATACTAGGTAAAAAGAAGCAAAAAAGTCAACAAGCCATTCTTAGGCTGCCTGTGAGAAGGCTGCTGATACTCCCTATTCTCAGCAATTACAGCTATTATGTGCCAACTAGAGACTGGGTATAGAGCAAATCAAAGATTATTTGTGCCATCAACTTCATTTCCCTCTCCTGGTTAACTTCTAGAGAGTTACCCATCAGAGAGGAAAACAGTGCACAATCTTATCCTTTCGAAAAGATACTGGCTGCCACTAGACTGTTTCCAATACTGATGTAATGAGCTACTGATGCAATGAACTTCAGGAAGAAACTCACCGCCATCTGTGAGACCTTCAGGGGCTGGCCCAAATAGTGGCTGTGGGAATACTTCTTTTTGGAGCTCTCAGTCAAAAATACGTGAGGAGCTAAATAGCTATGCCTTATATATATATATATATATATATATTATTTTTTTTTTCTCTTGGGTCTTCCTCTTTTGTCCCCCAAGTGAACAGAAACATCATTTCTTTCCTTCGCTTCTCCCTCACTATACTCTCCAAGCTCTTGCACTGCCTTCTCTGGGAATCTTTTAAGAACACTTCGTAACATTTAATTGAAGCTTTGCTTTACTATATTTGCTGGGCTTGCAAATTTTAATTTTGGGGGGTAAATTTTGTTACAAGATTTCTTTAAAGCACCTAGGACTGTCTTACTGACCCTTGTATGACTATGTAACTTGTTCTAAATGGGATTTTTCCATCTCTATTTTTAGTGATGTAGCATATACATGAGCAGCATTATTCTGTAGAGACCTCCTGTCACCAAACAGCCTAGGGAAGTGAGACCAGACAACAACAACTAAAGACAAAGTGGAGATACTGAAAATGTAGAGGTGATAGTGCTGGAGGTACTGCCTGGACAGGATGAGACTGGGACAATAGACATTGTCTGTATGATAGACTTGTTGAATAGAGGATTGCATAAACTGAAGAGGACAGCAGTGTCCTGCTTAGGTGTGTGGCTCAGGAATTGTTATTTGGCTGTAGCTAAAATGTTGTGACAAGTTTCAGTATGGAAGATATTGCTTCCTGAGACTTGCCAGTGGAAAAAAAAAAAAAAAAAGACAAGAAAATGGGATAGTTATGTCACTTCAGTGTCTGAGCACTTCACAACTACTTTTTTTCCACATTTATCTTCTGCTGTTTTCATATTTATGTGATATCTCTGAAAAAGGGAATTGCACCTATCCCCAGTTTATTCATCAAAAAATCCAATTGCAGGGACCTAGGTTCTCAAAGTCACCCAGAAACCTACATCCCACCGATAAAAATGAGAAGGAAATATGAAAATGACTAAATCTTGACCTAAATGAATTGTTGCAGACATAGTGAAAAGCCATGCAGATGGTAATATCATACAGCTTTTCATTGTGTACCCATTTTTTTACCAAACAGGCCAACACTGTAACTAACTAATTTCTAACTGCATTATAGAAGCACTCTGAAATTGTAAAACATGTTAAAGGCAATCAGAACAAATAATTCTGAATTGTCTGAGGAACATTACAGTAGTCAACTGCTGCTCATCACTTCTTTTTGAAGGTAATTTTTCCAGAGGCCACCCATGGGATTCTGTGAAGCCCTTAGCTAACTCACTTCTAGCAGAGAGCCACTGAAACCTCTAAAAAACTCAGCTCTCAAGGATGCCTTTCTTGTACTAGATGAGACAAAATTCACCTTACCTGAATTGCTGTATCAATATGTTGTAGTCTACTGAATCTGTCAACTTCTTATCCTTTTCCTCAGGTACTGCTGGTGTTGAGCATTAGATGTTTTGACCCAACAAGGCAGAATGACCAAGGTTTTATGTCCAGATGTTCCCCTAGGGCTTTAAATCATCCCAACTACAAGGAAGAACCTGACCATTTCATAGATATCAGGCTGTGTATTCAGGGGCTTAATCATTGTCAGCAGCTGTACTCCCGAAGGAGTAAGGGCAGCTTCCCTTCCTATCTCTGGCACCTCAGGAAGGACAAATCCAGATCATAAAACCTGGATGAAGATTTGATCTATATTGACATGCCTGCCATACACATCTTTTATAAACATGGTATTTAACAACTCCCAGCATACATGGTCACACATACAGCCTCTGAGAAAATATATACATGACCCAAGCAACCTGATATAGAAGAAGATGTTCCTGCTTATAGCAGGGGAGTTGGACTAGATGATCTTCAAAGGTTGCTTCTGACCCAAACTATTCTATGATTCTATAAGCTGGGCGTTTTATTTTCCTCCTAGAGAGAAGTGGCAGGGCTGGGAGTGAGGTATTAATCAAGATTCTTCTTTTTCTTGATAGACTTTGGTGGTGTTCTTGATCACTCAAGATGGCCAGAATACTCATTGCCTGAATTGAAAACCACATACTTTAACAACAATCTACTTTATTTCAAATTATTTTCTTCCATGTTTGGAGAATTACATTGTGGTTAACATGGAATGAGCATGTGGGGCTTTAAAGAAAGAACAACTTTGCTGTTAGGCATGAATTTCTTCACTTATTGCAAAAGAAGAGTATGAAGCCCACAGCTTTTTTTGCTAGAGTTATGTGGGCTGTCAACAGTAGAGTAGTGACTGCAGGGGAGCAGAAAACAACCACAGGTAGAGCTGCTGACTTCATACAGGACAAGTTAGTGGCTATTAGTAGAATCCTGGATGGCACAGAACATCCACTGAAGGTCCACTCTGAACTTTTCTTCATCTGAGAATCATAGAATCACAGAATGGTTTGGGTTGGAAGGGACCTTGAAGATCACCCAGTTCCAACACCATGGGCAGGGAGCCCTCCCACCAGACCAGCTTGCCCAAAGCCCCATCCAGCCTGGCCTTGAACACCTCCAGGGGTGGGGCATCCACAGCTTCTTCGGGCAACCTGTGCCAGGGCCTCACCACTCTCAGAGTGAAGAGTTTCTTCCTTATATCTAATCTAAATCTATCCTCCTTTAGTTTAGAACCATTACCCTTTGTCCTTTCCCTGACAAAGAGTCCCTCCCCAGTTTTCCTGTAGGCTTCCTTTAGGTACTGGAAGGCCACTATAAGGTCTCCCCAGAGTCTTCTCTTCTCCAGGCCGAACAACCCCAACTCTCTACCTGGGCTGAAGTCAACTTTCAGGAGTGTCATTTGTTACTGAAAATAGGCAATGAAAGTGAATGTGTCATTTCTCTGTGAATTATGAAGGAAGGAGACCAAGAAGCGCTGGGTTGTCCTACCAACTCAGAGAAGTTCTGATGGCTCTCTAACACAATGGTCAAGGTCAAAAGCTTTTTCTCCTACCAGAAAGAGGGACACTACATTTGCATTTCAATATAAGATTTAGAACATCTGTTCATCACAGGGAAACTAACTTTCTGGTTATATGTCAGGGATTTTAAGTTTAGTATCTTTGGTCTTCTGCACATCGCGTGTAGCGCAGTACTGTATTCTCAAGGGAAAAGCAGGAGGGAACTAAAAGCTGACCCATCTTTGTAGCACAGCAATCAGCAATGAGTATTTAAAAAGCAGCAGTCCCTGGAAAAGGAGACTATCACATAACTTATCTGTCCTAGTGCAGTTTATTGCTTCTGTCCTGAACTTTGTCCATGTGTGACTCCTGTTCATCCAGAACCCGAAATGAAGTTGTTCAAGGTGTTCTTTTGCTGTTACATTTTCTGTGCTCTAGGGGGGATCGGATATGCTAAACTTTATTTATTACTCAGGATCGTAATGGGAGAGGTATCCTAGTTTCAGACACAAAGCTACGAGATTTATGAAACTAAGGGTTTTTGCAATAGTATAACAAATTGTATATGTAAACAGATCACTCCCACCACACAGAAGCAGAGATATAACATGCCTTTTCTCAGAGATTTACCATGTTTAATTATCCTTTTTTTTTTTCAGTAGCTTAACCATGTATTCAGTTAAATAAAGTAATAAACAAAAGTGTTCAAAGTGAGGCAATATTGTCTTTATGTTATTTTTCAGTTGTGATCAGGTATCTGTGGGACATGGAAAACTAAAATCAAACAACATACATAATCTTTGATTCTCTAATAAAATTTAGTGCCAAATTCTGCTCTCAAGTAAATGTCTATACAGCAGGATCCATCGTGGCATTACAGTACAATGGCATTTTTCTGGGTTTAAAGAGTGCAAAAGTTCAGAAGTTGTTCACACGTCTTAAAGGCTTGTCACACACCAAATACAGAGCTGGTGTCTGGCTCTGACACGTACTGCCCCACTGACCTAGTGCAAGCAGACACGGCATCGTTCAGCACAAGTAAACTGATTGGATTTCACCAGATTGTAATTTGGCTAACTGACTTCATTTTGCCTGCTTCGATGAATGAGAGCACAATTTGGCTCCTTCCACGGTGAAAAGGCAGCCAACCAAACACGACTTTCACCAGACCTCAGTTTCTGGCCCCAGATTTCAACATACACTATTACATCGATCAAAAGAACCATAGAAATCACTTATCATTTTACTGTTCCTTAACACATTTCACACAGTCCTGCAGCGAGCAGAATCACAGATGAACCTCAGAACATACAGAGAGCACAACTACTACACTGGACATGAAAAGGAAATTTTATTAAACATGTTTACATAACATGAGTTGGAAGTTCATTTAAAAGCACAGGGGAGTGTTAAGACAAGTGGTCAAAATAGAAAGATACTATCGAATTATAACTAGTTGTTTTTTGGCCACTAAGACAGAACAGGATCTAGTAGTAGTGCACCAATACTTGAGTTCTTCCTGCTCAGCAGGTCGAGCAGTAATTAATCTGCGCCCTACGGAAAGATGGGCAGAGTAATTCCGACGTGTTGAGTAATAATAAATAGTTCACTTGGTGCAGGCAGTATGTCTATGAATTAAAACCTAGTGTGTACACAGTTTCTACATGTGTTACAGCCCCACAGTAGGAATCTACACCAAAATATTTATTAGAAGGAATTTGGTCCGTACTACATCACGTTTTCCATAGGGTAAAAAATAAAGTCCATCTATAGACATTTAGCACCAGACTCACAGACCTAGCCTGGCTAAAACCTGCAAAATGTCTATAAGAAAAATGGATGGCTTAGATTTCTTGGTTACTTCAGTATAGTAATTACGAGCAAACTGTACAAGTACATGCAACATACAAGCTGGCCTATGTGGAACTAACATACATTATTAAATAACCTTTTTCATCTCTTTTTACAAAACGTGCATGCAGCTTTGAACAGTTCCAAGTCATGCTGCTCTATTTGTGTGATCACAAAATTGAATGGCCTGTAAAAGGAGGGGAAACATATCAATGCACCTGCAGAATCTGCAGTTTTTAGCACATTTACAGAATATCACAAGGGATTTCAAGGCCAAGAAGAACTCAAATGAATAAAAAGCAAATTGAATTTTGACTTTTTTTTTTCTCCAAAAAGTAAGATATCTTGCGTTAAAAAATCAAGCTTTGTGCTTGCATCAATCTCAAAGAAATGTAAACTAAAATTTGATAAAAACATTAGTAAGTGCAGAATATTTCAACTGGAATTTCCAGTGAAACACTGAACAACTCATACCATGCTCTATCCAGGGCAGACAAGTGCGTCTGAAGCGACACACATCAGAGAAGCCTGGGTACAGCTGAAAGTGTCATATGCTCAATCCATTCCTGGTCAACATTTTGGGAAGTCAAATATACATTTATACACAGAAACGTAAATATTTCGTCTCCATTTCTAGGAGGAAAACTGCATTACCAGTAACATATTCAATGTCAAAAATTAAGACTAAAGCTGCTTTATACCAGTCCCCAGCATTAGTTGCAGAAATCTTCAAAATTCTTCCATGCAAAACATCATAAACATAAAAGTTATTATATATAATGCAAACATATCTGCTTTTATTTTACAAAGAAAAAGTGGCACTGTGATGATTAGTTATTTTTAAGAATATAACCTCGATCGGTCATTTGTTCTGGGTTCCCACATGAGAGACTTTGAAGCACCAGAACCGAGAAACGATTTGAACTTGCTGGAATTGTAACTGTGGCTGTTGAACACTTTAACGATGCTTACAGAGATATGCTTCAGCCCTTTTGGTTTGTTTTGTTTGGTTTAGAAAAAGAAAGGAAGGGTCTCTGTTAGCGTTGTGAGGACTTCTACAAAACTAGCAGAATCACATGGCAAAAAACTAGTGGAAGTAACAAGTACAGAAAAACTGCTGAAACACCAGGAAGTTAACACTGCTTGAGGGCTCTGTCAAAAGGTGAAGAAATACAACATTGTTAACAGAGTGAGAGCTTCCAGTTTGGCTCATATTTGACTTAATTTGAATCTAAAGGTCCCTCTTTCTCTTTGTTTGTTTGTTTTTGGATCAATATAAGCATCAGTGATAGTTGCTAATAGATTGGCCATACGTGATATATTTTTGTTCTGTCAATGTAAGCTGTCTCTCAACAAACAACTCAGACATATTTTTGGATAACTACTACAAGCAAAAACAGAAGTGATTGTCTCTCTCCAACAGCATTTTTTGATCGTGTGAGTATCTGGTTCCAATCGTTATCCTGGGTGGTGTTTTTATTAGACAGCACCTGCTACTATGACCTAATACAGGGAGGCCCAGTTGAGCTTTCCAGAGATGACTGGGAGGCCCTGCGTGTCAGGGGAGTCAAGGTTGGATCCACTAGTGATGAAGGTGGAAATAATTTATACCAGCCTATTACCACACTGGACAGATCCAGTTCCTCCAGAAGGATCTGGGCAACTCCCATGAAGCATTTGTGATCCATTCGGCCATAGTCTCCCCAAACTATTACCTGAAAGAACATAAAATACAGGTTCAGCCTTGTCCTAAAAGCCATGATCACTCCTGCTGTATTTCATGATGTGTATTGTAAGGAAAATGTTATTCTTAAGGGTGAATGATTTCTCCCTCTTGCAGGAAAACGTAATGGCAGGACAGGAACGAGAGTCAACAAAAGAGAAATGTTTAATACAGCCAGACATTTCACAGGTCTGAAACCACAAGCCACAAGGATGTGTTTGCTGGTATTTATAAAATTAAATGCTTAGCGAGTTGGAATGGGTTTACGTATATTGCTTAAACTTAAGTAAACATACAAGTGCTTTACCAAATGATAGCCTAAAATGGGATTAAGAAGCAACTGACCTGAAGGACTTTACCCTGTGGGCTTTCATCAAAAACCAGTGTCTGTTGGTACAAAGGATCAAGGGTCTTTCGTGCAATCCTTGTCTTCTTCTTAGCTATACACGCTCCATTTTCCAATAAATACACTTTGACATATGGAGCTGCAAACAGAACATCACAAATTTTGTGTTTGAACTTAAAAACTTCTACACTGCATATCTGAGCTGAAGGACAAAGGCCATAGAAGGAAACTGAGTAGAAAGAACATGACACATGCTATCCTCACTGTATAATATGAATGCAATTACGTTCACTAAATAAATGACACAGACCATAAGATATCAAATCAATTTTTATAAATCTTGAATTTTATGATCCAAGATGTTACTAATAACAATTGTTTTTCATTTCATAATTTTCATAATTTTGTAGTTTTCATTCTACACTTTCCTTTCCCAGGAATTAATTGTCACTGCTAGAGAATCTGGAGTCTCTATGAATGTTCAGAGGTCAGAGATACACTGAAACAGAAGACTTTGATATTTCATTGAAAGGAATATTTAAAACTAAGTCATTCAGATAACACTGACTCTTTCATCTTCAGCTCCTGAGTAGGTTGTGAAGTACCATTTTGCCAAAATATTATCTAAAACAACTATTCTACGTGTTACAGTAAAGCAGTGGTTGTAGTGGTGATTATAAACCTCTTCCGAGACAGATTTCTGTAAATAAATAGGACTCAAAAATGTCCTTATAAAATGTTACAATTAAATTTCTTTCATTACACAGGTTGTTGACACTGGCACTAGCATCACCTGCAAGCTTCTTCAAGCACTGCTGCACACAGAAGACCATGGCATGTGGGTCTGCTAAATTGCTTGTTCAAAGCACATTCATCTGTTCTCCATTTCTTGTTTTGATGTGGAACAAACACAAAGGACTTCATCTACATCAACAAAGCCTCTCTGAGAGATATGACTTGCCTAAATACATGGAAATATTTCTGCAAATGTTCCTTCCAGAATGGATTTTGAGTTGCTGAAAATCGTTCTTTGGAAGGTAGCAAGCAATTAGTAGATGCAAGGTGGTAAGAAGTGGACATTGGTAGCAAGGACATATCCATACACACATTCTTTGTTAAAAAGCAAACCAACCAAATGCAGTTATATCAAATGAGGAGCTTAAAAGTCCCCAGTCTCCACTTATCTGCATACTTCATATTCTTGTTTTCTGTTCATATATTGTCTATTTGTCCCTTACCTGGGGTAGATTTGGAGCCAGGTTTTTGCGTGAGGCCACGGGCTCTTATGACTTCTACTTCTAACTGACCCTTTTTGTCCACCATGCCAATCTGGATATCACCTGAGAGGGAGAAAAAAGAAGCTTGCATTTTAAAGAAGCAGAACAGCCTGGGAGATAGGGCATAAGAGTGGGAAACAGACTGGTGTGGTACTAGTCTTCTGCATTAGTGTGCTTGTCACCTCTCCTCCTGTTCCCTTAAATTTCTCCATCCTTAACCCACTACTGAAAGATACATACTTAGCAATATGCCCTCTCTTCATGTACATTTTATACCTGAGCTCAGTATTTCTGATCCATGGGGACAAGCAAATTTATAGCAACACTTCAGTATCACCACCATACTTTTGATTTTGCACTGTGAATTATTTAGAGACTTCCTACCCAGGACTGCTGCCCCAGTGTGCCAGTCACTGACACACAGTGCCCTGGCAGTGATCCCATGCCCAGACATCTTAAAACCCAAACTCATGTTCAGATATCCCCTCAGCTGGAAGTTTCTACCTCCAAGCTGAGATGCAAGAGATGGCAGTGCAAAGGTTCCTTGTCTGATATAACAGGAAGGAGAACTGCTGATAGAATTTAACTTTGAAACCCTCTGCAACTACAATTGTCTGACTGGACCCCCAGTGTAAGGCAGGTACACCAACTGGATGAGGTGTATAGTCAGAGGACGATGCCCTAGCCTCATAGGGACTTAAAAGAAGTCGTCTTCTGCAAAGGCCTCTAACAAGTACAAGGGTGACAATTCTCCTGTTTTTATCAATGTTCCATGCCCATTTTCAGTCTGAATAAAATGATGCAACATGCTAAAATAATAGCTTGCTTTTGCCACCATTCAAACTGCTGAGTTCTGACGAGATATTTCTTACATAAAAAGGAAAGGGCTTTAGTCTGAGACAAATAAAATACAAGAAAAGTTACCTTAACCACAGTTCAAAGTATTACATCTCTGTGATTTTGTATATTAGGGAATTAGCTGGGTAGATATCTAATACACCACTTAGAATCAAAAATACACAATTTGACACATGAGCTGTGTGAAACCTGTGCAAATAAATGAACTATCCATATATCCATGCCACAGCTGAGTATGGCTGTATTTGAGATGTAAACTCTGAATTTCTTAAAACAAAGCAAAACCCCAAAATAGACAGTCCTGAACTACATAATTTGGGATTTCAGATTTAGAAATACAGCATTTTGAAATTAACCTGGCATGAGATTTTCACATGCTTGTCTAATGGTAGATTGAAGCAGTGTTTATACCCTGATACTTGAGGTATGGCAGAGAAGCAGGGAATATTTCTAGCTATCATACTTACCTTGAATAAACAGAGCTCTGTGTTGTGCTAAAAGCAGTCTAAAGGAAAATTCCAAGATGTTTTAAGACCACATCTTAGGATCGCACATCCAAATAAAAACATGCTACAGGCAACCAGAAGGGGGAGCAACAATACAAACGTTTTCCAGTCATCACTGGCAACTGCATGTAGAAAAGCTTCTGAAAATTGTTAAAAAGCATGACAAAGTGCTTTTTTGGGGGCTGAAACCTGAGCATTTAGTAAATAAAACGGTTCTAAGAAGTGAAAATAAATGTATTACTCAAGTCACCTGCAGAAAAATATTTAGATCAAAATCAAGAGATGAAGGAAATCTAGATCCTTATACCAACAGAGCCATTTAGATTTTTATTGGGCAGATAGTCTATCAATTATCTTCTCTTTCAAATTACAGAATAAGTGTATTTAATAACTTTGGTGCTTATTAATGCATTAAGCAAGTAGCAGTTATCTGGACTTATACAGCAACTCTTGCTTTACAGGATACTCAAAGCATCAAGGAAGTCTGTCTCCTTCTGCTCATGAGTTGGCAGAGGGACACACTCCTTTACAGTTTTTCTGTCTCTTTTTCCTCTTTTTTAGCAGCATCTCAGTAACCCTCCCTGAAGCTGACTCTTATGAGAGCGCTGTACTAAAGCACTGGCCACTTATGATTTCCAGCATTGTTGCAGGCGTGGATCAAGTATTCCTCACTTATCATCCTAAACATGTAATATGTGAAGCATGCCTAAGATTTGCTCAAGTATGAGCAAAAAATTATCAAACCTTTCCAAGGATACATACACAGCACTGTGCCGTTGCACAGCACATACACTCATAGCCTATTCATTACCAAGATAAAACTAATGCTACTATAGGGAAATCCAGACTGGTTTGGAGTACAGAGAAGATCACTGATAGTTCTAGGCAGCTGCTGTAGAAAAGGATTTTGTCTCCTCCATTAGAAGCACTGGCTTTATCAGCAGCTGATTACTGGGCATTGCAAATGTGGGCTGAAGTTTCGAATTCTGGGGTTACTTCAGGATGAACTAAGCTTGGACAAGCAGAGTTTGTCAAGAAACTGTCCATCACATTCAGTATAATCTGTGGCAAATATAAACCTTGAACAGCTGAGATTTTGCAGTGAGCTACAACTGGAAAACCCACAATAACTTTTGAGTGGGAAGGAAACTGAAGCCCCTATCTTCAAATTGCAAATGAGATTAGCAGACACCTCCATATAGCGCAAATACTTTTTTCCTTCCATTCTGGATGCTAGCATGCTAGGTATACCAGTGACTTTTGTGTTTACAGTGAAGGAAGCCACTTTGTAAAAGTCTTTTTGGTGCTGTAGTCTCGCAGTGTGTGCGATAATTATTGGCTAATTATGCATCTAACATAGGAGAACATATTATTCTTACCCATGGCAGGGGTTGCTAGCGTTTGCCGGCCTACTAACTGTGCAGGTCCAAGTCCATCAAGGAAATCACTAAACTGACTGTCAGCACCCAGCCGTACTCCAGGAAATATTAAGCTGAAGGAAAATAAAAGCTGGTTAAGCATAAGAACAGGATTAATTTCCATTGTCCTACAGTATCTACCCAAAAAGTACTTCTTACACAAGGTGAGCAGCTCAGGACATGCAACCACAAACTGCTCTGCAGCAACAGAAATGAGCTATCTCCCAAGGACCCCAAAGAAGTAAAGTGAAATTCTGCATGTGGAACAAAAGTAGTTCATACAAGTAGTTCTTGCTAAGGAGCTCTCCAGGAGCAGCAAAGAGCCTGACAGGTGAATAAACTATGAGTGACCTCGTATGGCAGAACATAAAAAGCCTCATGAAATTTAGGAGCCTATTACTCATTCCTGAATGCTTGATTTATTTTGTAATACATACATCCAAAGGCCATCCGCATCAGTTAAGATAAACAGGGAAAACCAATGCATATGCTAAATTAATCTGATTGTTGCAGCTGTTTAATGAAATCATAAACTGGCAAATAGTGCTAGTGTGGATGAGACCTAAACCTAATGCCGCTCCCTAGCCAAATATTTTGGTAGCCACATCTGGATTCACAGCGAATGCCCATCCCTCTTTCAGGACTGAAATGCAATGCAACAACATAGAATACACATGCTTTTCCAAGCTGCTTTCTTGTATTCCAGAATCTCCACTTTTTTTTTTTCCCAATACATATTTTTTTTCCCAATACATATGTTCTCTCCAAAGAATAACAGAACAAAGAAACAGAAACAAAGAAACAAAGAAACAAAGAAACAAAGAAACAAACAAAAAAACAAAAAAAAAAAAAAAAAGGAGGGAGAATGATCCATGGTGGGAAAACTCAGCTTCAACTTTCTCATCAAAATTAGGAGGAACAGAAGAAGACTTTGAACTAAGTCTAGATAGCGTCTTACCCAACGCACCAGCCAGCATTCTGCATCTGCTTCTCTCTCAAAGGTAATTCCCTATTAGACTCAAGAACACAGTAACAAAACTTCCTAATTAAAGCACCTCGCGTGAAAAGCTTTGATTTCCACACATCAGATTTACGTGATCCATTCAATTCACAGTAAAAATTCTCTGCAAACCCTGGTTAGTTGAGTACAAGATGTCCATGCTTCTCTTCAAGACTAACTACTCTTAATGTTTCCATGAACATACAGACTGCCTGTAACTAACACTGGCCAGGAAATATCAGCATTGTACTTCTCATTAGAAAACTCTGATTTTCCTAAAGGTATGCTTTTCACAGAAGTTTAAAGAAATCTTATTTAAGGTTTCTTTAGATGGAAGAGGAGAACCTGGAGGCCTTCAGTTCAGCCATAAGCCCACTGGTAATGGCAGTCACTTAACACCAAGGTGCAGGTTCAAGCCCTGAGCCCTGCCTGACAAGACACCCAGCCTGCTCCTCTGCCCAGTGATGCTTCTCATTCACTCTTGCTGCTGCTAGGATTGGTTTCTTGTTTGTTTCTTTGGCCTTTTTCCCCTAAATGCCTGGTACATTTTGGTGGGGAATTACTAGCATTGAAAATCTTCACTTCCGAGTGTTCTCATTCTTCAGACACTTCTAACCATACAAATAATAATGAAGGGTGTGAGTACTCCATTCACCTTAATGTGCATTAATTGCAACTCATTAAATTCCAGTTATGGCTCAAGCAGAAGAACATAATGTGATACCTGGGGTATCCACTGTAGGACTGTGTGATCTCAGCTAAGTTATTTATCTCATTGGTATTGCAAAATGCAGGATGAGGCATAACACTGTAATAAACTAACTAGGTGAGCCTGCAATTAAGGGCAGTATCATAAAGTACACTCACAAGGAAGGAAAAATTGTCCATGCAAATTCAACATCAACACCTCCTAATTGTTATCAGTAAGAGTGAACTGCACACAAAATACTACTCAAGCAACCAAGGTCAAGCTCCTGCTGATTTTGATAGGAATCTCATGGAAGGAAGTATAAACCTAGTAAACAGCTTTGCCATACAAATGCAGGGGAAGTCTGAGTACAAGGTGCTATCAAAAACCAATTCGTACTCACACTAGCAATAAGATCTGAAGTCAAATGTGACATTTCTAATGTTTGAAAAATGGCCGGGAGAAGAAGGGAGGAAGAGGATTTTAGGACTGGGTGGCACAGTGCATACACCGCTGATTATGTCATGCAGTTGTGCAGCTTCCTCTCCACCTTGTACTCGTGTCCAACTCATGTTCTAAAAATAAGACAGTGATGCATGTGGGGGAAGTGACTGTACAATAAAAGATTGGTTTATTGGTCATCTTTCTTACAAGAATATCCACTTTTAACATTTTTCCTTCACTGTGAACTAAACCCAAAGCTGCTGTAAACTAACGCTGTTCTACCATATTCAAGTAAGCTCACAGAGCACCCGAGGGTATGACCTACTCTAAAATCACAGAAGCACAGAAAAATGTAAGACCTCAGAAAAGTTTTCTAAGACAACAAGTACAGCTCCATGATGAGCAGAACCGTCTGGTATCCCTTTTATCCATGGCATTGCATCCTGTTAAAGGAATGCTTCTCTTCCTTCACTGCAGCAAGTCATATTTAACTGTTTAACCTGGGTTTTGTTATCTGCCTCCTTTAGCTCATTCTCCCTGGCTTCCCTTTGGAGTAAGTCACTGTCAGATACAGCTGTTCTTCTCACTTCACTGGCCTCACTGTTTCTTTACCCTTGCAGGGAATGGAATAGGGATGTGGAGATCAGGGTCATTGGTTAAGGTTAAGTGTAAACTAAGTCAGGAAATGAAGCTGAGGCATCTCGAGGATTAGGAATCAACCAAAAGAGCTGGTAGCTCTAACAAACCAAAAGGTCCTCACCTTCAGTGCTGGTCTCCTAACTCTCCCATATTGCTAACCTGCCAGTCCCCAGCTTCCTTATTAGTGTGGTCCGATTTACCTGGCCCTTCATCACCATGGTGATTGACTGGTGCCCTACAGACTGACAGTCCAGTGTAGAGAAAGTAAGGAAGATGGAGTGATGAAAGGTAAAGGTAATGCCCTATCGTCTCGTGATGGAGAAAATGCACATTTACACATCTCCTTCCCACCGTCATGGTTGCCTCTGGCTCTTCATCCTTCTTAAAATGTAAGAATCCAAGATCCACTAGCAATTGTGGCAGTCAGGCAAGCATATAAAAAGATGAAGCCAAAGAAGTCCTAATCTCTCTTTCTCTACCCCTTCCCTTCACACAGTCATCCAGAGGTGAATGAAAACAGCTGCCCCACTACCCACAGTTGTGTGGCTTATTTTAGCTGATGCAGTTGGACTCTGGTGTTACAATTCTCAATAAAAGACTTGGACCAACTCCAAACTAAACTCTTTGTGTACAGTATTACTGAGCAGAGTTTCATATCACAGGGATTTACACACAACGTCTGAAGTTTAACTCTGAGTTAATCCAAACACAACTCAAAGAAAAACTACCCCTATGTTTTGTTTTGAATAATGCACTCTGAATTCAGTTCTCTTCTGATGAACAAAATGCCTCACAGGATGGCAGAGAAAATATGAAACCCTCAGAAGTCCCCTCTTAATTTCAGTCTTCAACGACTTTGTATTGCATGCCTGATTAGTTCGGTTTTGCTAACATTTTCTCAAGAGGAAGAATCTATGCACAGAGCTATCCCCTTCAGCCAAAGTTGGGACCTCTGTTCACATTCTGTTTTCTTTAGAAGAGAAGAAACTTTTCACACATTACTGATATTTTTAATGCCACTTACTTGCCCTCAGAGCTGTAACTATTTATGCTACCATCAGTGGATTCTCGACTTGGTTGTCGAACCATACGACTTCTCATCTCTGCTGCCATTCCTGTCTCTGTGCTTCTCTGTATCGTGCTCTTTAATTTCTTGTTGCCAGCCTCTAAAAGCAGATAGAAAAAAAAAAAAGTGATAGTTAGAATGACAATCTAGCATAAAGCCTTTCCTTGCAGTTTTCCTCAAAAAATGGTCTGACTTGACCATTACTATTTCAGAATACAAAAAGCCTATTCTCATCAAAGAAGGAAAGTCTCTTCTTCAGCTGCAAACTGGTGACTGTTTCTCTTTAAAAGGGCTGCAGCCCTATATTAATGAGTTATGAATACCCTTTATATAGTTGGAATGTGGACCAGAATGATTGTGATAGTGTATGCTAAGCATATACTCAGTAAGGTGTTTCTAGCCACCTTTGCTTGCGTGACTACAGAAGAATTTAAAATTCTCACAGAAAAAAAGAAGAAATAAAATTCTTCATGCATTCAACAGAAAAACGCTACTACTTAGTATCAAAAATATAATAACATATTTTGACCCAGCAAAACCTTACTTTTCACCACAAAGTAAACAGTGTGCTTTACATAACTTCTAAGCAGAATAAAATCTTTGAGACTCCCCTTGAAAGACGACGGACTTCACAGAGCTTAGGTTTGCAAATGAACATTACAAAGTAATGTAAATCTTGTGAAATTTTTTAACAGCTTGGTCCGTTTGGAAAAGCTTCCATTGTGCATTCTTTGAATTGCCCTTTGAGCTCCACTTGGAAGGTTCCAGGTTACCCTTGAGCAAGGAGAACTTCCAGTCTCTTCCATGGGCAATTCTGAGCTCCAGGTGCAATTGGCTCCAGCCAAATCACAATGAATTCTGCTCTTGCATTGAAAATATTATGCCCCTAAACTACGGTAATTGTTCCGAAAAATCTTTAACTGAAATATTTCTACCAAGGTCTCCATATAACTAATAATCTGTGTTGACTTCAAACTCAGCATCCTGCTCATTTTCATTTAATTCAGCCTATCATTCAATGGGCAATATTAATTTATCTCAGGAAGTAGTAGATTTCACAAAGTTTCACACAAACACATGCAGAAACACTTTCCTGCATTTTTCCTCTTCATTTAAGTACTTCATCCACTTTCCATGAACTTTTTATTTCCCTTTCACAGTCTGCTCATGGGAGCCTCTGAAAAAATGAAGGCTTCTTCCACCTGTACCTACAGAGACTGAAAACTTTTTCACTTTCCTATTTCACACAGACGTCATTGATGTTTGATGCTATGACAGACCTTGGCCACTCTTAAGATAAAAGTCATCAATTTTGTAGCCCCACCATAGCTTCACCTTACTGTGGAGGGCAACTGGCCTTTGCCCTTTGGGTCTGTAGAGCTGCTGGAGGGCAGGGAGAAATCACGCAGGAGAGAGCAGTTCTCCCCTTGTCTAGGTTACCACCTCTTTGGAACTATCTGAGAGATAGAAAACATGACCAAAACAATAAAGAATTCGTATACTGGGCAAAGAGGCACTGCCCCAGCAATGGTTTTCCTTGCAAGCCTTCTGGAAGGGGGGTTGTTTATCTATGGCCATGCAGGAGCAGAGAAACAAATGCCTCCCAGAAAGAAACTAGCTACTTCCAGACAGCCACAGAGCCTTTAGTCCCTTGTGAGGCCAACGGCTCAGAGGTTTTGCTGTGGGTCACTGCAATTCATCTAAATTCCCAGTGCTTGGTCACCTGAAAATGCATTATTCAACGCCTCTAAACATGCAGCAGACTAAGCTAGAAGAGGTACAACAGCCAGAGCAGCCTCCACTTCCAGACAATGTAGGTGGCTATATGTACAAGGTACTTCACGAAACTTGAGTGACCCGATATACATATAATCAGAACACAACACTTTGAACCTATGCTTTACCTTCAAAAATAAATGATGTGTCCAGCAAGTCAACTCTGAAATGTAAGCTGAGCATCAAAAATGAATCAAAAGGCAATCTAAGATATATGACCTGCATGCAGAGCCCTATGACAAAGCAGGATTTTCACATTTTCAGTAGCTGTTCATTTGCTACCCATGCTGTTTTCTGCTTCTTTCTCTTCTTGGGACCTGTCTGAAAGTACTTCTCTTTCCATCTGCTCCCACATAGTGGATGAGATTATGTGGTTTACACCTTGCAATCCCTTCTGGAGCCAGTCAGATCAGACAGCAAGACCGGAAGGATCAAAAATATGGTAGAAGCTGAAATGCAGGCATCTGAATGGGGCTGCCTGTGAATATTTAAGGCTCAGGAATTGGATGTGATGAGACACTGAGGGAACAAGATCATCATGACCTTGTCACAAAGCTAGGAAAGAGATGCTGCTCTGGACCACCTGGACAACACAGTGGGTGCAGAAACTCAGGGATGAGAGCCAGGTTGCTAGGAAAGCATAATAAAAACCATATTCATAGAAATAATCACTGTAAAAATATCCATTGACTAAATTATAGAAATTAGTATTTTAGCTCTGAGCCATGCAGAGACTGAAAATTGCAAGTGTATTTGTCACAGAAGAGCAATTTAATATTACCATGGATAACATTCTTGTTGATGCCTGAAAATGCGTCTCTGCATCAGAGATTTTAAATGCACAGAATTGTGAAGGAGGAATCCTTGTGGATGGCCACAAGAAAGCCAACAACCTTATCTCACTGTGCTGTATAGAGCAGATTGTCTGTTTCCGAATACTTTTCAAGTCACCGCTCTCTGTCTTACCATGCTGGATTCCACTGCTTTGTTTCTCATCAACAATTTTTTTAGGTTGAAAATCAAAAAAATAAAGTTCTTTTGTCTCCTCTTGTAACTGCTATCAATATCTGCAATGTTTCGTGGGAAAACCAGAGCCCTCTGCATATTTTATTTTATAATCTCAATCTTAATATTCTGCAGTAAAATCAAATATAACATAAAAGCAACTCAAGACAGAATGGTAAAATACATGAAGAATTTTATGGCATAAAGGGAATTGCTTTTGCCCAGGACTAAGAACTGGAACACAGGTTTCACAGGTTTTTAAAGTTTTACACAGGTCAGTTATGCACATTGTATTTTATTTTTTTGGTCTACCTACATCACAAAAAGAAATGAGGACAATTTATCTTTCTGGTGCACTCTCATAAACATCTCAGCAAAATCTGGCTCTGCAAGGCGTCGAGGTGATTAGAGCAGAGCTGAGCTGGGAACTTCTGTGATTTCTGAAGGGACCCAGGTAATGCGGAGTCACTCTGGGGTGCAACTTCCAGTCCTGCCTTGACTGCACAATGAAATGCAGGTGTGATCAATGGAGTTTCTACAGTTCTTTACATGTTTTTTATAAAACTCTCATTTTCATCTTGCATTATTTTCAACCTAGCAGTTCGGCATATACCTTTGGAACCTTGACTTTATATGAACAGTAAAAGTTCATAAAATATTTAGGTTTAATATCTACACTACAATATATTGAGAAAATTTTCTACTCTTGTCTGAATATCTATTGGAGAGTGCTTGGTCCTGCCGGTGATTTTTATTAGCTTGATATATACAATTAAATTTTATAATATGTTACCGTTCCTTGCCTGCACTGTGTAAATTGCATTATACTCATCGTGCAGACTGAAGATAAACTGTCTCTATACTGAATACCATTTAGGGGCAAAATTTATTCCCAAATGTTCTGTATACTTCTATCTGCTGTGTCTATTGTGTAAGGATTTCTGCATGCAGAAATGTGGATTAATGTGCACAAATTCCATCCAAACACATATTTCAACAGGTACAAAGCTAGAAAAAAAAGTGATAAACATTTTTGCAGGATTAATAACAGACGCAAAAGGCTCATAAAGCAGCCATCTGCAGCTGTAAGATATACTCAGCTTGCACAGTTTAAAATTCAGCAACAGCCTTGTAGCATCCCTGCTACAATACACCGAAGACTGTCCGCCATTCGCTAGTTCAGTGTAGATTTTATAAACATAGCCTATAGTGATTCATTTTCAGTCTGACAAGCAACTGCATAAAATGTTAATGCAATCGATGTGTCCCAACTTCCGTGCTTCTAAATCACCTCCAAACACAGCAGCCAGGAGAAAAACACTACTGACAACAGAATTATATCAGCAAGAAAGAGACAGTGATAGTACCTATAGAATTAGCATGGCCTACCAGAGATACCTAGGCTAGATTTACGTTTCCAAAGGCATCCAATTCAGAGAGAACAATGCCAGGACAGACAGCCCCAAATGACTGATGTCCCAGCAAAGGTACGACTGCCTGCTGCCACCATTGCCTTGGCTTTCCTCGGGGCTCTGTATGGTGCCCTGACAGAAAACTAGTACATTTTGCCCTTGTTTCAGTACAGTGAGTCTGAAAAGATGGGAAGGGCTGTGCCACAGCCTGCTGGAGTAAAGCTTTTATCATGTGATGCCAAGGTGTGTATTTCATGCCATGGGACATTTGGGACATGAGTTTGGAGACTTAGTCAATAGGACATTTTGAGAGATTTCTGTAGGGCAGAAGATGATAAAACTGAAATGGTCTTACGTGTACTGCCTACAGGGCGAGAGGTGCCTCGAGCAAGCATTGCCCAAAATCATACCTGAGGACAGCGAGGTGGCTAACACCAAGAAAGGAAGCAAATTTGCATTAATGGGTACATGGCATGGAAAATTCATGACCTTTTCAAAAGAACACTAAAGAAAACAAAGCACACACCATTGCTAGATCCACTAATGGAAGCAGTAACAAGGAAGGTGCCAATACACAATGTCATCGCATGACTCAAGGGCAATTTATTCACGGTATCAAGCGTGCTTATGCATGCAAAGAAGAAAGCCTAGGACTACAGCTCCAAGGCAGCTCTGACTGAAAGCTGGCAGGACTGTGACCATATTGTTCTTGGCCTGCATGCTGCCTGTGCGAGACACCAACTGGAATATTATGGGTCATCCTCAATTCACAGAACTATTTAAAAAAAAAAAAAAAAAGCCAAGGGCACATTTCCTTCTGGTCCTTTCTGATGTGTTACTGATTTTGCAGCCTCAAATTTGGCTGCTTGGAGACCTGCTGAGTTACAAGTTGTGCTGCATCCCACTCACTCTGCATGTAACACATTTAAACAACAACAAATTCTATTTACATATGAATTGACAAAGCGTCCCTTGGCTGACAGTCCTAAAACAGTCAGAGAGAGAAAAGAAGAAATAATTCAAAATGCATTTGTTCTTTTTAGACGTGTATATCTCTCAGATGAACTCAATGGTAGATTGGTCTCAAAGATTTTTAAAAGAGCAGCTACATACGGAAAATAAATAGTAAAATATGACATTTAAACACAAATGTTTCCTAGATTTTTATCCTACAACACTTCACAGTATTTTCCTTTTCATGTGTTCAGCCACACTTTCCTGAATATATAATAATATTTATAAGCAGACATCTGAAATATTCCAGTAATGATCTTTTAAATGTTGCCTCCAACTATCGTACAACATATTCAAAGAAAGCAGAATGCAGTTTATACTCTGTGGTGTTTGACCCCAAAGTTTAAAATCCAAATATAAAGCATCATACACTTTTTCCCATTTCTATTTATTATGAGAAATCCACAAACAAAATTTATACTATTATAAATAATAAAGCCATCTAGAAAGAATATTAACCTTTTCAGCTGGGATAAATCATCAAGATATAACATTTTGTCAGCAGTTTGGAAAAAACTATATCTCATAACCGTATTTCTAAATTCACACATTCAGTTGGGAAACCAATCTCATTCATGGTATTTTTAGGTAATACAAGAAAGATAACACTACTAATCCTTTCATATACATAGTTTTTTTTTCATACATGTTTAGAGACAAAAGAATAAAAAGCACCAAACCTAACGAAAGAAGACTTGACTGAAACACTGTTAAGAGTTACATTAATGCTCTAGTTTTAAACACTGGGCCATTTGCAAAATGTATGGCGTTTTAGCCAGAGCACTGCAGAACCTCATCTTTTTACTGCGTTACTCATTGAAGAACAAACTTGCAAACTCAAATTCTTAAAAATTTGCTCTTAGATCTCAAAGGAACTTATCCAACAGCTCCTTTGACATCTACAAAGCTGAAGTAGAACTTTCGGAATGAATGACAAGAACTGCTTAAGATCCATATTCAAAACAAAAGTAAATAAGAACTTGAAAAATCAGGCCATTACTTATTACCTGACAACAGACTCAAAAGATTAAGCAACTGATTTTGCAAATCTTGCCTCCTTAAGATGAGTTAGGCATATTTACTTAAAATAATGTAAAAACAAGCATGTAGTTTTGTATCATTACCCTCATAAACAGGATTTGCCCATGCCATGGAAAAAAACAAACCAAACACAACTCCCCCCCCTTAAATGTGTAATACACATGGGTTAAGATGCACAATATCTTAAGGAACAGCAAGGATATCTTCAGAAGAATTTCAGTTATTACTTCTTAAATTACTAGTATCTTTTTGTCCAAAGATTTCCAAATTAATAGTTTTGTCCACACACTTGCAAATGATGTGAAATGAGCCACTGTCTGTCAGCCAAAATGAGGCAATCAGTGATGATATATGGTAATGAGGTTTTACTGCTGGGATTGCACTAAACACTTTATAAACACACAGAAGTAACAGCATCTTAATTACCTTCTTCACATATATGCAAAGAGCTTTATAAAATCAGAACATGTAAATGAAATTGTTAAAGGTACACTTGCCCAGTTCAACTCCTAAAACCCGTTTCAGTGAAATGAAATTGGTAACATAACAAAGTCATGTTTTCAGCAAATAATTTACTATATAAACAGTTTATGAAATTTCAAGCACTTGTTTTTCATACACCCTTGGATTTGTCAGACTGGAAGAGAAAGACATGGAATAAAGAAAGAAGCTCAGAAGAGCTGTTTGCACTTCAACATTTTTAGAGCAAAACACAGTGTTATTTTACTCCATTGTTTATGACCGGCCAGCCCCTAGGATAGAACTGGCTTGTAGTAGAGAGGTAACAGTTGCCGACTGAAAGGGTGCTGGGACACAGCTGCCAGCTAATACAGGAGGAGAAAACAAAACTGTAGTGCAGAAGAAAGCAGAACAGATTATTCAGATACACTGAAACAAAATTTTATTTCTTTAAGGATTTAAATATGTTTAAATGACTGTATGAAATTCTGAAGTCATTTTTGGTTATGTGCAGTCATTACAATTTTAGTAAATTTGAGACTTTTTAAAATAAGTCTTCACAATAACAAATACTTCACCGTTTATTATTATAAACATAAACTGACACTATGATTGTTAAAAGACAATGTCTTACAAGATATCAACAATAAGACAATTTATAAGACATTACTAACAAGAAAACTTACTATTGCCATGCATCTTCAAAAAATTTCCTGAGGTCTATGTGATGTACATAACAGAAACCCAAAGCCTAATTCTTTTAATAATATTCATAAGATCTTCAAGTTGAAACAACAGCAAAAACACTCGTTTCCTAGAAGTATCTTCTAGGAAAAAGATGTTACATGTCCCTTTGTGCAGCTGAAAAGTTTCTTAATAATAACTCAGCCCTAATTTAAAAGCACTAAATACTAACCAGAACACATTACAGGTTCAGAAATAGTTCTCTCATTTTACTCCCAACAATTACCACCCAGTTAATTGATGTGAATATTCTGTATCTTTTCTGCAGTTTGATTTGTTTGGACTGCAACTTTCAAGTCCTTCAAGTTTTATTTCACCACTACCAGCATCTCCAGGTCAGTGTGACATTTCCCTTTAAAAATGTTACTGCCTTTAGAAATCATTTCCAGTGTCCCAGATCAACAGAGTATCAAACTGACCTAAGTTTTTTCTTCAATGACTGCAGCATTGCAAAGTTACAACCCAAGCTTAACACACGCAGCTAAATCAAACTAATATATAGGCTCGTGACAGCAACACGCAGAAAATACAGGCTTACCTCTGGTTTAAGCAAAATTAAACATCGGCTGCGATATAATCCTGAGCAAGCAGGCGGCACCTAAAGCAGCTTCACCTTTGCTTAAATATCTTGCGCTGTTTCTGGGTAGAAGAGTCCCCGGAGTTGCCTCTCTCTCTTCCAGCCACTTGGCACTGTAGCACTGCGAGGAATGATCAAGTTGCTTCACTCACAAGTTCCTTTTACAACTGTGATTACATTACAGGGCCTTGCAGCGAGAAAGTACTGAACTACCTGCCAGCCAGCGTTTCATAAAATATTGCCGAAAGGTTCAAAAATTCACTCAGCAGTGTATTTTCTAGTGATGTGCATGCAGAGAAGAGCACAAAATATTCTTGGCAACCTTGTTTGATACATTTTTTTCTCGTTGTTGTACAGAACTGGATAAGGAGAGTCAGATAAACCCAGAAACTCATTTCTTTGTCATGGTGTTTTTGACTCATTCTGCATGAATTTTGGTATAAAGCCACCTGAAAGACTGCAAAACTGAGAAAGCACCATTAATACTAATTCACAGTTATATTGCAGAAAGGCCTTAGTGATGTTACTATCCGAGAGGGGCAATCCAGAGTTAAAGTTTAATTGCCTCCTAAGTGCCCACATGTATTTTGAGAACAAAACTTCATTACTGAATTATTCCTTTCATCTTTGCACTTCGTTTTGAGGAAGCAGACTGCCATATAGTTGTTTTCTTCAGTTTTTTGGATACTCAATTCCAAAAACATAATATGCTTTCCTCTTGCAAATTAAGAATCAATTAATTTAACACACTTTTAAAATCTCGGTATTCAAGCATTATAGAGAGTGATGTGCTTTCTCTCTCTCTCTTTTACAAAGAAAGAAGGAGATATCCAACATACGGTACATACTGACTTACAATGTTAGACTGATTAAAGATAAAAGGGAAAAACGAAATGACACAGCATTTGTAAAAGCAAAAACCAAAAACCCCACACCCACAAGAAAAAATACTTCAAAATGAATTGTCACGGGAAAAGCAAATGAAAAATACATGCATGCAGTAAATCTATCTCTAGTGGATGTTCACATGATGTTATCACAGAATCAATCATTTGGGTTGGAAAGACCTACAAGATCATCAAGGCCAACCATTCACCTAACACTACAAGTCCACTGCTAAACCACGTCCCTAAGCACCACATCCACACATCTCTTAAATACCTCCAGGGATGGGGAATCCACCACCTCCTGGCACAGTATAACCACCCTTTCCCTGAAAAAACTCCTCCCAATACCCAATCTAACCTCCCCTGGCGCAACTTGAGGTCCTTTTTATGGTGAAGTTGTGATGATTTAGAGCATTGTAAAATGATTAATGAGAAAAGTATCATAAATTATATGGTGCATTTCAGCTAATAAAAATATAACAAGACTTATGACTGGCAAGTACTGTATGGGTGCCTAACAGATGTAAAATCCTCTGCAGCAGGGATACCATACATCTCATGCCACACCTTCGTAGAAACTTTCAAGTATTTTCATTGGATAGGTACAGACTTCCTACACAGTGCAATGGTTAAAGTAAGTTGTACTTTCTTGCTCTGTAAGAAGGACATTCAGAACCCCACAGAGAGGGTAGCTTACCCCCTTTTTTAAAGCACGTAGATAAATGGTATGGAATTTTCTCATGATGTATATTAGGAAAAAAAAAAAAGAAAAGCAAAATACAATTAAACAGGAAAAGTCATCTTCCAGAGATCAGAAAAATGCTATGGTAGAGTAGGAATGAAATGCTACTGCTGCTAGTTGCCAACATGCGCATTTCACCTTTCTGAGACACACCTGCATGTGCATGGCAGAGACCCCAAGACCAGGCTGTCACCTGTGGCGTTCATGTCCAGCAGTTTTACACAAAGCACTTCACTCGTGTCAGGTGTGCAGGATGTTCCCTCTCACTCAGGCTCTTGCTCAAAGCCAGCAATCCTGGGGGAAACTGAGGTTTAAATAAAATCCCTGGGAGGAAAAGCTTTCATGTCATATGCTCCCAGAAAGCCCCCACTTTGGTCACAGCTTTTCCTCCTTTGCACTCCTTCTAGTCCAAGGAAAAATCATTCTGTATATTTCTTATCAGCATGATCGACAGCCCCTTCCAGGATTATAGATGTTTGACCTGCTCCTCTGCATCAACACTGCCAAACACTGGTGATGATACTTCTATCATCATGATCATGGTAAATCAGTGAGCACACTGAAGTTTCAGTTACTATAAAACAGAGCAATGCTCGCTCTTCTTCTTCAGCCAAAGTACCCATGTTAAGGTTTGCACTGCTTTTGATTTTCTTTTCCATTACTTCTGAGTGCTGTTTGAAATGTGCCTATAGAAAGTCCCAAGCAAGCTCTGCTGAGATGACATAAGGACCAGCCCCTCACTGGGGCTGACCCAGGTAACAGCCACAAAAGTGTTTTAAGTTAGTTGCAACAGCCAGTATGTAAAAACACCTACGGGCTTGGGCAATGGATCTGTGCTAGATAAACACTGCATAGCTGGAAGATATAATTGTTCCCCTCGTGTTTATATTATTGGAAGTGGACAATTGTACACAAAGACTCAGCTTAGAGACAGACCGTTCAGCCAAAGTTTCCAAATGAATGCCCTGGAATAACTCTGCTAAGAAATTGTAAGGTTTGCATCCAGTATTGCTGTTTTATGTCCACCATCAAGCACACACTGAAGAAAACTGTGCTGACAAGACGGAAAGTTTCAACTGTGCCATACAGATAGACACCAGCACAAAAAAAGTTGCCACTATGTCAGTATTGCTTTGACTACCATGCAAGACAGGTAGAAATGTGAGATACCAGGACCTTCTACAACGCCTTTCATTTTGCCACTAAAAATTAATTCAGGTTATTTTTACAGCTCTGTGTGGCTGCCCATTTCTCAATTCACTCAGCTCTCATTGGGTTGCAAACCTTGCACACTGAGGAAACAGTTTCCTTTCTCAAAGGCAAGGGAGATGAGATGAGTCAATGGAAGGGTACTAATGGAAGTCAAGAGGGGCACTAATACAAGCAGAAGAGTTGTACTGTTTTCTCTGATAAATTATGCTAAATTTTCATTACAAAGCAAGATTTCTTTATTACAAATGTTGACTTCTGCGATTTCTCTGTGTAATTCATCTGTTACAAACAAGATAAAAAGCTAAGAAAAATATAAGCACAAGGAAAAATAGCCATATATTACAAATGAATATTCAGACTATCTGAATTAGAGCCAATAAACATAACCAGACATCAAGTGTTTACCGAATTATAAAGCCCTTTAAACACAAGGCAGGTTATGTAAATGTAAAAGAAAGGTAAATGAAACCGTGCTAATACTGCCTATTTTTATAGAAAAAACAACTCTCTCCCAAAATTTCTGGTTATTTCTGAAGTGAAAATACTTACAAAACTATATGCCAACTAAAACACAGAACTACTTGAACTACATTTTTTTTAATGTAGTGGTGCAGGCATATTAGCAAGTTCAATGATCAAATACACATTTCTTGAACTAACACAATGTCTGCAAAGGTTGCTTCACATATTGCATAACATAATACAGCACAGATAAGAACACATCCACCTATTAAGAACTGACATTGCAATACAATAAGAAATCGATTCCCATACTTCCAAATTAACAGGCATTTTTTCATCTCTCTATATTATGCAAAAGCAAAGGCTAAGGTTTAGAACTAATTTTTCTTTCTGCTCTTATATAGAGGACATTCACAAGCTTATCTCAGATGAAGTGATAATAACTGTCTTAAAATAATAAACTGGAAAACAAAAGTTGCATGTGAACATCAGCACCAAAGAAAATGACAAGGGATAGAAGAAATTCAAACAGTTCAGTAACAAAGGGAAACTCTCAAATCCACATCATAAAAACAAACAAGAAAACCTACAATAATCAGTCAGTTTGAACCCCAGATTTCAAGATCTGAATTTCCTTGCAGATAGCATATATAGAAAGACGGTTCCCCAGAGTATGTGCCACAAAATGAAAATAAATAAACAAACCTTAACTTCATGGTCCTGGGCTTACCATTGGTTAAACAGAGGCTTACTACTGGTTATAAAGAAAATTGCATTTTAAAGTAATTTTTGCTTCTATCTTAGCAGAGAATAACTCAAGCCAAGTAGTTCTACATCTTTCCATTGATTTCAATATATATTAGGTCATAGATGAAGATCATAAAATGAAAAAGTAAACCAAACTTGCCTTTCATAGCAGGATTATACCATGATGCTTGAATCTTGCAGAGCTAATGGTTTGAAGGTCAGGCTCTTTAGAACAGATGCACTAATCTCATATTATCTGTATATTATACAAATTATTTCAGATAGTATTTTTTCTTGGAACTGACACATAAAGCTTTATTTGCTGCTCAGGATTACTCTCATCATTAATGAGAGTGCTTCTTTTTGGGTGTGTTCACAATATGAGAGGTTAGCTGTTATTCAGTATAAAGCTGCTATAAAAATAGAAATAGCCACTTAAACCACAGGCAAAAAACAAGACAGGTAAATTCTATGCAGGTAACACATCATCAAAATCAGGTTTAAACACAATAGATGCACAGACAAAAAGATTGCTATATACAATATGAATCAAAATCACATAAGGCAAAACCTGAGATTGAAACAGGATCTGGCTCTGTCATTAAGATATACTGTGAAGGAAACATTGAATTTTTTTACTATAGCTTCTATTTTAAAACTCTATGCATACAATAGACTAGTGTGACATAATTTTGGAGAGAGAAAAAACAAACAAACAAACAATAAAATGTTTACATTCCCTTGCTCATCTATATAAAAACAATATTAATAGCCTCCTGAATAAGTAAAGATTGCATAAGCAATATAAAACTAGCAAGTAATTTCTAGTAAACCAATAATAAAAGATGATATCAATAGCATGCAAATATGACCAAAAAAAAAGTAGTTTGGGAAGCTCTTTGACAAGTAAAATAATATAGCTACTGCCAGAATAAGACGTACTATAAGAGCAACTTTCAATAAGGTTAAATAACATACATAAGTTAGTATAACAACTATTTCAGAGACTCTAAATAATAAAGATTATATGCAATTAAATACACCTTCTTAGGAAAAATATCAAAACTAGTACATCAGGTATCAGAAGGAGGATATATTTTACAGTCTCGTGACTATAACCACAGAATTCACCCTGTCCATGAGGGATGCAACACTGAAGATATGTAATTAAAACAATTTCCACTTTCTTTGGAAGTGAGTTTTGGTGTGCGTTTCAGTGGGGATAGGAGTCAATGTCACTGAAAGATGACTCAAATCTAAGAATTATTTTACTTTATAATTCTTTCATACAACCTGTCTGCATAGTTTCCAACAGAATGTGTATTCACAATATTTCATTTTTCCCCAGCTTTAAATACATATATTTAATATTTTAATTAAAAGAGCATAATTCTGGAGGAAAGATGAAGCCATTCTTCTCAAGTCAAGATATTCCAATATATGGACAGAAAAGTTCTCAAAATAATTTGTTTTCTTCCATGGAATTTTTAAGCAAAAGTAATCTTTCTAACCCTTGATTGGACACCATTATCCAACAATTTTCTTTCTCTCCAGACTGCATTATGCTCATACCAAGCTGGGAAAAAGGAAGATGTACAATGACGAGCAATGTTTTTCAAAGGCTTTAACTTTTAACTAATACTTTTTTCTGACATCTTCAGAGGAACTTTGGCCTACATAGATTCACTGACTATATCAAAATAAACATGAAAGCATGTGTAAATCAAAACAAATCCAAAGTGCATGGTCATATTGACTCTTCTATAACTGGATAACTGGAAGAAAGCTTTATTATTATTATTATTTTTCACCAATATCTGGGTTCATCTTGTGTAGATCTCCACAGGATTCCTTGTGAAACATCCATAGGACTGGACCTCACCCTCATTTGGATACTTGATGCATTATATCTAAATAAAACTATGAACACGTTTCTAATGTGACAATATGGTATTGTAACAGTGATGAAAATAATGCATTTAGAGACCAAAGTCAAATTTCCCATAAAATCCTGTTCCAGCCTGAAATTTAAAAATAATAATGATCTATTTACTAGGACATAATTTATACTAAATGTTTTTAATACTACTCACAATCAGTTGTTCTACTAATATGAATTCATGATTTTATACTATACTTTCTTCTATTCATTCCAACACCACAATAATGAATAAAGCACCAACCCAAAATCAGGGTGAAATCTTGGCCTGCTTTTCTTCAGAATTTAGAAAGGGAAAGGAGAACATCTGGCATACACTTCAGCAATCTCTCATCAAGCCATCTTCCTATTCAGCAAAGCAGGCAACCACAGCATATTCAGATATTTTGTAATGCTAACTTATGACCATGACAAGCTATTATTTTGATAGAAATACTACCAATCTGAATATTAAAAAACAAAACAAAACAAAACAAAAAAAAACCAAACAGAGAGCTCAGCACTGCGTCATCAAATAAGACAGCAAATGTCATCATGCTGTGTTCTAAAGTGAAAAACATGAGTTTAAAGAATGGTAAACAGGATGTGAGCATAAACGTAAATTTTCAAGGCTACTGAGTGATAGATGACTCTACCTGTAATTAATTTAATTAATGAGCTGTTCACATAACCTATGCTTCTCTTCATAGTTCAACCAGCTTTCCCAGATTAAATTATTTTAGGGATCATTCTACATGATGTCCTAACTCTGATTGTGGTCAACATATACTTGTATAGTAGTATCACTAAAATACGTCAAGTAATCTGGTAGCACTACTTGCTCATTTAGATCATTTTACAATGCACAGAATAATCTATTGTATTAACCTTTAAAGCAGGTCCTTCCTGGTAGAATATTTATTTAAAATTGCCAAATATAAGCATTCTCAGTATGCAGACAGAAGACATGAAAACTCTAAATGAAGTCAAAGATGAATGTATGCACAAGCCACATTATATTCCAGCAGTACAGAGGTGGTCCTACTGTAATATGTTGAAAAGGTTAAACATTATATTGCTTTCAGCCACAGATTCCCATTTGAGGAAAGCTAATGCCACCCCAGTTTGAACCGCGAACATTAGTAAGCATATTTCATACACATAAGATACTTAGATAAGCTCTAATATATGGGCATTTAAGGTTCCATAGAATCTTTGCTTAAAACAATACCCTGTACTTAAGTTTACAGGCATACACACATCTTCACACACATACGCGCACAACCTGTGGGTACTCTGTCTTGTTTGTTTTCCTGGCACGTGGCAGCATTCCAAGGAGATTACTACATTTCTTACAACATATTCGTATGTACTTTAAACAATTACAAATATTTTTAAATCTGGTAATTACAGCCGTAAGTTTTTAGGAAGTCCTGGCTCTTCTGCAGACCTTCAGTGGGTCACCTCCAGCCCTTGACTTTGCTCCTCAGTAAAATGGCACAATGGCAGTTACTGTTCCTTCATAAAATCCTTTGAGGTCTATGGCTGCCAACACCACAAAGAACAAAGAACCATTGCTACTATTAAAGAGGTCTGAGGAACTATAAAAGTCAACATAAATTAAGAGCACATAAAATAAATTGCACTGCAAAGCTAAGTTCAACAGTACATGTTTACAGAATATCCGTGGCAGTTCTTATTCCAGCTGGGATTGCAGAAGGATTCATATACTGCTACTGAAAGTCTTAACAAGATAGAAAACTTTGGACAACAAGCAGAAAAAAACAATCTGAAAAGGTCACCCATTTATTCTAGAGAGCAGTTTTATGAGGTTCCCAAATTTTTAAGTTTTGAAATCAACAGAATTTTTCAATACCGAGTTCTCAAGAGCAATTGATTTCTTAAAAATCAGAATATATCACCATACAAGAGAACTTTTCTGCATGAAGAGAAACTACCTATTATGTAACACACTGACTAGCATGCTTACGGGAACAAGGAAGGTCTGTAAGTGAAAAAGGCACGCTGTAATGCAGAGCATCAAGGTTCACTTATCAGTTTTGCTACTTCATTACATTCTCAGTTGTTCTGAAACACGCTGATGATCTTACTTCTCTATAGCACACAGCTTTTGTGATAAATACTACCCATACTGTAACGATGGGGTAGAAGATGAAAAGAAAGCCCGTATCTTATCTGTCACCCTAACCTCATCAGCCCTCCTTTTGGTACCAATCATTGATCCAACTGGACATTTGATTTGCTTCACTGTTCCTTTTCCTCACTTTGAACTAAAATTTGTGTCATCCAAATATTTTTGCTCTTTCAGCAACAGACTATTTGCAATGACATGTGAAAAGTAATATTAAAATGATAGTAAAAAAGCATGGCATGAAAAAAAGCATTAACATGTACAAAGGCTTTCCCCCTAGCAAAACTAAGACAGCCATTTTACTTCTCACACACAGCACTAAACACACAGCAGAACTAGATGAATAATGCATGGTGTGGCTTGCAGTGCTCTCCCATTCATTCACCTTGAAGACTAAAAAGAAAAGTATTATTGTATTCCAGCCTGTTAAAACTGTTCAGTGTCACATAATTAAAAAAACAACAACAAAAACTTGATTTGTTACCTTTTCTGATGGTATGCTACAAAAGAAGAATGTTATTAGTGAAAATTTACTGTTTCATAATAAACAAGGTATCAAAAGACAATGCTATTATTACATATTCTGCTCGATTGCTAACAATACATGAAAGGTTCAGACTGTGACAGTTGTGCTGACAGCATTTCTTAATTAGAGTTATAATAAACTTACAATTAACCGTATCCCTTCCATCTGCAGAGCTATTCAATCTCCGGTTTGACTGGAATGACTTATATTTATTACACAGTGTTAGTTTTGATGATGACAATTGCTTAGCAGAAAAGATATTTAAGAGGATCATCAGACAAAAAAACTGCCTCTCCTTACTTATAATGTGATTACATGTAAAAAAATAACCAATGGTCTTCTTAAAGGCTTCTCATGGCGGTTACTTCTGAGGCTGATACTATTCTTTATACAAATATGCAAACAGTCAGTGCAAAGACATAAAATAGACACACACAGACACGTAACTCCTGATTAGCATTCTCACAGACTTAGAAAATTCTCACAAAAGTAGTGAGAAAACTTAAGACAGTCATATCAATGAAAAAACACACCCTATTTAAAAATGGTAATTTCATTAGGAGCATGCCGAATGTACTATTGAATGTGTAACTTGAACTCTGCCATCGTGCAGCAAGGCAACGATTAAATTGGACACTGCAACACAGTTTGCTTATTGCAGGCCAAGCCACAAGAAGAAGGAAGTGTCTATTTTATAAAGCTCAGCAGCTGGATCCTTTCTAAAGAACTCTTCTATCCAGGCAATTCTGCTCTGTGCCTCTCCGGCAAGCAGGGCAGGGAAACATTGTGGGATTCAGCTACAGGAAAACCAAGGACTGGGGCAGCAGATGCCACTGGTACTGTCAGCCTTTGATCTGAGACACAGACACATGGGAGTCCGTGAAGAAATAAGTCACAGAGTGAATTAATGGCTGGAAGATTTGTACTCAAGTCTTTCTAGATACAGCCTCAGATTTTACCCTCAGAGAACAATAAAACCCATAAAACCACAACCCCTGTCTTGGTTACTAGCTGAACAATTGTTCTGAAATGTAGTACAATGGTAAAACACGCTGTTTTAGAAAGAAAGTTTACTGATTTCTAAAAGTCAATAAATATGACAGAACTTTGGAAACTGGCTTTAATGCTGCTGAATGAAGTCCTGGTAATTTCCAGCGCCATCAGTAAAGCAGCTTAACAAAGATGACCAATGGTGCTTTTTTTTTTTTTTTTTTTTTTACTTAAAATAATTAGATCTGAGTTCAGGCTGTGCTTCAATGAGCCTTGAGCAGGTCACTTGCATTTGGTAAAATTTCGTAAATAACTTTTCATACCATGAAGTACAGAAAATGAGCAGCAGCCATATGATTAGCAACTCCACCCTATGCATCATTTGATGCATTTGGCATCATGTCATTATAAAAAACAGCCAGCATTCAGCCCTCAGCACAGAGGCTAGTTGGGCCCAAAGAAAAGGAACGGAGGTAAGGCCATCTCAGATCAGTGTGCTACTGAAGGGATATTTAATACTCACTTATTAACATGCACTTATCCTGACTTTTATTGTTTGTTTGTTTTGTTTTGAACTAGGGCAAGTAAAGCAAAAAAAGTAGCTGCCACCCACAGCAGAATGATACCATATCAATAAAACAACCCATTATATCAAATATTCAGTCACCGGCATTTACATGGGAATATTTGTTTCTGGGCTATAACAACAAGGACTGCAGAGGGGCTTTTTGCCCTCTTCAAAGTATCCCCCTTGCCCTGCTCCCCTCTGTCCAAGTAAGCTTTGAGTGGTATTGTGGTAGCCTATTGCAATCTGGAGGTGGTTACTGGAAAAAATCACTCTTCTGAATATTTGGGGAATGTAGACAGATGTTTAAAAACACATGCTCTAAAATAAAGGTAAGACAATTTAATGGACCTGTGATTTTGGCCACGGGTCAACTTTGCAACAGAAATTACTGTGAGGCACACTGGGAGAGCCTGAAACTTGGCTGAAAGGGGAACTTTGAGATCGCAACTTATCTCTTGCCATTTTTCCCAACTTGGCCATAAACGTGTCTGCCCTTTTGAAGCAGACCATAAGGTACAGGCCTGTACTCAGGCATGGAGCATATGAATACTGCCTGAAGAAAAATAAAAACTTCATTTACAACTATCTAGTGCAGTTAAAATAAAACTGTGGAGTGCCACTCAAACCTACTTTGGTTTCCTTGTCACCTTCTTTATCATTTTTCTCCTGGATTCTCTAGTCAATGAAAATGATTAATCTTTTAAGAGCTAAGTACAGACCCAGCTGTATAATAACTGCACAAATATATCAAGGTTGCCTATTCCAACTTATACGAGAGATGATAGCTCTCTTCTTGCTGTGATACAAGGCTGTTGCCAGAGCTGTAAATATTTTCACATCAAAGAAGAAATAAATGCAAATAAACGCAATATCCAATTCTGGGGATGATTGTTGCTCACAAGGGCCATTACTGAGACTCTAGAGAAAGTGTTTGGTTCATAGATAAATCAGGTCTTGTGTGTCACCTTTGTTAAACCCACTTCACAGCACTGTCAAGTGCCTCTATGCAGACAGAAGAACCTGGTGCTTGACATGGTATGCCCCTAAGCTAAAGACAATTGAATCTCTCAAAATCTTTCCCTGATAAATAATTTGTTTCCTATCAATAAATACTAAATTTCAACAGAGCACCTGTTGACATGCAAAAAACAGGTGAACTGTACTGTGTACTTATCCATGAGTTTGTTTTCAATGCCTCTTGAACATCTCTCCCATTGACACTTTAGTCACTCTGGAGTCCAGACTGAAGCACGCAGATGGGTCCTGTCAAAGAAATCCCCCTACCCTGCCCTGACCATGAACTCTAGAAGAGCTGCTCAGGCAGGAGAAAAGACAGATAGTGGGACAATTTTCAAAGGGAGAGTGATGGGTAAAACTGATTTACTTTTAAACATAAATCCTAGGACACATCTATACTAAATTCAGTGTTTCAGTCTGGCCACGCTCTGAGAGAGAACACTTTGCACCATCAACCCTAATCAAATGGCAGAGCTATAAATAAAGCTATCAAGAGCAACATGAAAGCAAAACTAATCAAAACAGCAGCCCTGAGATTTCTCCATGGAAGAGATGTGCAGGTATTTTAACCTGCTTTGTAAACAGGAAATCTATTTGCATGTTAAGATAACTTGCCAGTCTATCGAGTTCTGCTCTGAGATCAGAGAAAACATTATGAATAAACAGATTCCCAAGACACTGCTTTTTTACCCAAAGACACAAAAGCCTATGTATAAAAATCTTTCAATGCTGTTTCACACTGACAGTGTACAATCACCACTTTAATTCAAAGTGTTTTAATTCAAACACAGAAGTTAGGGAGCTGTTTTGGGTGTCTACCCCATCATCTAACCACAAAACATCTGTGCTCCACAAATCATGAAACCAAAGTAAAGCACAAAGACAACTGCTTCCCCTAGGCTTAGTGTTAGCCTCCCCATGATGCTTATTGCCTGATGACATTTGGGAGCTGTAAGCCACGAGGAAACTGTAGAGGAGGCAGGAGTGCTCCAAGGAGAGTAAAGCAGGTTTCTCCTCTGTACTAACCAGGTGAAGAGGCAGTATTTCACACTGCCTTCTCATACAGACATTTCTGCCTTGATTTTCTTTGTCAGTAACACAATATCCTGCATTCTTCTTAACTTAGAAACCAGCAGAAATGGATGGGTAATTCTGAGTTGTCAAATTTCCTCACAGGGAATTTCGACTGGGGTTGCCACACATTTAGAGCTCCCCAAAAGAAAAAGTCGCCTCATTTCTCAGGAAATACTTTTCAAGCTGTCAGGCACCAGAAATTGAATTTTTTTTTTTCAATATGAAAAATGTCAACATGGGTAAATAAAATAAACTACATATAAGTGAGTTTCAAGGACTTTTGTAAGCACTGAGTGATTTCAAAGCAATTCTCAGGTAACTTATGAGGGTAAACACTAAACAGATCGTTGAAAAAAATACCATACTTTACTCTTTCAGTTCTTTGAATGTCTTAAGTCTATGACACTGCATTTAAATATTTATAGAATTCAGCCTGAAAATTTCAACAGATTGTCAAAGTTTAGGAAATTGAACAGCAAGTTCAAGGATGAACCTTCCCACAGAGGATACAGAGTATATGAGGCAACATGTGCTATTCACCGAGGAATAAGCAAGTGACTATACTGAGGCCTATAAAACAAGAAATGGTAATTCAGTGTCAATATTGCATAGCATTTTCATGCCTTACTTAAGAGTACCTTATGCCAAGTAACTCATATACATAGCATCTAACACTGCAAAAGTAATCAATACAGATGTAAACAATGTCAATGTTTTACACTGTTGATTCCCTTTGGAAGTTATATGACCATCATTTACTAAAGATTGCATGCTTATCAAACTAAAGAAAAGTTGGCACAACATCCAAAACATTGAAATTGTCAACATAAGCCACAGCTGCTAAAAAATATTTGCACTTTGACAATATACCAATGACTTAGAGATACCAACATCTCTAACTTCCTCGTCTTTCTTTTGAATTTGTCTTCCGTACTTGGGAAGTAGTTGCCAAGTAGTAAATTACTACTACTTGGCAAGTTCAAGAAAATTTAGCAGGTGTGACACAATGGCTAGTCAAATGGAGTGGCTAAAAATTACTGGAAGTTTAATTTAAACACATGAAATCCCAGTACATGTACAAAGGAAAAGAGTAAGCCATTAGTGTAAAAATAACAAGGCATATTCAAATACAATCCTCTGTTAAATTCTCACTAATTTTCCTTAAAAAGAAATCACACTTGGTATAACACAAGTCATTCATACGCACAGAGTGGTCATTTTCATAGCATAAACCCCACTGCTCATGAGCAGCGTCTCCACATGAAGAACAAGTGTAATCCAGTGAGCAGGGCAGCCAATGCCACTGAAGACCTGAGCTTTCTCCTGAAGAAGCACAATTTCATTGCATGTCTCCGTCCTTCTTTTTTCTCTTCCCTTTGTATATCAGATGGGTTGGCAGGAAGCAAGTCTGCTTATAAACGAGATCAGGACTAGCAAGTAATACGATGTGCTCGTTTTCATCTCTTCTTTATTCTATTTTAAGACTTGCCAAAGAGATTATTATTTACATTAATTTAATTTATATGCCATCTAAAGCATGGAGAGGACTCTGGGCAATAAATGCTATACAGAGATCAAATTCCTTTGTCACACAGTTTATATTAGACTGCTGCTCCCTCTCTTCTTGGAAACTAAGTCAACAGTGGACTGGCCAATAGCCCTGGCCAGCAGATACACTGACAAACTGGTGCACATGGGAACACGGCCAGAGACTGTCCTTATTCACCATCTGTCCCTTCCTATCAGCTGGGGCTCAGCCAGGTGAGGTTGAGCTAAACTCAACCTCCCTTCATGGCCTGCAAAAAGGAACAGAGGGAGTTGCTTTTAGGACTGTACCTTAGGTGTGCTCAGGGAGCAGATATGCTCTGCAGTGCAGCTGTTGCCCAGACTGTTTTCTATTCATATGCAGAGCTCCTACATAGGGAGACAATGTACCAGCATGGCTCTCCAGCTGGGTGAAATTTCTCAGCTGAATTTTTGTTTCAGTGAAAAAAATGAAAATAAAAAGGAGATCTAGCAACACTAAAATGTTTTGCAAATCAATACCTGTGCTACCTGCTGTTTGCATTGTTTTAAAATTTCATTCATATGTATTCATATTTAATGAAATACTCAAACTGCATTGCTTCTTTTCAAGCTGAAAATCATAAGCAGTTACACTTAAAGCCATTTTTCATCCAATTTTAAGACTTACTAAAAAACTTGAAAATTATTGTTAAAAAAATCCTATGAACATTATTTCATAATTGTAGTGTGTTCTGCATATTTCGTTGATTACGATTTGAAATTCAGAGTATCTAATATTATTATATGTGATTCCTCTGTATTGCAAAACCTTATTAATTGCATTATAGATATCTAAACAGATTTTGTATAAACACATTACCATTAGTTGTAGTAAAAGCAGCAAGTGATATTATCCTTGAAAATCCCTTAAAACACCTGCTGATGCTTTGTTTTCTCTTCGGTTACATTTACTGCTTTTCATTTGTATTCTATTGCTAACAGTTCTATTCCCAACCAAAAAAAAATATTTATATATATATATATATTGAAAAATCCCTCAAAGCTCACCTTCACATGCATGTTCATGTACAAGTGCTAAATAAGCTTAAAATAAAGTCTCTGAATCTAATGCTTCTTTTCATTCAGCTAAATGCACTTTAAAAAAAAAAAAACTCAACTCACTAATATCTTATTATCAAATGTATGATGATAGTTGTATTTTCTAAAAGATACAGAATTAAATAATTTCTTGCCCCTAATGGCTTTAAGAGATATGTTGCTCATATTGGAAATCCTGTGCTGGAATCAAAGAAAGAAGCTTTGCCCATATTTAGATGCAAAGTCCCACTTTGTCCTTGACTGAAGCTGCACTAAAGCTACAAGCAAGCAAGAAAAATATCAGGGGTGATCTGTAAAAGAAGAATGCAAAGAAAATATCAGTTGTGTTTTTGCAGGGAGGAATTCAGAGTAGTTGTAAAACATTTTTTTTAAATTACTGCAAATTAAACATTCTTCAGTTACATGAGAAAAATAATACCATAAATGGTTTATAAGAAATACTATAATATACTGGCCAGATTTCAAAATTTCTCTTTCTACTAAATATTTTGATCTGCTTTCTGGAACTCTGCATTACATTTAATAAAAGTATTGGGGAAAAGGCCATAGTGTGAGAATATGCAAAATTCAACAAAAGATGGTGATGTTAACAGAGTCTTGAGCACCATTTGAGTCGAGGATTGTACGTGACCTGTCAGTTCTGCCCCAGACTTCACTTAGACCCTTGGAAAAACCCTGTGAAGGAAACGCTGCAGATCCATGTTCTTCCCAGTTTTAAACTAGATAGCCTAAGCTCCCAAATCAATGCTTAAAAATTGAGTTGTTTCACTGTCTGAACAAGCCATTTCGTTCAAATAAAAATCAAAGTTTATGCTAGTTCAGAAAAGGACTGTTTGGAAAATAAATAAGGATAATTTCAGGTCTATCACAACTAGGCCAGATAATATGACTCTAAGCAAAGGGGGCTTTATGTTTTTGTGAGATGGCAATTCATTCCTGTACCTCAGTGTGAGCATATTTTTCCTACGGATGGCTGCACATACTCTAAACCTTTCTACAAAATACCACGAGTCTCAGAAAGCTACACATTGTGCACCTGATCAGGCAAGAAGTATGTGAAGAGTAATAAAATTCATGTTTAAGGATGATATTCTCTTAGAGATACACATTTATGTAGAAATGTTTAATCTGAAGACAAGATTTTTTTTTCCTTGCTGATAATACTTTGGTATTGCTCTATTTCCTTTTTCTGTCATAATTTTGATACAATTTCAACTCAGTGTTTATGCTTGCACAAAGCAAAATTTGTGAACACAGTGTAAATTGGATGAAAAAGCAAACAATAATCCTCTTCAAACAAAGCTCAGATACATACAGTACAAACTATGAGTAGGTCTTTTTAAAAAAACATTTCATAAATAATGAAAATAGAATAGAAACATAGCAGTGAAACTATACTTTTATTAAACATATTGGACATATTCTGAAATTATAGTTCTACAAGATGTATGCCATAGCTTAGCTAAAATCAAGATTGTATTTTTGGAAAGAAATAAATTATCCTAAAGCCCATGCTACTTATATACTGGAAATAGCCCAAAGTACAGTTAATGAAGTTCAATTACTGCAGTAATCTCTCTGTTAAAATGTACAGAGAAAGTGCAGATAAACAGAAAAGCAAATGAATACTTTTGATTCTGAGTCAACCAACAATGTAACAGGAGCCAAAGTCAAAATTTATATTTCAGGAAAAAGGAAAAGAACCACATGTAACAGTAACTCAACAGAGAGGCTGGACTTTGTTTGAAAATACTAGCCCTTATTAGGAAATCTTTTGGAAGATGAGTAACTAGAACTGAATTATGTTTCTATTAAGGGTAGTGAATTCCTCAGCTGGACGGCAACAGTAAATAAAAGAGAGTATGCTTACATTCACTCAATAGTTTCAAAGAGTTAAGTATCATTACCAGAACAAAGAGTTCCTCTTACAAAAATAATCAGGCCTTTTTCTTTGTTTTCTTCCTCCATTTTTTTATTTCCTTTCTCCTGTTGCAAAAATACTTGGGTGCATGAGGCGTTAGGAGGAAGCCCTCGCTGCTTTCAGTGGGGTGTCCTTTGCTGTGGGGTGCCAGGGGTAGAGCCCAGATCCTGTCACCATCTCTAAGGCACTATTCCATTCTGGCTGCTGCACTACAGACACTTTTTTTTTTTTTTTTGGGGGGGGGGTTGGCTGAAAGGAAAAATCCATCTTAATGTCAGTCTCCCTCCATTCTTCTTTTTGTGTAACAGAGTTGTTCTCCTCATAGATCACCGCAATTATTCAAAACAAACTCTAATGGCCTGCTCGGTGCAAAATACCAACGCAGACAGAGAAGACTTGCTGAGATAACACTAAGCAGCAAGACAAGGCTAATGGGTGAGGTGCAGAAAGGAACACCACATTTCCACTAGGTTGCAGAAAGTTACTTCTCAAGGACACACAGACTGATGCTAAAGAGGAGATCTGCAAAGTGTTTGCAAAAAGCTCTGCAAAAAAAAAGACCTGCAAAAAGGACTTAAGAAAATGGAGGTATCTGTAGGTAAAGAAGCTTGTGTAAACTCGTGTAAAGTGTTTTTGCAGAGATGCACACCCAATGCAAATACTTTGGAAATTCTCCTCTACAAAGATGTGAAGAAACAAGTGAATTACAGAAAGCCAAACTAAACCCATTGGGTAACTCTATAGCTGTAAGACTTACTGTAAGTCTGATACCTGTGACAATTTTGTGAATCTACCATCAGAAAATTTAAGATCTTGTAGCACAAATAAAAAATAAAAAAAGAACAGCATCAGAAAGGAAATCCTATGAAAACAATGACAGAATATTATGTTAGACAACAGGAAAAAAAAGGGCTGTTTCATCCCTACCATGTTACAAGCCTTGAGAAGTTTAAGATACCTTTCCTTCCGTTTTGACAGTTAGAAACTTCATTATAATTTCTAGACAGAGACAATGTTTACTCATGACTAATTTATACCCATTTGTTCTCATGCCACGGTTCCTGACAATGTTGCCCTTCAGCTTCAAAAACTCTTCTGCCTTTTTGATGTATTTTTCTCATTGCATTTTTACAGAGCAATCGTATCCCTGTCCAATCTTCATTTTTATTAGCTGATCAAATCAGGCAATAAATCATCCTTCAGGGTCTCTATTCCCTCAAACATCCAGCATTCATTTTCCTGAAGGCTGCGTCATGAGTATGCCAGATAAGCTGTCAGTGGTGCCTCTTTCAGTGATATTAGCATTTTCTTAGCTGTCCAAGGAAACACCTTCTCTGATACATCTAGGACAGCATTTGCCTTTTCCTTGGCCAGACCTTATAAATAGCTTATATTCATCCAGTGATTTTTATTACACCCATGTCTTCCTCTTCTACTCCTTCTAGATGACAGGGCTCCCAGATTGCATCTGGAAATCTTCATCAGTCATTCTGAAAGGAATGTTCTTGCAATCTACATTACCACATTTTATCTGAGTTCTACTGTTCTGGTCCCCAAGTACATCAGTCCTTCTCCTGTATCACCTGGAAGTGATGCACTTTCCAAATAGTATCATCGGCATATTTTGGCAACAAACACTCTGCGTCTTGTTAAAATATTAGCAAGATCTGCCTGTTGTTTTCGTCTTAGAAACTCAACAAAGAAGCCCTCTCTGGATCTTCTTTTAGTAAAACCAGTTGATGCCCCTCTCTTAAGCAATGTCTTCCTTGACTTCCAGATTCCTTACTGATCTCTGTGTTCTCCATCCAACCTAATAAAAATAGATGACTTACTGAAGTCTAGATAAAATTTGTCTACTGAACTTGTTTAACAATCAGCCTTCTTATCAAATAAATATAATTTTATAAGTACAATTTATTTCATGAAAAAAAATACTTAGAGGCTGAGAGTTAAAAGAAACATGCTCAGAAATGCATTCTTGTCATTTTTTACAACTGAATCTCAATCAATCAAAAATAAATGTGAAAAAAAATAAAAATACAAAACAACCCTGACTGCTAGAACAAAAGGCTGTTATGACCCTTGTAAAAAAAAAAAAAAAAAAAAAAAAGACAATTATTTTCCTGAGTTCCCTTCTTCCTTATGGAGGGAAACAATGTCTTTCTTGAGATAGAAAACAAACACCCTCCTTCTCCCAAAAGCCTTCACCCTTCAACATATTTAATTTCTAATTTATTATATGCTTTATCTGTCCTTATTACTATATTGGCCTGTATGAAATCTCTTGTATCATAAAACTACTACAAGGAAGGACAGAAAATTATCCCTACTTGCACCACCAAAATGAAAAACCAGATTTATTCTGGAAGTATCTACTCTGAAATGATGTAGCTCTGAAGGAAGATTCCTTTGCTTTGCTTAATTTTTGTTTCCCATGCAGTGTTTTTTCTTGTTGTTGTTGTTGTTGTGTTTTTTTTTTTTTTTAATCACAACGTAGTAGTGCTTGCTAAGAACTAAGTACTCAGTAATTTAAGTTCCTCCAGTGAACCACCACATTCTGCATCACTAGAGGACACTTTGTGAAATGGACGGTGTTGTCTTTTCTAAACATTTACCTAGACTTTAATCTTCCAATAAAACCATGAGAAAAACAGTTCTTAAGATTATTCCTAGAAAGTGAAATGCTGGACAGTCAAACAGATGAAGTTCTCTTAAAGCTACATTGAGCACACAAAAAGATCTCTCTTACAGCCAGCCATAGTGTGGAGATAAGATTACTAGGACTTCATTTCCTCACTTAGACAATGATAGCTTTTCTGAAATCAGGAATTTGGAGTTTAATCCAAGAGAACATGCAGAAAGTCACTTCTCCAATAGGTGAATTTCAGGAAATTACAAAAAATATACTGTAGCAGGGAATTCCATGTGAGGGCACATGCAATTTTTTCACGGGGAACTAGGTTATAAGATCCTCATGTGGTTTTGCTCAGATTGCCAGTTACTTCCTGAGTGAAGCAGACAGACAGACACTTAAGGATACCTTCCAAATAACCAGTCCACACACGCACAGAAATTTTTCCAGCCTGCTTTCACCTTGTGACAATACTTGATTTCAGCTCCACTTCACAGCACATAACCTGTCTGTGAGAGGTTAATATCTACAGCTTGACTTTTGGTTGCTGAAGTTAACCTTTTGAAACAGAAGATGGATTGCAAATAGAAATACTTCACTGTTGTTCACAACATAAGCATGGCAAGGTATTTCCATTTAGAAAAACAACATGGCATAAGTGGAACATGATAGTGGACAAGCTCCCCACTCTTCCAGCCTCCTTAGCTTTCCCCTTCTCTGCCACTCTTCTGCTCTCATCTATTTCAAAGCAGGTATGGGAACTATGCACAATATCCCAGGCAAAGTCTCCTCTGTGTATGAGATCACTAATGCTTCTCGAGCAATGCCAGTGGAAAACAAGTCAGAATACAGATGTTAATGGTGTTGAGAACTGTGCAAAAATAAAATCAGACTCAAAAGCACTCATATTTTGAAGAAATAGAACCTATGGCTCAACAGGCTTACCAGTCACATCTCTGGTGGTTTTGTTCACACTTATCTCAGAGCTGGCATTTTTTGTTCTTCTGTCTATACTAGTTATCATGTTCTGGATATCTTAAGTAAACACTTCCAAATTATTTTGTAATTCCTTTTAAACTTTTATTCTCAATGCTTTTGACAGAAAAGTTGGTCACCATTGGTAGTGACTAAAGAATGAAAATCCTCCAAGTCCCTCAATACAACAAACAAAAATACAGCCAGACAACCTGCCCATTTGCCTTACAGAGAAAAAACCTGTCTTGCTAATCCAGCAGGCAGTTGTATCAGGTTGAATATATGAAAGAGATGTGACACTACCCTATCTCTGGTAGCAAGACAGTGAAGATACGGTGGCAGAATATTTGCAAAATACTGTAGGAACTTTAACAAAACAGGAAAAAGTATGCTCCTAACAGCAGATGATCTTTCTGAACCCCTATCTGCTGTCTGGGGCTTAGAAAGTAAAAGGGAGGGATCCTTTCACCTTCTAAGGCACAACTCTGCATGTACCAGGAGACTTGGGAGGGTGGGAATACTTTTTCTTTTGGGGGGCTTTGCTTCCTTTTTTCTTCATTTCATTGTGATAGTATATGACATGCTGGATCTTCATCAAAATACTGCCAGCAATTACAAGCCTTTTTTAACAAACTATAAAATCTACCCAATTTGTAGACACTACAAACAAATCATACTACGTAAGGATTTCGTTATTTCAATGAACACTTACTAAAAGCATTATGAAGTCTTAAACATTACTGAAAGGAAGGTGCATAATTGAAAAGGTACTTTTCCTTGCAGATTAACATAAAAATGAAAAGTGATCCTTTCATTGACAATGGGCACAAATTCAGAAAAAAATATTTTCCAACAGTAGTGAACAATAAGTATGTACAGAATAATGAGATTACTGATCCTTCTAAATCTAACATACAAATGAATCTGCCCCTTGTATACAAAGAGGATCACACATGCATGCGCAGGCTCATTCACACACTTCTTTTTCTATTGTAAAGAATATTAACTCTTAGAAATAAATGCTACCTAGTAGTAGTTTCATACGCACTATATATTTAGATAAGATTAAACCCATGCAATGTGCTAGAAGCAAGAATTATCTACAAAAAGTGGATTTCAGCCATTATTGACCATTTCTTCAAATGAAAAATCAAGATGGAAGTTAATTTTACTAGCTTTGATGACGATAACAAACTGGAAGTTTGGATATACACGTTTCCCAGTAATATGGAAACTCAGATTGTCAAGAAATATCCAACCTTTTGTATTATTTTTGGTCTTCTATTTTGAGTTCTCAGAAATGAATAAATACAAATATCATAAGTATATGACTTTCAGTCATGCAAGTCTTAAAAAATAAAAAATAATAATAATTAAAACCAAACCAAACCAAAACTGACCAATTCAGAAAAAAAGCTATGGAGGCTACACATACATATATTTTTTTATGTATATTTCCTTCAAAATATATGCTCTGTCACAACAGAATAGTCTCCCCAGGGAAGTAGTCACTGCACCAAGCCTGTCGGAGCTTAAGAAGCGTTTGGACTGTGCACTTAGTCACATGGTCTGAATTTTTGGGTTCACCTGTGTGGTGCAAGGAGTTGGGCTCGATGATCCTTGTGGGTCCCTTCCAATTCGGGATATTCTATGATTCTATGATAACAGCACACCTTCAGTTATTGATGACTTATAGCAGAAGCTCATACCTTGCACCACCTCTGCGCAGGCCCATAGACCTCAATACCAATTTAAAAGCTTCAAAATGTGTCTGTCTATTAGAATTGACTTTCATATAACCATTTTTAAAGATCTAGTTTATATTGCATCATCAAAACAGATTTTTTTACTGTGAGTAACAGAGACATTATCAATTTACACACTCAGCATATTAAAATGAATTAGACCTTCTTAGAGTCCTCCTCCCCTCTCATAGATACACCATAAGAAGGAAGGAAAGAGTGTCCCTGATTTAGGGCATGAGTATTTAGTCTCCAACAATGGATTGTCTTTGGAAAACCTATAAAATCTCACGTGTATATTGTTCTAAATATACATATATTAATACAACTCACTGTTTTCTGACATAATTTAACTAAACAAATACTGACTAATAAAACATGCCACGTTTTATTTGCTCTGCTTTTACCAGAGATAGTACTGTTTGTCTGTACCACAGTGAGGCAAAGTAAATATCATTCTCAATTTTATTTTACAATCCTGAATAATATTTTTCACAATTTGCTGTTTGCATTTCATTATAACTTCAGGTGTTCCATTCCTTGCAAAATTTCTATTGTTTTGAAATTTGTATCAACCAACATTTGGAGAGCTATGGTATCTTTATGTGAAGAACGGGAACATCTGAGCTTTAAATAGACAATACTAGGAAGTGTTTGGAAGTCACAAGTTATATTTTAAGTTAATTACCAACTACACTATGAAGTTCATGCAAGGTAAATCATCACTACATTTGGTAGTCCCCTGAGCTTTCCTCTTAATCATACAGTCCTGGTTCCTGGCTGGAGCAGGACTACTGGATAAGATGGAGCAAAGATTTTCTGTGGCACAGCAAATCCTGTTTCAATGAGATTTAGGAGCTAGAGAGGAATGCCAGATCAAGTTACAGAAGCATTCTCACAGACAGGCAGAGTGCTAATAATCCTACTGCATTTTTGAGCAATACAATATTACTTAAAATTGTGGGCTTCAAATACACCTACTACACAGCTATCATTTGGTTCAACTGCATGATTATGTGTTTTCTGGCTTAAAACTCTCCTGAGCAGTATAGAAAAGTACTGAAATCATTTTATTAAAGCTGACTGAATTTTACATTCTCCAACACTTTTACTGCTCATCTATAAATAACAGGAAAAAAAAAAAAAGGAAAAAAGCTAAGATATTTGATAATATAAATAAACAATATTATAACTTACCTTAGTTTAAATTATCCTGACTATATGAGAGGAGAGCTGCAGTACAATTAAATTCTATGCTAGGCTGAAGCTTTTCCGCTTTTCCTTTTCTTTTTTTTTTTTTTTTTTTTTCCCCTCCGCTTTATTTTAGTAACAAAGAACCCTTAGGGTCAGATCCTGCTCGCACTGAAGACAAGAGCAAAAGTCTTCACTGGAGTTCAATAGGAGAAGGACAGTGACTTTAAAACATTTTTTTTTTCCTTTTGTATCTTTCTGTATGAGCTTTTATTCCCTTCAGGCTATACAGATATTAAGCTTTTAAGATTTCTGAAGTAGCACTAAAGAGTTGGAAGTCTTATGTTCCTAATGAAGCATCATGCTGTAGTCTAATTTATCTGAATTCACTGACCTCATTTTGCCAGTGTTGTTTTTAAGGAAAAATTATTAAATTTACTTTTGACTAACAAATCATAGGTAGCTTTTAAAACCACATTTTTTGGTACTACAGGTATTATTACAGGTATTAACCCGTTACAAAACTTACATAACTGACATTCATTTGCTCAGATTTCAATTCCTCCATTCATATTCAACTCTTCCACTAAAAGAAATTTTCTGTACATAAAAGTCTGCTCTTACCCAAACCATTATCCACTGTTGATACCCACATATGTCTCTGTATCTCCTTGCCTACCTGTAAACAAGGCTTCTAAGAAATTAAACACTTTTCATTTATCAGGACAGAAAGTTGTTATGGTACATAGTCTAAAAGGCATTTGTATATGGTTTCTTGTAGATGCCTAATGATCAAAGAACATTAACACCTCAGAAATTCTTTCACAGCTGGAAATTCTTCTCTCCTAAGTGGACTATATACATGTAACACAGATGCCACAGATGAAAGAATGGTAAACCACGTCTGGTGAGAGTCCTGCATCTGAAGAGCGTGCGTCTCACTCACCTGTTTGGCTAAGTTGAGATGTGCTTCTGCTCCTTCGAGACACTATGGCAACCACTTTGGCACTAAGGCTGGAACGCCTTTTCTTCCCACCTGTTCCAACCGTGCCGACAGCCGTGTCCGACTGACTCCCATCATTGTGCTCCAGTTTATACATCTCTCCGCTCACACTTGTGCTCTTAGTGATTCTCCCTGAAGTTCCCATCCGTCTGCCTTGCATTTTAGGAGTAAATGTACTACAGTTACAAAGTAAAAACAAACATGTTAATTTGTTTGCGTAGCAGTGCTTCCAAAAACCTGTTTTTTTCATTTAGTAAATTAATTTTAAGTCTTGATACATTTTCTTTTCTTTTGGTTCTCATATATAAGCTTAATTTGGATACTCTTCAGACTATATATTTCCAGTTTTGTAATTTGCTCTTCACTTCTGCGAGGGAAAAGAAAAATGAATGCTTTCCCAATTGTTTTTCAGACTGACAGAGATACAGGCAACACTGAATTTCACATAGAGCCTTCCTGCATATATCCCCAGAATACAGAAAGCAATAAAACAGCAATTTTACTGCCAAAGAGAAAGGATACGGGACAAGAGAATACATGTAGGTTAATACATTTATCTTGTAGGCACTGTTCACAAAAGCCTTAAGACCTACTAGATATAAAGATATAATTTTCTGTATTTTCATATTTTATAGAAAGAAGAGATAACATGCAGTATTCTGTATGTTTTTGCTCTCTCACTTTTTTGAAAGGTAACTACAATACTTGCAGTATGAAGGCAAAGCAATTTTGAGGCAAAAAAAAACTAATAACCCCAAAGAACTTTTATCGATTGATAGAAAGACAAATCTCTCTGTCAGTTCTGTTTGTTTTTCCTTAGCTATCATATTACAATTGAATGTTTCTATATGAATCCTTTTTCTGATCCTACACATGGAGGCTGGATGAAGTATTCAGAAACGTGCTCTGGAGAACAATCTCAAATATGCACAGGATGTACTAATACACAGTCACAACACTGCAATGAACAAGCGATGCCCTTGCTCTCACGGTAATGTTGAGTTAGTTATCACTCTGCAGAGACATGGAAATTTAAGCTGCAGTCTGACTCACTTCAGATGTAGTTGTTAAATCAGCCTAACAAGGAATATTCATTGTATCATAATTTGGTATTGCTGATTAGTAGGCCTATGGGCAACATACTAGTGATGGCCAGCCCCAACCCCCCATCACCCTTAAAAAAGAAAGAGAAGGGTTCGTTATCCCATTGCAAGTTTCAGACAGACAGGAAATCTTGCCAGGGAGACATGAAGGGGTCTGTGTGAGCAGAGATGACATCCCGTGACTTTGATGGATCTAGAACCTGCTAAAGCATAAATCAGTTCCTTCCAAAGACACATCTAGGGAAGTTTAAGGTGAGGATCATATAAGTTGTGTTTTACTGACAGTTACCAAGATTTACTAATGAGTGACCATATGTAAGAGCTGATAAAAATAGACTATTTTTGGAAGAAGCTGGAAAAGTCATGTCCTTGAATAGGCAACACTTAACAGCAAGGGACTAACCAGTCTCTGCATAGGCATGTACCCGTGTTCAGCACTTAGGATCTGCCCCTGTTAATTTCAGATTAAGCAAAACAACTACAGCATTTGCATAAACAATGTGCTGTGTTGCACAACAGTGCTCATGAACACATTTCAGTGGACCACCTGAGGCATGCTCAGCTTAAAATAGGTTCTCCCTTCTTCCCTCCTATCCCATTGCAACTTTAGTAACTGGTTTTTAGTTTTGCACGGCAAAATGGAGGGACACATATTTTGACATTTCTATGTAATGTTCCCTTGTATTTTACTGGAAACTCCCCTCCCAAACACACACACACACACATATATATTCAGTTTCCTTAGGAAGTATTTTAACTACACTTTTCACTCTTCTGGAAAACAAAAACAACAAAAAACTACTTCTTTTCATTTAAAATTAGTATCAAGTTGAGTAAAAAATGCATTAGTTTCATTTTTCAAAATAGAGGGATTTCTCCCTGAAAGCTATCAGCAGGGAGTTATAGAACTTGTGATAATATATAAATGGCATTAACATCATCACAGTCTTAATGTCTTGACTGCAAAATCTTCTCACATGAGTAGTTCTTTTGCTTAAGCAGTAGCTTAAATCTTCATACCATTAGGTTTGTGAAGTACCCATGTTCTTGCTTTAATGACAGACAGATTTTCTAAAATATTTTAGAATCTGTAAGCACAATTTTATACAGATAGTCCAAATAGTAGAATTAAACACATGAGACTTCAATCCTGTTGGCTAGACTGACTGCTTAAAAACATGCACAGTACAAATAAGGTAGGTTTGGACTGAGAAGAGTTCTGAGAAGTGCTTCAATCAGAAGCATGTCTGATACTGGTGGAAAACATCATCCTGGGAGCACTGTATATTGCAAAACTCAGCCTTAAATACTGTTATCTTCTATTACTAGATGGTAATAGAAAGATAAGAATTGGTCAGACATGGATCAATCACTTAACTAACTGCCTTTGAACTACTGATGATGTAATATACTACCTAAATAGGTACACCTCTCATGAAACTGTTTCTTGTCTGTTCTATATGAATATAAAATTACTTATTGTCATCAGTCCTTAGTGAAATTTACTGTATACATAAATTTGCCTATGCCGTGCTTTTGAAAAACACCAGCACTATTGCTTTTTTCCCAGCTCTATAACAGACAGCTTTCAATTCAGGTAGCTATGCTTTAGTAAATAAACACTCTATCAAATGTGTGCTCACCAAACAAGCAATGAATTAAGTGACCTTTTTGGAACCCCTACAAGAGGAACTTTGTTACAGTTCCAAAGTTACAGACAGCACTTCTCAATCTGAATCAGTGTAAACACACAAATAATAAATATCTGCTAATCACACTTTCTTTCTTTACCTCTCCACAAACACTGCAACATGAAAAAATATAAATCAGGATTGCCTGATTTAGAACATAAATGAACATTATTTAATAAAATAATTATTGTAATAATTAAATATAATAATTTTATTGCAAATAATTTATATTATTTAAGAACATAAAAGTCATTATGTTTCAAATAGCAAATAAATTTTAAAAAGCAGTGATGAACTCTACAAAGTTTATGCTGAAACTTCTGATAAAAATATTTTTCTACAATTTGAAAAGATTTAGAGAAGTTTATTGTTCTTAATTTTGGGGCTGGATATAGTTCCATCGCTCTTACACAGATTTTTGGCTATGGCAAGCAAATCTTAAGAAAAGTTTTCTCTCTAAAAAGAAGTGGTATCACCTACTTGTACACTTATCAAAAAAATCTTAGAAATAGAGATCTAATGCAAAATGTGATAACGCTGTCTAAATATGCAAACAACCTGCAGCAATAGCTCAGAGTGGTGTGCACAATCCCTGTATTTAAACAGAACCATCGATCCCTAATTCTGTATAACTACCGATACTGGTTTGCCAAAATCATTCGCACATCAGCCAGTTTCTGAATCTTGAGTCCTTTTTCTTCATCAGCTGAGGAGAGAAATCCTCTTACTCATGCTCATAGGTAGCAAGAAGGCAACAGCATTCATTTTGTGGTGGAGGAAACACTGCCATTTCAGAGTCAGACCAAAAGTACAGTCTGATAACTGGGAAGGGCAGAACCTCACAGGTCTCATTTTCAAGGATCCTACTAACTACTTTGATTGGACATGGATAATTCCTTTCCACCAGTTCTTGGAATTGGATTTCAATGACTATTTCTGTGATGCTGATGATTCCTTCTATCCAAATCTTTCTTTCTTAGGATTTTGTTCCCATTTGGAGCCATAGAACCTTGACAATTCTGTAACTGTGTTTAGGAATCAATACTTTTTAAGAGAGAGAAGAATTGAAAATACCTCTTTCTGTTGAGAGCATCTCTTGACATTTAATTGAGCAATATTGGCATGTAGTTTATTGAAATATTCTTTTATAGAATGTATTGTTTACAGCAATAAAAATGAATGACCTATAGAATCTGCCATGCAATTAAATAAACAGTTGTTTATCCTACTACTGACTTTGCTCTAATAATTTCAAGCATTTATGGATATAATAAATACTAATCCTATGATATTTTTATGCCAATCTTTACTTTTTTGTACAGACTTTCATGCTCAAACCTCACATTATCTAATGATAAGAATTTAGGGGTCAGTGATGTCTACCAACTGAGAAATATGAGTTGATAGTATTGTAGATTAAAGAAAATCCCATTTTTGGAATATTAATTTCCAAATTCGAGGGCTATGAATTTGTGCTTTTGGATTAATGGATAGATTGTTTTTTTGAAGATACACCTAAATTTAAATTTTCATTGTTTGCAAAAGATAGAAGGACTTAAAAATTCACCTTAAAAAGATTTAGGTATTTGGAATTCAGATTAATCTTCTGCTTGTTTTTACCATACAAATACCAAGTTCAACTTTCCTAGGAAATATTTTCTGGTGTACTTCTGGTACAAAGTAGCCAGTAGTTTGCTAGAAACAGATTTAATGGGATAGGATCTGTATTCTGAGGATCAAATCGTACAGCTGTGCAGTACTTCCACTTGTCATAACTGAGCAAACAGGGATAAAGATTAAGCTTCCTTTACATTCACCTAATCCCTGGGCTAGTTTATTATTTGATGTTTACTGAAACAGTATCAAAAGAACAGACAGTTAAAATTCACTCTTGTCTAATTGAATACCTTTAGAACACGATATTTTTCCATTCCATTACTGACTATCACTTAGAGACATAGTTCCTAGCTCACACTGTTACCTTCATCAGTATGCTTAGGGTTTAATTTATGAAGCACAAAGAAGCAAAAGACCTGCATGAATGTACAGATTTACTTTTGCACTTAGCCATTCCGATAATAATATACCTAAATCTTTATTTTTCTTTACTAGACTTTCTGGGATTATTGACATATTCATTAAAATGTGGATATAAGTCTTTTGCAAGCTAAAATTGGTAAATTTTTAAGTTATATTGTCAATTCAAATCTAGTTGTCCTAACAACAAACAAATAAATGAATACAGTTTTCAATAGCAGGATAAATAAGAGTAACATATTAATCAGTATACTTCATTTATTTCTAAATGAAATATTTCACCTGCATTTTTATTTAATTTTATTTTACCAGCTTTATCAATTCTTTCAATGACTTCAGCAAAAATCTTATGCTATTCCTAATTATTGGCATATCTGTGCATCTATTTTACAGATGGAACTCATCTTTCAAAAGTACTGGAATAGCACGTATAATTTAACTAATTTAGCACTAACTCCAATACTAACTTTAGCACAGCCCAAATACATTCTGTTCTCTTACATTTTCTTCTTTTTAACATGGCATCCCATTCAGTTTTCTGACTGTTGCTTTTGATTACTACTTCTATGCCATGCACGATACATTAAGATAAATGAACCGAGTGAATAGTAGCTGTATCTCAGTGTAAACGTCCTAAGTTTGTTCAAAAGTTTTTACTGGTATTCCTACAAGTCTTTGATTATGTGCAGAATTAAAAAAAATTCACATCCGCAGAAGCCTATTTGTATCTAGGGGACATGATATAATGATTATATTTTTCCTGATACGTCAGATATTTTTAACTAAATCAGTAAAATATGGTTTCAAAAAATAAACTTTACAGTTATTCATCCTGCAAAAAGAGTCACCCAACCATTATATTTTTAACCTAAGTGACACACTAAAGCGACGGTCCCCTTGACCCAAGCCAGAGAGTGGGACGAGAGCGGCTCGGAGCTGTCCTTCAGCACCAGCCTGCTCCCCGCGAAGGATGGAGTGCTCTCACTTTTCTGTCAGAACTTACACACTCAAAACTGATCCTATCTGTACTACACAAGGTGAAATCCAGACTGTGGTTACATGACAGCAATCAGATTTGTGGAAGGAGGCAGCGCTTTCAGTTTTGCTAGCTGCCACTACCTGCGAGTGGTACTTCACTTCTGTCTGTGGGAATGAAGACTGAACTATTTAGATAAAAAAAATATTCAGAGTAGCATGAGTTGCAAGCTGACAGAAAAATTAACCCTGAAGTAAATTCTATAAAATGAACACAGTGTAAGGACAGTGTGGACTACATTTGCTTGTATTAAACTATAGCATGCACAACTATATAAAACTGAAACAAAGCCAATTGCATGTATTAAATCACTGTACATTTTTCCTCATACAGATATCTAATACATATATTCAAAATGAATAAAAACATACACCAAAAAAAATACATAGATTGAGAAAATTATTATACAGGTACACACTCTAGTTCCCAGTAACTATCTACCAATAGATAGATATTGCCTGAAAAAGAAAGATAGTAACACACTGGAAGCCAGAACAAACTTTGCCCATAAACTCACCTATATAAAATCTGGAAGTATGTCCTTTCAGGGAAAAAACCTTAAATGATCAGCCATTGCTAAAATTACAGTATTAATTATCTTCATTATCTTAGACTCACTAATGACGTACAACAAAAATACTTTTTAGGTGTTTATTTTCTTGATCATTCATTTTTACTTCATCCATTTTTCAAATAATGCAAGCCATGAGTAAACAAGTAATCCCCTGTATTTCTTGCAGTACAGATGATATTTTAATGTAAGTTCTTTCCGAAGAGTTGCAGTAACTTAAATCTTTAGACAGAATCCCTGGCCTTCACCAGCATGAGCTAGTAAGCTTCCTTTCTCTTCTGTTGAATGCAGAATCACGTACTAATTCATAGCCTCTATGGCACCCTTTTGCAATGAGGTAACTCATGAATACTAATAACCTCCCAAACATATAATAGTTATGGACCAAAGAGAAGATGAGCACTCCTTTAATAATGAGAAACATTACATTTCTAAAAATAATCTACATCTTGCTATTAGTATTGTATGATATATAATTAATAAATCCAAACTCAAAGTACCTATCCACAAATTGCTCTGTCAGTCTTAGAATAGATAGCCTTATTTACCTATGATAAATAACATTGCTGTAAGATTAATTACTATGCAATTTATGGTATTTCATAAATTAATTCAAACATAGTGCTTTACAAACCAAAGGACAAACACATATCCCGTATTAAAATTTAGTAAGTCAAGAGACGTTTTTAGACCACAAAGAAGTTGATTCAATGAAATAATCATTGTGTACAGTCTGTACCTACTGCAACTACATATCGATCTAACATGCACATTGATCATATATTACATCCATAAAATAGCTATTAGAATCAGAAAGAATTTTCTTCTTCTGTAAAATCACTACATTAGAGTTGTTATAGTGTATTACAGTAGCTGAAATGCAGGAACTTGTAAATTATATCTGTTCAGGGCAATATTCCTATTTTGTCAAAAAGACTTCCCAGTGACTCAGATACTTCCACTGGAATTAGAAAGTCTCAACTCCATTGTATTCAATGTGTAAACTCTCACTGAGGTAAGGGCTGGGGAAAATTTAATTCCAGATGTCTCTGGGAGCTTAACTGATTCACATCCTTCTTTTGAAGATTAGGAAATTTCCATGTTGGAATGTAGTATCAGAATCTGCTTTCTGCAAATGCCTGAGTAACACACCGACCAGTGAATTGTGCAAGTTTCACAGCTCTCAAAGATCTCAAGTTCACAAGATCTCACAAGATTTACAAGTTTTTAAACTTGTAAAACTAACATTCCTCCATGAAATGAAAGAATAATAAGTCCATGAGTAACCCTTAACGTTATAAAAAATCAGCAGATTTCGAAGAACATTTCAATAAGTTAATTTATACTCTCTGAAGCAAGCACAGAAATTGTCTCTGCATGCAGGAACCTGTGTGTCTGTGTGCATACCCATGGCACTATCAGCGTGAAGACAACTAATCATGTGAATCATAAAATGAAACCAACACAAAAGCAGTTACAGGGACACTACTCCGAGTTAAGTATTGCTATTACTGCTGATGTGGACAGGCTAATGGAATCAAAGGGCAAACAGCTTCATTGACCCAAACTTGACAGCAGATATATGGGTATATTTTAGTGTCAAAAGTATGAAACATAGCAAGCATATAAATGTTAAATCTATATCAAGAAATTAGGTATCGGGGTGTGCAGGTATGACAAAAACGTAGAGTTTTTTACACTCACCACTAAATTGAGAAAACTTCTTTCAGTAGCAAGAAGGATGAATGCACCAGTTTTTCTTTCTTTGTACAGCATTCAGCATAGTATTCTCCCTGTCACATCAGGTTGTATTGCTTTTTCCCCACAAATGCATGAGGTACTACTGTACCTGTGATCTTACTGCTCGTCATGTAAAAAGGCTAAATCATCAATATGAATCATTCGCTGGTCCTTTACAGAAGTAAATGGTAGCAACAGGTAACAGGCAAAAAGTAGGGAATGAATGGAGGAGTCAAATATAAAAGGCTAAATGATACAGTGGAAGGACAGGAATAACAAAGAAAATATAGAAAATATGTTAAAAAGAAATTAAGACAGAGGTAGACCAGGTGAGAGCTACTCTGAAGTACAGGAAAAACTATTTTACTAAATTTCTTCATGCTAAAAATAACATGTGCTGCCTGTTAAAAATGCTACAGCGCAATGTTCTCATAATAGTTTGTGCACTATATTTTATCTGAATCAACTGCAATAATTAAATGAAAAACTAATTAAAACTATTTTTCAGCCTTTTTCAAATCATGAAGAAAGGCTGTTGGTAACATGACAGTTTCTTTGAAAGAGGAAGCATAATTAGATAATTAAAAATGCATAAGCAATGCTTCATAGTAGATTTTTCATGTGCAGATGTTCTGAAGGGATTAAAGACTCCACCTTCCTCCCTCTCGGACAGAGGCATAAAGCAGTTTATAATGACGGATTTGAAAAAAAATCATTATCTTTAGATAATGAATAATTAGAACATTAATTACTCTGGCTTCACCTTGGTCTTGTACACAAACGACCTCAGAATCAGACATTTTCATCTGTAATACACTGTTTGGGGGTAAAAACGATACATAATTATATTTTTAAGCAGCTTAGCTTAACTGTTTTCACATATCTTGCCTCTGCATTAACTATTTGGAGGATATTGCCCTCTATTTTCCTCCACAAAAGCAAGAGTTGTGACAAGTTAAACCAGTGTGCTCACCCCAAGAGAGATCACCTAAGAAGCAATATTAATTAATTGCCGTTCATTTATTTTTTTTCTCTTTAATGAAACTGAGAAATGCATTAGTTAATAAAAACAGTTTTGCTGCTGATTTTTGAGCTGCAATTATTCATGGAAACAAAGCAAGATTCCTAATTTATGTCTGCTGTTGTGGTGGATCCTTGCACTGTGGAATTTTTTGATTAAAAATGCTGGTCAGTTACACTGTTACTGGTTTGGGTGTTAGTGACATCCGTAATGAAAGTTTGTCAAACAACAGAAAATTTCCATGTCTGTTTAACGCTCAAGGTTGATTTTTTATTCTTTTTTATGTTCCAGACCATGACAGACCATCTAGACCTTTTGAAGGAGCTAAGAAAAACACACTGTACCATAAAATTGTACCGTACCATAATAAACAAGTAAATAAATTCACTTCGCTTTGAAAAATACTTATGGCTGGTGCTTGGCTGAAAGATGTGAATCCTTTTATCAGGCACAAACTGCCTTCTGTACCTTTGAGTATCTGTATAAATTTGGTGAAACAACATTTTAAAGTCTTAAGTGTCATGTTAAGAGACTTGGAAGAGATCACCAGCGAAAATACCAAAAGACTTTCTATCACATCATGGTGTTGCACCCATTCACAACTCCTATTGCTGGTTAGATTGCACATTTCCTAAACATTACTATTTCACTTGCAGGCTAGAGGCAGAAAGTCAGTATTTTCCAGGAAATTTCTGTATGTTAGCTACTCTAGATCTGGGAAATTGAGACAAACTGTCAAGATGCAGGAAAGCTGCATATTCTGTGACGGCAATCAGGCAAAACCCAAGACAAAGTCATCTGATTGGACTGCAACATAGAAGGGAAATAGTCATCTCTCGTAGGAAAGAGACTAGCTAACAATGATAATGAAGAAGAAGAAGAAGAAAAGTCAGGGAATCCATTCTTCTGACAGTTTTTTCTGAAGGCAAAATGGTTCCTAAAAATCCCTGAGACTGAGCATGAGCCTTTCCAACATACCATCACAAATATTTATTGTATTTTGACCATCTCATGAGGTGGTCAGAATATCTTTTATATCAACAAAACACTCACTTTTGCAGAGAAAGCACACTACTTTTTCACGTGTCATTCACCATGTTCTGCAACTGTGACTTAGCAAGCCAATAAACTGTTCAATCTTTTACTGTGTAACTGGGTTAAGCAAAGTATTTTAAAGAACTGTATGTGTTTTTTGGTCCAAACTTTTCACATGATGTGGGGATTGAATCCACAGTACCAAGCAAAAATAAACTCAGATGCAAGAGGCAGCATATGATCACTAACGAAGACATGTTAGAAGAGATTTGTCCATCATCACATCAAAGCTCTAGGGCAGAGACCTGAAGAAATTAATTTGCCAGAACATTAATTATCTGTCTGAGCCAGAAGACCATCTTTTCTCCTCCTGCCACCACCCCACACCCCATTCCTCTAAAAGTGTTCTAGCTTCTGTAGCAAAGAGTTTTAAATAAGAGCGACTGTTTGTGCACAGTCTTCATTTATCCCTGGGACAGGCCCATACCATGTGCTGACTGAGGCGATTTCAGCAGAGAAAAATGTGAGATTAATTCAGTGAGTATGCCTACAGGTTTACAGAGCCAGGCTCAGTCCCAGTATTCCTACTTTTCAGCACTTAGCTTTGCACTCATCATATTCTTTTTGTATATTTTGTGAAAGTTTTCTTTTATATTACATAGATTTGATTGTACTGACTTATGTCATTAAAAAATTCATATATAAGTAGTAAAACTGACAATGTTTTATTCATATATGCAGGCAACAATCCTGCTATTTTCAGTCACCTTCTCCTGTTTTATTAAAATATGCCCATCAATTTAAAAGCCTTTTTTTTTTTTTTTCCACTTTCCATTTTAGGCTACATTTTTATATCAGGTGAATTTTCATAAGATTTATTTTATTCTAAGATATCACAAACTGAAGAGCTGTAAACTGTAAGTTTTCCCTTTTTGTTTTCAGTTAAAGTATTGGAGATAGAGCAGTTTGGGTGATTTTAAATTTATTATGACAGCTCTTCAAGCCAATTTGATGGTCATCCTTCTACGTCTGGTCAATACTAGTTTCAGTCAGTGCATTGAATTGCTTAGCCAGCCAAACTTTGTTAGAATTGTAGATTCTTGACTTTTGATATCTGAGTAATTTTTACTGATGAACTTAAACTTACCTTCACTGTTCCAGCTGAACTCTGATACTTCACTATTCTTGAATTTTGTAACTCATATGTTACAAGTTATGAACCAAGTGCAAGGCCCTGCATCGTCCTGCATCTGGGCCAGGGCAATCCCAAACATGAAGACATGCTGGACAGAGAATGGACTGAGAACAGCCCTGAGAAGATGGACCTGGGGATGGTGGTTTATGAGAAGTTCCAACATGAGCTGGCAATGTGCTCTTGCAGCCCAGAAAGCCAGCTGTTTTGATGGGGCCTGGGGTCCATCAAAAGAAGGATGGATAGCAGGTCAAGGGAGGTGGTTCTCCCCCCTCTGCTCTGCTCTCACAAGAATCCACCTGGAGTGCTGCATTCAGCTCTGGATCTCCCAGAACAAGAAGGACACGGAAGTATTCAAAAAAGTCCAGAGGAGGGCAACAGAGATGATCAAGGGGCTGGAGCACCTCTCCTATGAAGACAGGCTGAGGGACTTGGGGTTGTTCAGCCTGGAGAAGAGAAGACTCTGGGGAGACCTTATAGTGGCCTTCCAGTACCTAAAGGAAGCCTACAGGAAAGATGGGGAGGGACTTTTTATCGGGGAGTGTAGTGATAGGACAAGGAGTAATGGCTTTAAACTTAAAAAAGGTAGATTTAGATTAGATATTAGGAAGAAATTCTTTATTCTGAGGGTGGTGAGGCCCTGGCACAGGTTGCCCGAAGAAGCTGTGGATGCCCCATCCCTGGAGGTGTTCAAGGCCAGGCTGGATGGGGCTTTGGGCAAGCTGGTCTGATGGGAGGTGTCCCTGCCCATGGCAGGGTGTTGGGACTAGATGATCTTTAAGATCCCTTCCAATCCAAACCATTCCATGGTTCTACGGTTTAGAGGCACAGAGACTAACCAAAAAATCATAGACTCATGTAAAAGATTGGCCTCCAACCAAATTACTATATACTCTGTTCCCATACTTGTTCAACAGGAAACAGCCCATATAATTACTTTCCTGAGGAAACACTCTAGATAAAGAGACATGAAGTAACACAGGGACCAAAAATTCTGTGTAAACAAACTAGCTCTGGAGTGAGAAGCCTCAGAACGGCACTTAGTGGCATTCTGCCCAACCTCACAAGTCATGCAAGGCAGGGCTCCTGGGCTCCGTATAGGAAGTTGCTGACATGAAATAGCATGCTGGGATAAATCTGTTGTATATGAATAGCTGGGAATGCATGATGTGATTATACCATGCACTCTAAAAAGGCAGTCAGTCTGCAAAATATAGAGAAATACTTTCAGATACTATGGCAGTGAGCATCTAGAAGCAAGCGTATGTCCAGAATAGGCAGTATTACAGCACTCTGGTGCCAGGGTTGGTGGAAAGATCCCTTCGTTCTCTTCCTACTGTCTAGTTCTACATGAGTTTCATATGCTCTGTTATGGTTTAGGTAACCTGTCCTCAGCTATGTTCTCTAATGAATCTAATATGGGCTTTTATTGTTAATTTTTAACAGTTAAACACATGGAAAGTCTTCAGTCTGTCAGCAGTCCTGGCTACATTATGGATGCTTTGGTGGGCTATCCAGCTACGGGAGAGAGGATGTTTTCCATACTAAAATCAACTAATTAAACTCCCTCGGTAATTAAATACAAAACTAGAAACCACTGAAGTAACTGCACAACAAATGTTGCTTATGACATTTTATAAAAATGAGTCTTTACTTGGCCCTAAACATCTTGTTTACAGGAGAAACCTTGACTACAAAGAAACATTCATACACAGGCAAATTGTCAGGAATGTAATTAGTGTCATAAATATAGCAGTTTTCTTTTGGTATTTATAACAGTCTTGTTTTATACCAAACTAGAATTCCATTATTGTTTTAGTCATGCTGTACAAAAGCTGAAACAGTCCAATATCTTGGTTTTAATACTGACTTTTAACATTGAATACAGTTTGTTTTTATAAATCACAAATAAGTAATTGTTAAAAAAATATTTGGGAAATCAAAGTAGGTCAGTATTGCCATGTGTTCAGTAAGCTTGCTAATACAATACTACAAGAGTCTAATTCCTGAAGCTAACTGGAAAGTGCTTGACAACTCAATGCAAGTGCTTAGTGCAAAGCATAAGTCCAGCCAGACAGAATAAAACTTGCAAACAAGTGTTTAGCATCCTGATTCAGTAAAACACCAGACTTGTGCTTGAATGGCTCTCTTTCCAGCAAATCACATCACAGAACAGGCTATGTAGTTCACTGAATCTCCGTACAATTCACTAACCATAACTTCATTAGTGGTGGGAGCTCTCATTCCTCCTTCACTGAATCTTCTTGCACATGCAGTCTGTATCTAACTAGCCTTCCCTTTCCTGTGTCACTCACTGCTGCTTGATAATATTGTGCCACAGAAAAAGCTTTTAATCATGTCCCCATTTATTCTCCTCTCCCCACACACAGCTGAGCTTGCAGACATAACAACACTTTTCAAAGGCTCAATTCTCTGAAAATTCCAACCCTCAAATACCCTTCTTAGCCCAAACGCCAACACCATATCTCTGGGTCACACACAGAGTATAACACTGGATTTCTTTTGCAAGTTAGCTAAGTAGAAGAGATGAATCAAATTACAGTGAAGTCTCTCTTAAATTACGTGCATTTTATTTTGGGGGCACAACCAAAAATGACTGAGAGACATGTCTGCAGACAAAGTTTCCAGAGAAGAATGAAGATCAGCGATAGTTTTCTTTCTTGAAGGTGAAGTGGTTTAAGGTAATTATGTCTTATATTTAGATAAAATTCTTCCACCAGACTAAGGTGAAAAAAAACGGGCCATAGGAAAAGAAAGTAATTCAGTAAATCTCATTAGTAGGCAATAGGGAGCACTGTACATTGCCCTCACTAGCAGGAGGCACATTTCAAGAGAGGCCAGCAAAAGAAACAAGTAAATTTTTTTCTGGCTTTACAGAATTTGGTTCCACTCAACATATTATTAAGTGAGAAATTACACAGGGTAAAAAACTTTGGCCTCTGGAAGCCATGTATCTAATACTAGAGGACTATAATGTAATAGGCTATAGTATAATAAACGGTAGTAGCTACATGTTGAAGTTAGAAAATAGATATTTACTCCCTAGGAAGTTGAGACACTTTGCATATTCACAAATATTACATAGCTTTTCAGTTACAGTTTACTGAACTGTAACTCAAATCCTAAGAGTTAATCTTGTAGGATAAAGTGTGAAGCTTGAAAGTTGATTCTGAACTTCAATAGCTATGAAAATCAGTATTATTTACTTACTCAAATTAGAAGGAAGAATCACTTATTTCTGATCATTGTTTCATTACTTGTACATTAAAGCACAAAACAAATACAGTACTGCACTATAAATACACAAATTACTGTAGTCAGTGCAGTTCAGCTGTAGTATCTTGTGATTCTCTCTTACAAAGGAGGGATAGCATTTTGCACAACTAGCAAAATATCCATTTTTATACAGAACACTCGTAGTGAGAGCTAGAAACATCTCAAATACCCAGTTTGGCCCACTATACCCAAACTCTGATCCTTCACATGCTAAACTACACTACTGGATATTTCATTGCAAATTTATTCAGCTCAATCCTTCCTTATTTATATAAGGTGAACTTGCCCTGAGACAGGTTTGTATAAGGAACAAGGGATCAAATATATGCAAGGTGCAAAAAATTCTGTGACATTCAACACATTTTCAGAGTTCTCAGATACTGAAAATTTAGATTGAGTGTGGCAAAGCAAATAAACCATACAAAGCCAGTATGAAGCTGCCTGTTGTTCCCATTTTCCAGGTGATTTCGTTTTACTAATGAATGTACAGCAGTGTTCTGTTGTTGCCTCTACTAGCTCTGTCTGTAATATCTGTAATAATAATTTAAAGATTTTACATTTCATTTTTTTATCATTTTTTTTCTGTATGAGTGAAGAATCTTAAGTATGTTCTGTACACTGTAGCATAAACTCAATATACAGATTTCAATTACTTTTGCAATTAACATGAAATGAATCAGTCTCCGTTTCGATACACGCCTCATTTCATCAACTGAAATGCATTAAAAGCCTTTGGTGTATTATGTTTTCCTTGATTGTCATGACACGAAGTTAAACATAGCTGAGCTGGCTATGTGGTGCAGTACTGCTGCATATCAACTGAATTACTGAGTTGACAAGAGGGTGGGGAAAGGACTGAACTACTTGTTGCACAGGCCACATCACAAACATTTATGATGGCAACAAGCAGCATTACTGGGAAAGCTAAGAGTAGGTCAGATGGCTCTTCAAACTCTCTCTACTCCATTCTCCCTCATCACCATAAATTGTGCTAAATTAGTTCCATATACTATGGGGGTGGATGGAAAACAAACAGGAGAAAATCTATTTCCAGTCCAGGGAGTGCTATGTAGCTACCTCTCTTTGAGATATCTTCTGCAGATCAACACTGCTGATAGCCCTCAACGAGACAGCAAATCTCCAGTTACTTCATCTGGCTCTACACTACACTAAAGACTTTGAGCATTTTATGTAAGAGAACAGCATAATAAGTAGTGTGAAATGAAACTGAACAAAAAGAAGCATCTACATGTACAAATGTTACTAAATAAGAGGGTAATACAAGCACAGAGAAGATGACTGTCAGCACTCCCTGCTTCCCAATGAACTCCAAGCAGAACATCCCCAGACAGGTCTAGCTAGAAGTGGGGAAGGCAGAGGTCTTACTTGAATCACTGGGGAAAATAGTGTCTTTGGTTTAGAGTTTGAGAGTTTATAATCTGGCATTCTTGAAGTAACTGGCTCCACAGTAACTAAAGGACAAAAAGGTACAACAGCAGAAGTACAAGGGATCCTATCCCGTGCAAGGTGGTCTCCTGTGTTTACATAAGACTTCCACTCCAGAAATTCAAGTTTCCACGATGGTCACAGTAACTAAGATGTTAAACAGTACTACTGCAGTACTGACCCATGGGGTACACCACCAGTGACTTGCCTCCAGCTGGACTTTGCGTCACAGATCACAACCTTCTGAGCATGGCATTCAGTCAGTTTTTAATCTGCCTCACTGTCCACTTACCGAGGCCATACTTTTGTCCATAAGGATGTTATGGAAGAATGTGCTGAAAGACTTACTAAAGAAAAGACAAGGAACAACCATTGTTCTTTTATCCACCAAGCCAGTCAGTTAATGAAAGAAGGCTGTCCATTTGATCAGATATGACTTTCCCTTCATAAATTCACGCTGACTACTCAAAATTAACCTCTTGGTCTGTACATTTAGAAATGATTTCCAGGATTATTTACTCCATCACCTTCCCAAGGGTTGAGGTTAGGTCAACAGGCCTGGAGTTCCCCAGATCCCTCTTGAAGATGGGAGTGGCAATTTCTTTCTTCCAGTCTTCAAGAACATCCCCTGGTTGCCGTGACTTTCCAAAGATTACCAAGTGGCCTTGCAATGGCACTGGTCAGCACCAGCTCATTTATTACTCATGAGTGCACCGTCACGTCCGAAGGATTTGTACATGTTCAGTTTGTTTAAATGTTCCCTGACTTGATCATCTTCTGCTGAGTCCTTGTTCCAGACTTTTCTTGGGCCTTGAAATCTTCAAGGCAAATCTTACCCATGAGACTGAGGTCAAGAGTACTTTGCAATGAGTACTTTGGCCTTTTTTGTGTCCGTTGTTGTCAGACCACCTGCCACATTCGTAGCTGTTCCACATTTTCTGAAGTTTTTCTTTTGCTGCTAATGTACTTGTAGAAGTCCTTCTTGCTGTCCCTCCTGACCCTTGCCAGATTTAACTCCAAGTGGGCTTTAGCTTCTTTAAACCTATCCCTGCATGCTCAGATAGTGCCTCTGTATTCTTTCTGCTTCCACATTTTATATGCTTACTCTGTTTGAATTCCTGCATGTAGGGATGGAAGAGTGTTGAGCTTGAAGCAGGTGATCACTGAAAATCAACCAGCATTCCTAGACCCCTCTGACACTGTATCACATGGGATTCTTCCAAGAAGAGCCCTGAACAGACCAAGACCAGGCCTTCTGTTCTCCTGAAATCCAGGGTTGTGATAGCAATTTTTGGCTTGCTCCCTTCTCTTACAACTCTGAATTTCACAATCTCACAGTCACTGCAGCCAAGACTGCTCCCAGCCTTGACACCCCCAACCATTTCTTCTTTGTTTGCAGTTATTGGGCCCAGAAGAGTGTCCCCCTCGTCAGCTTCTCGATCACCTGTGTCAATAAGTTGTCACAAATGCATTCTAGAAACCTCTTAGATTGCTTGTGCCCTACCGCGTTGATCATAAAGAAGATCTCTGGATGGTTCGAGTTCCCCAAAAGGACCAGGGCCTATGAACGTGAATCTTCTTTCAGTTGTTGGAAGCCCATTCCAGCTACCACTACTTCTTTATCAAGAAGCCCATAGCAGACACCCACATCATCATCGCATTGGTGAGCCCTCTAACTCCTGACTCATAAGATTCCATCTGGTTCATCACCTATCTCTAGGCAGAACTTCCTGCATCCTTTCTGCTTTCTCACAAAAATAGCAGCCCCCTTTCTCCCTGTTCTGGCCTGTTCTTGCATGGATTGCAGCACTCCAGCAGTGAGCTATATCACTACTCCTCTGATCTTGGTGAGATAATAACCCTGCAGCTGCACAACAGACCTCTAATTCCTCTTGTTCATTCCCCATGTTGCATGCATGCCACCTGGTTGTGATCTCCCAGAAAAGGTGTGAGAACTTCCCCCACATGCTGTCCTTTCAGAACCTTCTTATTTGTTTGTATACTCTCGTGGTGGGCTTGTTCCTGCCCTGTTTTGTTGATTATGATATCACACCTGTCAACATCACCCTGCACCCTTTGCTCGCCAACCTAAAAAATGCTTCTTCACTTGATCAAGTGTCATCATTTCCCTCCCTCATCATTCCTGATTCAAAGGTCAAGTGTACAAGTGCTGAAGTTCTAGTGTACTGAAAGAACAACAGCTTTATGGAAGTTTAAACTGGGGATGAACAGGATTGTCACAGAGAGCCTGGTAGTATGAACCAAAAAAGTGTTTTTTTTTTTTTTTCCTATAGCAATGTACTAAGAACATACCTGAATCCCAAGAAATGTATATGAGTTTGTGATACAAGCCATTCAGTGTCATGGCATAATGTGTGAAATAGATTTGGACTGGTTTGAATTCCAACCTACTATATTTATGCTGTTTCTTTAATAAACTCATTTAAAATATTTTAATTAATCTTAAGCATTTAATTTAACAATGCATGTAAAACTAGATGAAAATATGGCACATACATAGTTATATTATTATATATCACACATTTATTAAGGCATTAAATATAATTCTTACTAAAGATGTGTTCTTCAAATTTAAAATGAGGAATGACAATGATATTCCTCACGTAGGGACTTTTTGTTTCAAATTCAGGTACACTTAAAATGAGTTATCTAGCCTTCCATAAAATTGGCAGATTTAAGCTAAACATCTTATGGTAGCTGATTTGCTAAATCCTCCAGAATAGAAACCTCCAGCTCACATCCACCATGTGTGACAGTTCCCTACTTGACATCACTGAAAAGTCCATCTTCAAAGGTATCTTTGAATAAACAGGCTCCTAATGCAAAAATAAAAATAAAAATAATGCTATGACATCATTGGGCATAATTTTTACCCATGTGAGCAAATGTCCTTCTTTGTCTGATGGTGCTGATTAGTTATCATGTATTTAACGTGGATCCTTAATTATCAGTCTTTTGCGTTAAACTATAGCATACACAGGCACAAAGTACTGCTTGACTGTATTTTAAATTCATACAGAACATGCCTAATGAAAGCAAACCTGCATAAAGGAGGACTGGTAACCTGACTTCAGTCATGAAATAAATAGAAAATCCAAATTCTATAGCAAGCCAAATTCACAGGTCTGATTCTGATTCAAGTCAAAAGCCACAGCACCTGATATTTGCCTGGACTTTCACTAGAGAACATGATGGTCAACCAGACTTCGTAGGACAGTAACAAGAAAGATGCTTGAAATAATTTCATATCCAGACTAATTTATCCATGCATAGCTGTTTGTTATAGCATCCATCTGAAAATGCTAAACAAATTAGAAATGAAGAAGCTATTTTATATGTTTATATTTAGAACTTGCATTAATCATAATTCTCTCTTGCAATGCATTATCAGTGCTAATCAACAAGATCTCCACACTGAAGATTATCTAATGGTATTTCCATGCATGCTATGTAACAGCTTTCTGACAGGTAATTCAATTACAATTATACTGTAGGAATGAAATTATCCATCTACCTTAAAAGGTTTAGATGCAGTCGTGTCATTGATCAACAGACAGAAAAGATTTGCTTTCGCTCTCCCTATGTTACTGACTTCTTCAGGATTCTCAAGTTTTCTAATGTTACTAAACTTGCATTTCCGAGTTTTGATCCAACAATCAGCTGGAGCATTATCTAACTATCCAAATAAGGCATACAGTATCTCTGTGTTGTTCGCTTCAATTTGTTTTCCCCTTACTATACAGACAGTATTTTATTCTACAATTGATGTGCAAAATGAAAAATAATGTAATTGGAATATAATGTAACTGGAGTTACTCATTAAAATTAAAAATTGCTGATCAAACATCAACAGTTACATATTTAGAGCTAACGTTCATATACTTTTGAGCCACAAGATAAGGATGTATTGTCATGTTTTAAAATCATTACTGTTTGAATAAAAATAAGTAAATATTTATAAATATAGGATAATATAGAACACTGTCCAAAATGACAGAATTCCAAACCTGCAAAATTGAGAGAGGGAGGGATTCATCAGTTCTTCTAGATTGATGGGGAAAAGGCATTAGTTAGCTATTTGAAGGATCTTTTCCTTCCTTAGGACTTGGGAGGAAAGGTCAGGAAACTGTTCATGCTGTCAGAGCTGGTGGTAGAGTTGGTGGATATAAACTGCACTATGACCTGAAACTTCAGTCAGTCTGACATTTAAGAGTAATCATATTGTACAAAACGACAGCAGAATTATTGCTTTCTTAGTGACAGCCCTAAAGACAGTACCTTGTATTTTCACATGCCTAACAGCTTAATTTATATCCCTTTTCAGAAATGCCATATGAAGGATGATGGGGTTATATCGACTAACAACATTAACTAAAACTACTGCTGTCTCAAAACGAGCTGGTGTATTTCATTCAGAAATTTGACACCACAACTCTAAATATAAATAGTTAACCAATGCTTTTCAGTTCATGTAGGAATGTTAGAGGAGAACAGTTTAACTTCAGGTCACTAATCTGAGAGCTGAAGTACTCTCCGGTCACATTTCTCCATTTAAGGCAGTTACCTCAGCTTGCTGGTGAATAGTTCTAGGATTCATTCTCCTCAACTCAACAGAGAGAGAGATGGAGACACCCTTTCCGAAGGTGCATCAGAGCAGGAACCTTGCTCGTGTATTCTGAATTCAGGTATTTTTCTCCTGAATACAAAAGGCACCTAAGGCTACTAGTTGGATGACTTAGTTTAGTGAGATGGCTAAAACTGGGACACCTTGCTAGAGCTTCTACATACTTACTAGGTTCTTCACAGCTCTCATCTCCAGAAGGTATCTGAAGAAAATAACTAGGTTCATGAAATTGGCAGTTCAAAGAGCTTCTTGACCTTAAACTTAACATTACACTCACACACTTGCCATGGCCACTGGGCTACACTTCCAAATGAAGATGATGGTGGAAATGTGTTTCAGTAAGATGGAAAACAGACAGTTAAAAAAATGTTCTTTTCCTTGCCCCTCCTGCTCAACTACCCCGTATCCTCATGCTTGATATAAGTTAACATCAGGTTCCTTGGAGGCAAAAATAAAATTTGAACTTCAAATTACTAACAAAACTTGAACTTCAAATTTCTAATTCATTGAATTCATAGAAACATTAATTAAGAGCAAGAATCCATTTCACTTAATTTTAGATGCCTACAAGTAAACAACCTACCTTAACTAGTCATCTAGGGTTCCTATAATAATTAAAGCTAGGAAAGAACAATTCCCCCATCTTTGACATTTATCTGAAGATGAAGAAAACCATCCAAGATGACAGCTGTTTCCTTCGTTTTAATGATAATTCAGAGAAGTTAGATGAATAATTTAATGAATACCTAATCTTAGACGAATTCTATGGTACACATGCAGCTTTTAAGGCTGAGTTGAACAGGATGAATCTCACTATGTAAAACTGTTTAAAATATAATCAACCCATTCCCCAAATTAACCCTCCCCTTCCATGTAATTAGTAAGTAGTGCCAAGAAGTGATTAAGGACTATATGACAGAAGCAACCAGTACAGACACAGGAGGAGAGGAATCTAAGTTTGCCTCAGATCATCAGAAAAAAGCCTTTTCTTTTCTTCAGCACTCAACTTCCCTTTATTCCGACCTTGCTTGATATAAAATTCCTACCATACATCATTTTTGCACATCTCCAAAGACTTTCACCTTTCCGTTGCCACAATATCCGATCATCAAAAGTAACTGTAAACAACTCACATCAAAAATTTTGAACAGCAGATGTTAACCTATTGGATAAAATACTTTCCAACATAACATCAAAATGATTTTAAAATGTATTTCTTTGCATTTAATGGTTGAAATAAGCTAACTGCATTAGGCATCTCTCACTTACTTTATGCGTACTTTGGGGGAGCAAAACTACAGCAGGCTTAGATGAAAAATAATTAAAATTATTAGTATCTTATGAATCTATTAATTTCTTCCTGGTGTTTCTACTGAATGAGCTGCAATGCATATTACTACCATATATTTTATTCACTATGTAAGTACTACCTGAAGTTAAGAGAAAATTAAAGCAAGTAACTATAAAGTGTCTCATGTCTTATGCATGGATTCTCTGGAGAGTATCAGAAAGTGAAACCATCTGAATTCCAACTACATCTCACTTTAGGAGTTTAGAGTGAAGCTGAACTCTCCCAGCTGGAGCTCCCATTGCAAACACTTGGTTTTGTACACCACCTTGGCCTATTCTGTATCCAATGTGCTCTGCTGCTCGTTAGAATTAAAGAGGCAGAATGAGAAAAAAGGTCTGATGTCAGGTTTCCCCCTTCCCCCCATACCAAAAGGTTACAGGTTCTCCTGGGTTGAGACCCTTCTGATATTTATGATCAGACGTTATGAACCCAGGTAACCTTCCTGATAAAATCTCAACACAGAGGTAGTTATGGGTAAAAATCCTATTTTGGTCAAACTGCCAAAAATACTGTAAAAATATATAGTTGAGGAAATTCAGTATCTAGAAAATATACGTGTTTTGGAAAAATTAAACCCTTTGTAAGAGACAAGTAGTAAAAAGTTAAGCTACAATGAAATGTAGCATTTAAATACATGATCTGAACTTCAAATACAACCAACTTCAAATACATTTACAGTTCCACTAACAGTGTTCGGCTGGATTATGGATTTCACTATTAATACAGATGTATTTCACCCATCTAAAACACATTTTAATACACTTGTGAGCTTTCTTTAACAATAAAAGAAGGTGGAGCTAGTTCATACACAGAGCCCACTTTCTGACTTTCCCTAATATCCCTTCCCATTTTGTGAACAGATTAAAAAGCTGAATTTCTTGAATGGTGAGTCTGTCTAGAAATGTTCCAATGTACTTAATGATGCCATCCAGACTTTCATCAGACTGATCTTCTCCATCAGGATAATTTTATTTTTTTATTTTTTTACAGTTCCTAATTCATATCCTGACTTCTAGCACCTACAGTCATATTTTTCAGAGTACAGACATTGGTAGATGTTATCATAGACACAAAGCCAATCCTACAGCCATTATTGCTGGTGGGAGTTTTATCAAGTTAAACGAAGACAGGATCCTGTTTGTACGTTTTTTAAAAAGCCCTAAATGGAGAAGTAGCTTATTATCAAGGATGAAAGAGATTTGATTATTGATAATATATCTATTTTAAAGCAGAGATATAAAGTTACTATAGAAAAACTTGTTTCAAAGCCAGTAACTCATCATGGATGAAAACAGCAAAACAAAAGTAGGCAGGTATGGAGACAGACACATAGATGGAAAGAAAACCAAAGCTTTTATGAAATCAAATTCTTTATATGACAAAACTACCAACATTTCTGCTGTAATATCTTATTGGTGTATATATTACACTGATTCATAACCAGCAATGAGATAGTGTGTGTTCAAGTCCCACTTGCCACAAATACATCACCTCATGGGAACTTCTGTTTTCTGTTTTAGACACTTAAGTGCAAAAAAGTATCGTCATCTTAGGCTAGCAATGGAAGACAGCTTATATGTACACAGACAACATTTCCCAAGTACTTCTATGGCCGTGATCACTTAATTTCAATAATTTCTAGTTGTATTTTGGCACCTACACAAAACAGGGGATGTGATACAATTGAAGCTGCACTGAGAACTCACCTGATTCTGCCCCGAGGGCGTTCAGATTGCTCTGACATAAAACTTGTGCTGCTGAGGCGTGAGGCACTGCTGGTTCGGGAAATGGCTGACACATCACTGACATCACTATCTGATGATTTGGCAGAGACGTTATCACAACTTCTGTACTGATCTGTTTGTATGTTATACTAGAGATCAAGAAAAGAAAGGGTGAGGAGTCTCATCAAAACACAGTGCATATACCGAGACAACAAATGACCTAAGTATGATAATTCTCTACAGCTGCTTTTGGATCTAACAAAATTTAATGAACTTCAGAGGAATATTTATATTAAACAATGTTTTCATGTCTACTAAAGAAATCAAAAGTGGTATTTATGTAATAATTCAGATACTTGAAATAAATTACAGCATTGGACTTTAAATAGGCTGCTGGATCTTTAGTACTCTCAAACTATAATAATTAAATATTTATGCAGTGGATACAAGAAGGTGGCACTAGGGGTTGCTTTCAATACTTCTCAGAAAAGCAAAAAAATTACTATGTCAAAATATCTCTTTGTATTATGATACTTGAGAACTAGTCGTGAAGAAATCAAACAACAAAAATAATATTTGTTCTCAAGCAGATCAGTTCCCTGATCTGGTCGCACATGTGCACAAGTGTGAGAACTAGCAGAGGACCTGGCAGGAAGAGCATGTGGAGAAGGGTAGAAACTAGTACACTTTCGTCAACAGCAGAAGCTTAGGTTAGTTAAAATCAACTGCAACACCGTATCTATTGCGTAACACTCAAATTACCCACATCACCAGTTAGACATATTTAAAAAAAGAGCTTCAGTCCTAGTAATGTCACACTTACCTAAATTGCCAGGTTCCCAAAACTAAAATTCACTACCATTAGAGAGAAAGGGACCCTCATCTGGGAAGGGACGGAAACAGTGCCATACTTTCCAGGGCATGATATGTGAAAACTATGAACATGTGGCAACATAAGGCAGTTTTTGACATGACACTCTAGGGAGTTCATTTTCTGGATCTGTGCTCTGTAAAACTGCAGTAAGTTTTATGTAAAAGTTTATGTGCAACTTATAGACAAAGCTGTGACCACTTGTGAATATCCTCAGCTGAACTAGGCACTGGCTTTCAGGCAGAGCCAGTTGGCAAAAAGCATGACTTAAAAAGCCTGGCAACACAAGCTCAGGTGAATATACACCTAATACAGATGAATGTATCACCTTCAAGCCATGAAACACAGTTTCCTGATTTCCCTGTCCTCTACAAGAGGCATACAATTTTTTTTTTGACTTATTACTCCCTACCTACCCCTTTCCGGTACATTTTGAAAATCAGCTAACTCAGTAACGTCAGATAACCTCCCCTGAGGTTAGCACTATCCTGAGTGCGAACTTTAAGAGAGTGAAAGAAGGGCTGGGAGGATGACAGGGAAAAAAGAAAAAAAAAGGAAAAAAAAAGGAAAAAGAAAAAACAAAACATGACCTTGTATAGCTTTATCCCCTTCTTTCTTACAGATTCCCTGGTGAAAGAGCACAGGCTACTTGTGAATTTCAACATCAGCTGAGATAGTTTGTTCTGTTCCTAGTTAACTTTTTTTTTGGCAGAAAATTCATATAAATAACTTGTACTGCTGTCACTCAAAGTTTTAATTACTGTGAAAGATTATTTTCTTTTCTTTCAAATAATATGAACGGTCAGGGGAGGGGGGGGGGAGAAACAGATTAACAAAATAAAAGCAATTTTGAAGTTAGCTTTTTTTCCCTTTCAGAGACAGAAGTGCTCTTAAGTCAGTGAACGTTAAAAGAAGAATACTTTATGGTTGAAATACACCTGAACTTGTCATTCAGAGAAGAGTCACAAGCCAAGATCCACTTATTTGATATTTCCATTAGAGAAAAGCCTGCAGGTTTCCAGTTGGGACCAAAAATAAAATAATAATGTCCCACTCATCTAGAGTCCTACTGCTCTTCAGCATAACTGTGTGTATTTGTAATACATTTCTCTGTCATGTTACATTTAAATATTACACAAAAATCATTCTGAAGCTTTAAAGTTAAGTAACTTTTCAGTGCAATCACTTCTCTTTCAACTCTATGTCTTAGGCAGTTAAAGTTTATGTAACATTTCCATTCCAGAGTGCACTATTTATCTCATTTGGAACACTGCTGAAGTTTGCAGCTGGCTTCAAATTCCCATACTATCTGCACTGTTTGTCTGCTTCTGTATTACAAAGACAGATTTTTTTTTCAGTGTAACTGTCTGAAATATAAACATTTGAAATGTAGTTCTTCCATTCACTTTACCACCTATGGAGTCGCTGCTTCTGCATAAGCAATAGGTGAAAAAAGGGGTATGATGAACTGCAGACGTGTTGACACCAGTGAAAAGAGCACAGAGAAATAAAAAGTGTACTTCGTGGATACTTATAAAAAAGACGGAGAGTGACTTTTTGCTCAATCAGATGACAGGACAAGGGGGAATGGTTTTAAACTAAAAGAAGGGATATTTAGATTAGATGTTAGGAGGAAATTCTTCACTCGGAGGATGGTGAGGCACTGGCACAGGTTGCCCAGAGAGGTTGTGGTGCCCCATCCCAGGAGGTGTTCAAGACCAGATTGCCCAGGGCCTCATCCAACCCGATCTGGTGGGAGGTGTCCCTGCTCACAGCAGGGGGGTTGGAAGTAGGTGATCTTTAAGGTCCCTTCCAACCCAAACCATTCTGCGTTTCCATTCTATGATGGAATCACAGTTTTCACGGTTCCTTAATGACTAACAGCATTAGCAATTTTACTGATTATAAGGCATTAGAGAAGTAAGTTAATAATCCATTATATTATTTTCCATATTATTAAGATTTTATATTTCTAGATCTTTCACCTCAACCTGTGGTGAATGGAATAGTTCAGAGCTTTGAAACTGAAGAAGTGCCCTCTCCTTTACAGAAAAAGCCTCAGGTGACTAACCTCTGAAAATACGTGCCTCATTATGTGCTTTGAATAATAGAATTAAATAAGAAAATGAAATGGGGATTAAAATGAGGAAATTAAAATGAGGAAAGAAATACAGACCAGAACCATTAAGGGCTAGGTTCACTGAGGGACTTACTCAAGTCTTGAGATCATAGCTGCCTTTGAGTCACCTTACTCTAACAAGGAATTTTGTCAGGAAACACTGAATTATGGCACAAAGCACCTTGAGTTTTATGACTATTGGCACAGGGTTCCTCCAAACGCTGCTGGGATTCAGTGCCTGGCACCTTGGCCCTGTTTGTGACTCCTACCAGCACCTGTACAGCAAAAATGAGCAAGTCATCCAATGGAAAAGTTGTGGTGAAGCCCAGGAGTCAAACGAATGGATCTTACTGAATTTTGTGAAACTGTATCCATCTTGGAGTGACTGTAGTGTCAATATGATACACAGTAAATATTTTTCACTTGAATGTTGATGAAGGGAGATCAAAAGAAGATACCTATAACATCAACCTCCAAGAGGATTCCTTTCTATGCATAGCTCTAGGTGCCTTGCCCAGCAGCATATAAACTTTGGTAGTCAGTATCCTATCATCCTGTCACCTATACAGCCTACCCTTGTAGACTTTAACTATCAAGTTAAATCCAGAGTGCTAGTAACCTAATGCCATGACTACACTTCCTTTTTATGCTAAATGCTTTCCAGTCAATCACATACAGAGTTAACTGAGTTGGTAGTGCATCTAAATATAGAATGCTGTCCTTTTAAGTAGGCACTACAGTGCTTTGATCAGTGACTCTCTTGAATAAACAGATCTTCTTAAAAAAAAAATAAAAAATGTGTTGCACATTCTCTGGAAAGCTGGAACAGCTGTAGCATGGTATTTGTGTTCTGTGTGTGGCATTTGTAATGAAAACTTACTGACTTTTTAATTAAGAGCATAATTAAGATATTCTGTCATTTACATCTGTGCAAATGCAGAATTATACCACCAAAGTGTTTTGATTCTCCCAAACACTTAAACAGCAAATATATATAACAGTGATAGTAGCCACTACACCCTTACCAATCAATATACAAGGAAGGAAGGAAAACGGATATTTAAAGTCCTTCTTTAAACCCTTTTGCCAAATCCAGAGTTGTTTGTTTGTTTGTTTTTCCACTTGGCTTTTTAGGGTGTAAGAGTTTTAGATGAATTATGGAGTTCTTTCACTGAAACTGAAGGAAATAAGGATGTGAGGTCTTTGAGGATCTTAAAACAATTAGAGTACAAGAAACATCAAGACCTATACACATGCTGCACAGCAGTTAACTTTTTCAAAATCCATTAACAGATGTTTAAAACCCGAATGTTTAAAAATGTTTACTCACTAACTGCACCATGTATGCTTGAAAAACTAGTCCGTGGCTACTGAGACTACAAATATTAAGAAACTGAGTGGGATAAATTACAAAAATGGAAGAAATGAACCAGATAGATTGGAAATTGTGAAGGCCATGGGGAAACCTCCTGGGAAAAAATATTTTTTTTTCAGTACAAGAGGAAACAAATTTAAATTTAAGAAATTAATTTTTTACACATGTAATTCACTATTGCAAGGAAGATCCAGTCCTTACAGAAGAAAAAATTTTGAAAGTTTTGAAGAAGTTTGGGTGTAATATACCATGCATATATGCAAATGCTAAAATAGAGGAAGGATTGAATCCATGTGAGCCAATTGCTCTGAAAAGCTGAAGAGAATATATTCTCAGTGTATAACAGTGTAATTTCTCTAAGATATATAAATATATATTTTCTGAAGAAATAGGCAAAGGGATGAAAAAAGGGGGAAAGAAAGGGAGGAAAGAAAGAAGTATTTATTTTAAAGAGGAACAAATTCTGCTTTATTTAACAGCTACTTAATATTTCTTTCTCAGTATTCTAAAATGTCTGTTAGACCACTGAACAATTTTTCTTCTTAAATTAAAGTAAGTCTTGCTCCTGCAAAGACTTTTCACCGATTTTGGCACCAGAAATTAGATATAGCCTTAAGTACTTTCACTCATTATCTTTACTGCATCACCTGCCATGACTTAACCACATTTTCATTAGAACTGTCTCATCTTCATCTGTCTGGTCTATTTTTCTTGATTCCTTCAACATCTTCTGAGGATAAAGAAAGATAGCAGCACTAGGCTTGCTTTAACAACATATTCATCAAAGTGACTACTATCACCATAGCAATATGAAGCAAACAGCTACATCACTGAATATAGTACAGAGTGTTAGAATGTGCTAATATAATTTGTTCTCAGCAGTTAACAATTTATTATAGATTGGCTCATCGTACTACAAAAGATGATGTAGGAAATACATAAGAAGTTAAAGATTTTTGTATTTAAAGTCCAAAAAAAGTAACTCATTCTCTTTAATACTTTTTTAGCATGGAAAGGAGCACATATCTGTCAGAACAAAATGTACCACCAAAATACTTTTCTTATAACAGTGGACAGAGAATTTGCTTCCTCAAAGTTTTAGTCATAGATTTAAAAAAAAAAATATTTCAGAGTTCTTTCCATCTAGTACCCATCATGCTGAAATTTCAATTTTGATTTCATTTCCACATACATTTAAAAACTAAAAGTTAATAACAGAAACTGCTAGACGCAGAAAGACAAGTGAAATTGGTAAAATTGCAGTTTGATGTTTTCCAACCATTTAACCAAACATCAGATTTACATTAGTCTTAGTCAGAGAAGTATATTGAGGAACAAAAACAATATTTATGATGAGCATAAATAATATTTACGATAAATACTAAAAAGAGTCAGGATTTTAAAAAAGTATCTCATAGTGGAAAAATATGAAATTTGAACCAATCCGTAAGCACAAAAAATCCAAATCAGAAATCTGGCCTTTTATTTAGGAAATACCCTAATTACTATGCAAACTCTGGCTTCTGACCAGTATCACAGAATGGGCAAGGTTGAAGGGACTTCTGGAAGTCATCTGGTCCAACCCCCCTAGCTCAAGCAGGGCCACCTAGAGAAGGCTGCCCATCCCAATTTTTTGTGTGGAATTAATACCTGGTAATTTGGTAATTGAGGACTTACAGCCTATTTCTCTTCCCTTTGAGAACTGTTCTATTTATTTAAGTTGTATGTTCACAGTGAGGTGGTCTCAAAGAAAGAAACGTCCTCATTAAAATTGTCTCCATATTTAACTGTAACAAGACCTTCAACAATTTTTTCAAATCTGTTAGATGGTACAAGGTAGATGCCTAACTGCCTACCACCCATTCCTAAGTGAATTTCTGATTTTTCTGTACTGCTGAGTACCTTGCATTACCCATTATTTCAACTTGGGCCTCCAGGAGCATCAAGTCTGTGAAACAAAGAGAAGTGGTACTGAAGGGGAAAGGACAAAAAGCCTGGTTCTGCACTACTAATAAATGCCAGGAGCATCCTGATGTCCTCAGCTGTTGAGTGACAGACAGTTTGATGTTTTCTGTGTGGCACTGGTTCACAAATGGAAAGATCATCTCTTTTAAAATGTAATACAAGTAATGTAATACAAGTTTTTAGCTCTTACTGATATGAAGAGCTTCATGGAAATGTGTCTCTTTAGGCACAAAAGTCTAAATTTATAAAAGCTGTAATTTTCTTCCAACTGCTACTATTCTGAGACCTTATTTTTAATTCATAGTTGAACATGTCCTCGAAGTTTTTGCATTCGAACTTTTACATTCACAGTGCCATCCCGTGGTGGCTCGTTGTAAACACCCCACGATGTTGTAGGCCTCCACGGCAGTGGGAGAAGAGCACTGCAGGAACGCTTCCCTCACAACCACCTGACGGCTGGTTTTGGTTTTGCTCTTAGACTACATAAAAGCAGTGCTGCATCTCTAAAAAGGAAACAAAATCTAAGCAAACATTGCCCATGCACATTACTCCTGCAGATGTTCCCCCTTTCTTAGGCTTCACAGAGCAAAATGAGATTAGCCTGTCACAGCTCCGGCCCCCCACAGCTTGACTTGTGAGAGACAGCACAGATCTCTGAGATCTTTAGCAGATTGCTTAGAGGTTTACATGGTTTTAAACTTACAAGGCTGGGGGATATCATTTCAGCATTATCAAGAAAAAAATGTATGTTATCTCTTCATTCATGTAATTTCATATCCACAACTATCAAAGGAAGTGCTTACATTATTATTAGAAAACAAGATCAATGTAACCGGGACATATTTCCAGAAAGGAAATACTTTATCTATGACATTATTAAGATGCAAAAATATTACATTACAATGTCATATGGCCTTTTTCAGCCTCCATGGATTTGCAGGCCTGAGGTTTCCAAACCTCAAGGTGACATAGCTTTGTTTAACAGGATCTTTCTTCCTTGAACTGTTTTTCATGTGTTCTGCTTTTCACATATTCATTTTAGGTGACATCAAAGACTAAGTCTAAAGCACGTCAAATGGGGGTGAAAATGATGTTACAAAGCTATTATGTGAAGACACCTCTGTCAGGCTTTATAACACAATGTTCTTGAGGGTGATATAATATTTTAAATAAACATGTTTATGCCTTCAATTTTCAAGTCAAAGTATCATTTGAATACTGCTAACTTTACCTTGGTATATTGCTCACGCTCATGTTCTTGACTAGAACCAGACCCTGATGTCTGATTATAACGGTGCACTTTCATTTTCATCTGTCTCGTTCGCTCCTCCACTACTAAGCTTGCTGCAAAAACACATAATGAAAATCAATTAAAAAGAGAGAAAAAACTTTTGGGAAAAAAAAAAATGGTTTAGCAACAATTTTAACTTATTTCCATCTCAACAAAACAAAGAAATGTAGAAACATGTAGAGCAAGCAGGGTGTAAACACATCACAAAGGAACACTAATGTCAAGAAATCAACCACTTCCATTGCCAGGAGTTTCTACCTGAAAATGGGCAGACATCCCAGTTTTCTATACATTATCAAGGTGGTGCAACAGTTACGGAAAGATTGAAAGAATTTAGGTGGTAGGCTGAATTATAAACCTGTTAATCATTCTAGATGCAGAGGGCATAAATCTATGACCACCTAACCATGTATATACTTAACTGTAGAAAATAACTACAGTAGCATTCTGAGAGTTAATGCATTAAACAGGTATTAAAATTTACTTTGAAAGTAATTAAGTCGTATTACTGTATTAAAACATAACTGCTCACCGTACCTAAACATTATTTTAAGAGATAATCTCTCCATTCAACCTGTCACAGTAAAAATACAATAAATTTTCTAGTTCTTTTTTTTTTTTAACAAAAAGTCCTTTAAAAATGCTACTTTATTCTCTAATGCTTATTTCTATTTCAAAGAAATTGTATTGTATCTTCTTGTATTTTAAATTCCCCTGTGATAATGTTTCTTTAAAAAATTAATCTTAAACCTTCAAGAAGTTTTGATGTTATAAACAGCATCTTCTTCAATTTGAAGAAGTTATAACAATTAATATTGGCTGTGCTTGCCACAGGAAGATGCCTTTGCACTAAAGGAAAGATTGGTGTGAAAGCACTTGGGCTAAAGCTTCCTTAAAGTAAGTTAACCTTTGTGGTAGTGCATAATTTTCAGAGGGAACAGCATATTCTGCCATTCTTAAACTTGGTGGCACTACAAATGCAAAGGAATACCAATAAAACCAAAACCTTGAAAACTGGCATTTCGTAACAGTTCTAGAACTAGACACAAATATTCACCAGTCACTATTCTAATTTACTGGAGCACTCAGTATGTTCATAGGTTTTCACATAGGTTTTTATAACATCCGAGAAGAACGACTTCTTTTAGCTGGAATTTTTTGTGTGGTCATAAATTCAAAATGGGTGTTTTATTTGGGAAAACTCCTGCAAAATCTTTTTTTCTGCTTTTAGGTCAATCATGGACCTACATGATTCTCTCCAAAGATTAGTTTTAAAAGTCAAGATTTTTGTAAACAGCCCCTCCCAGACCAGTGACAGGAGACAGACACCGATTTAAAAGCTGCACGGAACTGATTTTCAATCACAAAACACAAAATTTTAACTTAGGGGAAAACAGGCACGCTATCATGATGTTTACAGATCTGGATTATGAATCAAGAGGTACCAAAGTTACCCCATGTGGGTTTTATGCTGCTAGTTGTGTGATTCTTTACACATCTACTTATTATTTTGTGCTTTGCAAGCACAAATACACACAAAAAGAAAGCGGTGTCCTCAGTGTCGGATATTTTAAACTGTGTGCTCTTGCACAAACCACAATTGTGCACGCACATACCACCCATAATGTGTTTGTGGAAATCATGGATTATCTGTGCACTGGTTGGATATGAAAAAATATACAAAGATATAACGCTGTGAAAAATATGTTGTTTTCATGTCCTCCTTCCACGTTTCATATTTAAAAATAGGAAAATTAAGTACAGCAAATTTCATTCAAGTTCTGCTACAGCTACAAATTTAAGGCAAGAGATAAAATTATCACCATAATCTTCAACCTCCCACACTGCAGAGGGTCCAATCTAGGAAATTCTGCACATGCAGAATGTCACACTGGGCCCAGTGATTATTCCAGATGACTAATTATGTTGGTAAATGTGTACCTTAATTGCAATGAGTCCAGTTCCACCATCAGATATGCAGGCACAGCTCCAATTACTTCAATGGAAGTTGCATGGAGGTATCTGAAGGCAAAATTGAGCACTTTAGGTGAAATTTTTAAAGATGGCCTCTTATTTTATGGACAGATATGAAAGGATTAAGATACGTCAATTAGTGACTGAAGTCAAAAACTCAGATATCTTAATCCTATCATACATGCATGAAAGAGACTGAGGATATAAAAATCAGAGGGAATATTGAGACCCCTTTAAAAATTTAGCCCTATAGGTGTATTGTGCACAGGTTACTCTAAAAATAACCCTTTCACTGTGTGACTGGTGCTTCACCCTGTTAACTGTATATTATACTAAAAAATTTATACGGAAAAGTGTTAATCTGTATTATTTACGATACCTGAAAAAGAATATTCTATTATCTAAAGAGACCCTAGTCCAGTGAGTATGCACAAAAACTACTACAGTCAAGATTGAGTAAACTGTCAACCTTGACTTAGTAATTCTTGATTTTACTTGTGTTTAAATCCTTAACCACACACATATGTTTTCCATTACTGGATATCATTATATAAAGTAACATGAGAACAATTGATGAGGACTGTAAAATTAATCTAAATATTCTAAGAGAGAAATTTAGTTTTGTGCATGGAGCAAAATGTGCCATTAGCAAAAAACATTCAGACTTACTTCTAAGCAAGCAATTGGGTGAAATGAAAGTCTGCTCTAGAAAATACAACTTTCCAGCTTTGCTCACCATGCACGTCTGAGCGTACGCTATACCTAGTTCTGATGGAAAATTTTGTCTGCCTGAAAAGTAGACTGGTCTACTCTTTACATGCTAATTACAAGAAGCAGAAAAAAAAAAATCTAACACAGTAGCAAAACCACATGAGCAGAAGCTGTAACAACCATAAGTGACATCACCATACAATCACAGTACTTTCTTGGAACACAGCTGGTTACCACAGGTAATGAAAATTTGACATAAAACAATACTACAAGAACTTAACCTGTCTCTGAAAAAAATACGGATCTGTTTTCTTTTAGAACATCAGTATTTACAAAATGCTTTTCCTGGAACTCTTGAGAGGTAGGACTACACCGTAAGTACATATTGAAGCACTGTAATCCCCAAACCTCTAAATTTTGCTGTGGCCATATAATTCTAAATATGAAGATTTACCACAAGCATCTCCAATTAGTGGTACAGCTACCACCAATGTCAGTTGTGTCAACACATCACTGGTTTTGGTGTCAGAAGTCACTTTGAAGAGCTATCACCCTTGTTGCTTTAAGAGCTGTTGACTCAGATCTGAGATCAATCAGTAAAAGAAATACTGAAAACAGAAAGATCATGAAGTGGACTGCTTAAATAAGTGGTGGAAGTTTAGAACCAAGGAGTTTAAGGGGTTTTCTTATGTACGCCTTGTGAAGCTTGTACAACAATAATGTACATAAACAATCAAGCCATGCAGGAGAGAAAAGACAGACATACAAATGGAATCAAAATAGTATTCTTCAACCCCATTAATATATTTAGAAACCATTCTGATTCCTGTAATGCCAAGAGTACTGGGTCTGGCTGGGATGGAGGTAATTTTCTTAACAGCAGCCCATACAGTGCTGTGTTTCACATCTGTGTCACTCCAATGTTTTAGATATTATTGTGCAGTGCTTTCACAGCATCAAAGGCTTCTCTGTTTCTCATCCTGTCCCCCAGCATCTAGGCTGGGGGTGGGAAGCGACCAGGGGGAGACACAACAAGGACTGCTGACCCCAACTCACCAAAGGAGGTTAAATGAGCATGCCATTTAACGCCATGGTCAGCAATAATACTGTCTTTCCAAGGTAGCCATTCCATGGAGATGAGCTGGGCATTAGTCTGCTGGTGGGATGTGGTGAGCAATTGCTTTTGCATCATTTGGCAGTTTGCTTTTTTTCCTTTTTTTAATTTTTTTTTAATTTTTTTTTTCCTTTCACTTATTAAACTGTCTATAACTCAGCCCACAAGTTTTTACACACTTTTGTTCTTCCAGTTCTCTCACAGCAATTCCATCCAGCTGTGGAGGAGGCTGGGAGCAAATAGACTGTGGGTGCTTACTTGCTGGCTGGGGTCAACCCAGCAAGCTACCAAGAATTAACTGCCCAGTGTAGTTCTGAGTGGTTTTCCATCAAACAGACATAAGTTCCCATAGTTATCACTTAGTTTATTATTCAACTCGCTAAGTCCCATCTGCCTTCCACTGTAAATGGGATTCAGAGCAAAAAGATATGATCTCACAAAGATTAAGACCATCTCCTATCCTAGAGGCCTACCAGCTCTACCTGGGTCTTTTCCTCAGATGTCATTCAAGAAACATCCTTTCGAAGACTGTGCACCCTGTACTTCATGTATTCATTGTACATGTACAATTCATGTACACCTGTAATTCATGACACATCTTGAAGGATTCTGTTATATGCTGCAAGTACAACTAACATCTAGATTTCTAATCTTTGCTGAGGCGATAATGGCATGAGAAAAAGAACAATTTAATGTGAGTACCTAATGGGAGAGGGCTTTTTTGTTAGTTTGTTTGTCTTTACTTATAATCTCACAAAAATTCTGCATGTATTTCTTGTGATAATAGAAGTTTTGATTAACATTAAAGGCAGTTCTTGGTACATGTTTCCATCATAGGGAAAGAAATTCTCTCTTTTTACTAAAAGCATATAAAATACATGCTGTATTTTGATTGTCTAAAATATGCAAATCCATACTATGTTACTAACAGGAGGTAAGAAATAAACAACTACAGTTCTTATTTTCAGCCTGCAAACTACCCTCCAAGAAAATAATTTTATGTATTCATTTTAAAGGAGATGGCCATCTCTTAATTTTTCCAAGAGATTATCTGTTTACTAAGAATTTATATCATAGAATGGCTTGGGTTGGAAGGGACCTTAAAGATCACCTACTTCCAACCCCCTTGCCATGGGCAGGGACACCTCCCACTTGCTCAAAGCCCCATCCAACCTGGCCTTGAACACTTCCAGGGAAGGGGCATCCACAGCGTCTCTGGGCAACATGTGCCAGTGCCTCATGAACCTCAGAATAAAAACTTTCTTTCTTATATCTAATGGAAATCTACCCTCTTTCTAAATCTATATCTACCTTTTATTTTAAAACTATTTAGTTTAAAACCACTTTACTTTTAAACCATTACTCCTTGTCCTATCAATGAAGTTCCTGATAAAGAGTTCCTATCCAATATACTACATACTCCTTTTAATATGTCAGCACTGCGGTAAGGTTTATAGGATTACATCTGATAGCATCAAGTAGTTGACATCCCTCATCTCTATCTATGTCCTCAGAGAACTAGTATATATTTCAACCCCTATCTGGTGTTCAACCGATGATAGGTTACACCTAGCTAGAATACTAACCATTCAGAATATATACTACCTTATGTAATATATGTACAGAATAGCAGAACCATAAGCAATATACTATACTAAAAATATGTTATGGCAGATAAAAAAAGTTTATTAGTTTTTTTCTCTCTTTTTTTTTTTTTTTTTTTTAGAAATATTACACCAAATTAGTAGATAGACAGAATGCCACATACGGCATATTTCTGCCATCCAAAGAATGTGAATTTAACAATGCACAAAATCTGACTTTAAAATAACTTCAACCTGCATTGGTATCAAAACCAGACTAAGACCAGTTTTATGAAAGTCAGTGAGCACTACCAAAGCTGCACTAGCAGTAGTGAGAAGTGCAAAAGAAACTCATCTTGAGTTTTTTAAATCCCCTCTTTAATGTTTGAAAGAAGGACTAAGCTATATATTATGTGCATAATTTCTTAAATGGCATAATGCCATTTAGTGCCCATCTACTAAACTGATCACTTAATGTATGAAACATGAGTTCATTTAAATAAGGACTGTACCCTAGGCAGCAATACTGAACTAGCATGGAGCTTGTCTTTTATAGCTCTCTAGTCTTTAATTTGCAAGTTTACACGTTTAGATATCCACCTCTTTCACATTACAATGATCATCAAAGACAGCCTAATTCTGCAGAATTTGAAAAACTTTGAGTCTTGACAATAAATAATATTTCAAAAGAACTCGTTCATACATTTGAAAAAAGGGATTATGATTATTTTAGCACTGGAACTACTTCCTGTGTAGCCATGTGACCATCTTGGATTCTTGACCATCACCAGATTCTAAGGAAAATCATCTTCCACCCAACACTGAACTACTGCCTGTGCTACACATGCATCTCCAGCAAAATGTCATGATTTTGGAAGTGGAGACCAGCTGCTTTGCAGCAAGTAATAATGCAAGAGAGAAGGCAAGGTAACATGAAGATAAACTTTCTCACTTCTTTATGGTTACAAAAAGAACAGCAAATTCTTAAATGTCTTAAAGAGAAAGGGAATTTTAGGACATTGAAAAGAAAACATGGGGACTGGGAGATACTCAACTTAAGGTCAATAGATTCAGATATTTTAGGAAGACTGTAATTCCAAGCATACTGTAGTTGAAGAAGATTAAGGGAGAAGTAATGAGAATTTTATAAAGTCCAGAAAACAGTCTTGCAGAAAGAGATTTAGGAAATGACTAAAAAGAAAGCAGATATGTGACTTGATGGGGGCTGTAATTATTTACGCATGGGAAGATTTCTAAGAGTAGAAGGCTCTTCAGTTGAACAGACACAGGTTCAATAATGTCCAGTAGTTAGGAAGAAGTTAAAGTCAAATAAGTAATATGACATGTTTAAAAAACCAAGTGGCTAAGCATAGGAACAAACTTTCATTGCTTGCAGTGATTAAGTGAAAATACCTTTCTAAAAGGTCATTCTTGCTAAAACCCAAATATGGGTTTAATGCCAGAACCACAGGTGACATTACCTGATCTGTGATTAAAGCTGATAACCACATTGGTCTTTTTAGAACTACAGAAAACCTACGGGTATCTTAGCATTGGCTATACTAGTTCATGTAATGGTAACAGCTGCAACAAACACAGAATCCTCCAAGTCACAGAATCACAGAATGGTTTGGGTTGGAAGGGACCTTAAAGACCATCTAGTTCCAACCCCCCTGCCCTTCCACAAGACCAGGTTGCTCAAAGCCCCATCCAGCCTGGCCTTGAACACTTCCAGGGATGATGCATCCACCTGCACTATTAATTGTTGGAGTAAGCTAAAAAATAAGAAGAAATTGGCATCAGTAGTTAAGATGTCTGTAACCCTTAACAGCTTTCTTTATGAAGCAAACTAAGTGAAACAGTCTAAAAGTCTTACATATTTGCTTATACAAATGCAGCTACTGAAAAGTAAGTTGAAATGAAAATTTATTTCATAAAAACTATTTTGTGGTAGCTTTCTAAGAGCACTGTTAACTCCCATCATATCTCTAAATGACCAGGAATTTTTTAAAAAATGGATTTCACTAGCTCTTTCAAGAAGCTGAGGTTCAGGACATCCAAAAGCACTACAACAAATACTGGATTGCTGGCAGCAACCAGAGGAATATATTGCTTATTGCCGGGACTACTAAGGTACAGATCTGCCAATTAGCAACGGAGATTGCTACTCTGCCCCCATGTGGTTTTCTCCCCATTTGTGTACAAGGAAACATCACATTTTGGCAGGGCAACAGGGAACTGCACTTACCCCAGAAGCCAACAGAGATCCAACATGTTCTCTCTCAGTCTACATATTCTTCACACTAAGATGAAAAGTTGAACAGTGACAAAGAGCTACAATGCAGTGCAGAGGCCTGTATGCCTTTCCACACTGAAAAGTCAGGAGTGCTGCCCTCCCTGTGCTGCTTAGACGTTCTGTGTTTGGAAACTGGGGAAAAAGAAGCAGTATCTGGACTGAGACAGTGAAAGGTAAAAGCTGGAGAAGAAATGGCAGAGGCAATATCCAGAGCAAAGGCAAGGGAATAAAGCAGCAGCAGGACTTGGATGGGAGAATTCCCCAGCGCAGCAGGTAAGGGAAGGGGAGAGGGGAAGGGAGCACTCATAGAAGAGAGGGAACTGATGCTGTTGGTGGACTAGGATGAAGCATTTCAGAAATAACAGAGAAGCTCTGAGTTATTTCTTCTCAGCCTTCAGGCTGGATTTTGCAATATTATGCACATAAGAAGTATCCCTGTGATAATTTTCAGGACTTTAAAAATCCACAGAAAGCTAAACTGGGAAATTAAAAACAAAACAAAAACAAACAAACAAAAAATACAAAATTTTGAAATCATGAGCAAATAGATGTTTTGAAATATAAGGTTAGTAACACTGAAAAATCAATTTGTTTTTAAGATAAAGAACTTGTTAACCCCTTCTCTAAATATGTGACTTTAAAAAGTATGTATCAGCTACACATTGTAGATAGTGAGGGAGATGTCCTGCAGCTCTTGTCCCTCTACCTGACTAGAAAGTATTGTGTCTTCTGTAAGCTTGTGTGCAGGGGTTTGTTCACACCTGTAGTATACTCGTTCCTTCACAGTTATGTCTTTTGCCATATAACATCCTGTAACCCCCAATCTCCATCTCCCATTCACCAACTCTCCTCTCTTATACTGTGCTGGGGAAAGTCAGAGGTGACTTACTAATGTAAGTCAGGTGAACTTCAGGTTATGCATGGCCCCCCAGAACTGCCACCACTCCACTTCCCCAGCAACTCATCTGCCCAACTTTTTTCTGCCTTTGGGCTGCATCTGCGGTCAGCCTTATGCTCCTGTGAGCCAGAGGAACCCAGGTATCCAGAGATCCCACCACCTTCTAAACACTGCCAAAACTTGGGCCAAATCCATCCAAATCCTGTGGAAATGAGCTTTCACAAACCTCTTACAGGCATGTTCTAGTTTATCTGTATAAAATCAATTGTTTTAAACAGTAAAACATCCACTGCAGTCCAAATCACAGAGCAAGGTTTGTGAACTTGAAGAGTCACAAACAATAAACTGATATAATTAATTTGTATTGTTCTGTTTGAAAGAAATATAGATACTGAAGAAATCAAAAACGACAAATAAATTACAAAATTAACCATTCTTAACACTTTCTTAAGACATTTCACAGTACGTACTTAACACTGCAACATAATCTGCAATTGCTTATACTTAATTTAAATACTATTTATTTTTCACTTTATTTTTTACGTTATTGTGAAAACATATTCCCCATTATTGTCTTGGATGTTGGAGTTCATAGCTAGTAAAACAGCTGCTGTATTTTACCTAAGGAAGTATGAACACATGAGTGGGATCCATCCTTTCACAACGTAAAGTTGTAGTAGATATTCTGTTTCAAGTTGAATGCATAATTTGGCTTTGGCCCACCAAAGACTGTATTGAGATCAGAATTTCCCCAAATCTGGAGGACTCAAGTAGAATTTAGAAAAGGTTAATCTGTTGTATTAATGTTCATGCAGTATAGTATTTTGCTGTTAACATGAAAATGGGTTAAATTGTTCTTTTTTCTCTCCGAGGTTCATTCTGACTTTGAGATGACTGCTACTTTTGGAAAAAAAAATAAAAATGGGACTTCTCTGCAACATACCTTGGTGGGGATGTGACAGGCTGTATTTCTCACTTCATGGCACAGCCTTGTTTGCATTCACTGACTCACTGGTATCAGCACATGCTAGGGGGAATTCATAGGAGGTCAAAGCTACACCCGTGCAGATTGTCTGCCTGCCCGCAGAAACCTGCCCTACAACACCCCCAGCTTTCTGAGTGTCAAGGTCTTGTCATGCAAATAAAATACAGCTCATATTGAACTAACTTGTCTTCAGAATGTCTCTGCATAGGAAGGATAGTTTCTGGCCATCAGCACCTTCAACTGTTCCTAAGCCCCGACCTATGAAACATCCTTCACAGATGCAAAGAGCCATGGCTGCATCATCACAATTGTATTAGAACCAGCTGTTGTGCAGAGCTCAAGAAGAGCTTAGGTAAAATCTTAGTCTTTGGATGAACTTTAAATCAATCAAGCAGCTTCTGAGCCATGTAAAATGCTATGACTACTCCTGGTAAGTCTAGCATATCGCATTTGCATGGGAAAATTAGAAATCACAAGAGAAATGACTTTCAGATTCTAAAGAGGGATAACATAGCATACAGATACTTAAGAAACATCCTTTTCACCTGTTAAATACTGTTAAATAAATACTATATACTGACATAGAATATATTAAGAGAAAAGCCAGTATAAACAGTTGCCAAACATTTGTAAAAAATCACATAAATATTTACCTTTTGTGGAAGAGTTAAAATTCTCTTGTTCTTCAATGAATTAAATGCACGGAATGATGGGAACAGAAAAAGAAATCAGCAAATTTAAAGTTAGATAAAGAAATGTGTTACATGTGACAATGGCATGTACAGTAGGCAGTACTCCAACACATGTAAAAGTAATGTAGAAAATTAAAATGATAAACTATGACAAATAATAAAGCCTATGACTTTTTCTTTAAAATTAACAGGAACAATGAAGTTACTGTAGATCCAGATTGTGGACTCTTTAAATATTCCACTAAAGTAGTATTGTCATACCCAAAGTTACAAATGACATAAAATCTTAAAATTGCTTTAAGTATCATTCTAACTCCTGAACCATGTAGCCTTGTTTTAGATTCTGAAGCCTTTTCTGTAATACTGAGTGTGACAAATTTATTTTCTGTTAACTGAAAACATAAAAGATTATGAGGCTTGAATTAATTTGCAAGAGTTAGCAATGCTGAGAGAAAAGTCTCCTGTGAGGGTAAAGATTCCACAAGCTGCCTCAAAATATGCAGTGTCACCTAAGAATTTCAAAATAAAACCAGAAATATGGAGACAAAACAAACAATGCTAAAAGACTAAAAGCTAAATTGAAATGACTTATTCTTTTTCTTTTGCCATTCACTGATGGATCTGAAAATCGTTTTAACTGCAAGGGTTTGATCTTATACCATTATTCAAGCCAGACTCTCACTGCAATAACATTTCAATGATCAAGTACATATACAATGAATAGTTTTCTCTAGTTATATTTAAAGATCTTAATTAAATATAAAAAGATGTTTGTAACTCTAATCCATTATTTCACAACACACTGATTTTCCATATGAAATTCTGATTCTTTTTTGTTAAAAGGAACATTGGGCATGAAAACATTTCATTCCTGTACGTTGTAACTACCACTGAAGATTTGTACATATATTTATATACATATTATGCATATGCACTTTATAAAAATAAACCCCATTCATTACCAATAAGCCCCATTCATTACCAATATAGACTTCAGTGCAGCTTTCCTTCATGAAACAGCAGCACACACACACGCATGCACTTCAACCTGCATACAGGCTATGTACAAGGATTACGCAGCTTTTTCTGACATGGGCCAACATACAGCAACACTTAATGCTGGTCACAGCTTCATTTTTCTAAAGGTCACTGCGTAAGGCCTGTTGCTGTAAACAGGTGTCACTGAAAACATACAAACACACTAGTTCAGTTATGTTTACAGATACTCTTTATAAGTAAATAGGCTGCTGATTATCACAATCCTTACTGTCATTATATGACTTCGGAAACATGAAACCACATTGTAGAGACTACGAAAATGAAACCATGCTGTGAAGAGTCAAATAGAAGAATACACAGGGAGAAAGACCTGCTTTGGTTGAGTTAGCTCATTTTTATACTACAAACCATCATCACACATTTAGCTTGTTGGTTCATCGACTTCAATAGTACATAACATGTCTTTTCTTCTTCACATGTAATATTTCTGAATATTATCCCTAGTACCATCTACTGTAGTGCAGAAAAATGCTATAGAGCTTCAGGCAGTATTCATGATTAACCGTTACGCAGAAGTGTAGAGGCCCACCCTATCCAAGTGAAAATTACTGTGAGGTTTGATAGTTGCTATGACAGAGAATGGACTAAGTATATATATCACAGAAATATGCTTTGTATAAAAGTATCATTTAAAAACCATGCAACAATGTTGTTGTATAAACAGCCGAAAAATAAAGTCAATGCAGAATTCCCGCCCCTCAACTTTCTTAAGTGATTTGCACAGTTCCACTCAAACATGATGCAAATAAGAAACACTGATGCAAATCTCTTACAGTTTGGCACAAGATGACATGGAGAGCACAGCATTGCCCTTATAACTTAGATTTTCACTGCTTTAGTCACTGAATCAAAATATCTTCGTTATTAGGTCATTTTATGAAATTGTCAGATAAAGCATAGAAATAAATAATGCTTGTTAAGTAGCATAAGTTAAGGTAATGACTACTGAATTGTGACTTTCAGAAAACACACAGAGACACACCTACGCCAGACTAACTTTCATATTCAAGAATCACAAGACCTTTAGTTGCAATAACAACCCACTGTGTCTTGCACTCTGGGAATTACTGCTGACAGGGTTGCAAAGGAAACACATATAGTCATACATTCCTTGAACATCATTGGGATTAAAATAAAGATCATGTAGTCCAAAAACCACAGGAGTATAGGCTCCTGTAACTGTAACTGCTTTAAAGAGTCTGTATGTACAGGAGTTGCTAAAAATATTATTAGTTAGAACCATTCCAAGTGAAAGTACCTAGCATGTTTTTAATTTTTTCCAAACTAGTCAAAGCAGCCTTTAGAACCACTAAGCTTGGGTTTGTTGTTGTTATTGGTTTATTTGTTTTTGTGAGTGTGTGTAATTATGCTATTTTGAGGTTTTAAAGAAAAGATAATCCTTAGACTAGACTTTTTTCTCTACTTAAGATTTTTCTCTGCTCCTGATCAGTAGTACCAACCCCTTATCTCTAACAGAATGGAGACCATTATTTCAGTTTCTTCTGTAAGGCTTTCTTCTATGTGGTCTTTTATACAGTGGAACTACTGACAAGGACCTACTGAAACAAGTCACAAGTTGACTTTTTATGATACTCAAACAAAAGGGTAATTAAGAGAACATTATTTGATAGAAACAATGAAACTGTTTCATTCTAAACTTTACAATGAAATAAATTTGAATGCTTAAGATTCTGTGTCAGTCCTAGAAGAAACCTTATTAGCATGGATATTATCACTTATGATAGAAAACAGTTAAAAAAATCACACTTCCTTGAGACAAAAACCACAACCACTCTTGTGCTTCTTCATTAACTCTCATTTTTTCCAAAATGGTGGTTTCAAAGAGTAATAAGATTACTTTACTGGATTCCTCTATGCCTCTTGACTATGTAAATAGGAAAAGAAAAAGAAATAGGAAAAGAAGTAGGAAAAGAAGTAAAAAGAAAAAGAAAAAGAAAAAGAAAAAGAAAAAGAAAAAGAAAAAGAAAAAGAAAAAGAAAAAGAAAAAGAAAAAGAAAAAGAAAAAGAAAAAGAAAAAGAAAAAGAAAAAGAAAAAGAAAAAGAAAAAGAAAAAGAAAAAGAAAAAGAAAAAGAAAAAGAAAAAGAAAAAGAAAAAGAAAAAGAAAAAGAAAAAGAGAAAAAGAAAAAGAAAAAGAAAAAGAAAAAGAAAAAGAAAAAGAAAAAGAAAAAGAAAAAGAAAAAGAAAAAGAAAAAGAAAAAGAAAAAGAAAAAGAAAAAGAAAAAGAAAAAGAAAGAGAAAAAGAAAGAGAAAGAGAAAGAGAAAAAGAAAAGAAAAAGAAAGAGAAAAAGAAAACTACAAAATTTACTACACAAATTATACCTTACATCATACCAGATTTCCTTGAAACACAGGATGTCAATGCTGACTAGCAGTAAATAGTTTTATATTTAAATGAAGAAAATGCAAAGAATTTTGAAATGCTTCTTCCTATAACATTTGTGGGTTGCACTAGATTTTGGCCTCATCTATACCCGTAGTGACTGTGAATTTAAGTCATTAAGTCACAATTCAGTTCCAAGTATAGTTAGTGAGACTCTTTCACAGACAGATATATTTGGATTCAATCCTACATTAGGGTAAAATAACTTCTAGCCACTCCATTTAACTCATTTGATAGGGATTAAAAAGGTGAAAGTGACATCAAAATTTGATACTGTAAACCAGAACAAATATTATGTTTTTAAAGCTGAATTCACTTTCCTGCAGAAGCTTGAAGTTTATACACACTGCTATACTTATTTCAGAAGATACTTTCAGAAGCATTTTAAAATTATTTTATAAAATCTACTAACTTTAGTACTTCCCTGCAAATACATTCTCAGCTTGAACAAAGTGTTAAACATGGGTAAAACTGGAAAACCTTCCTTTCAAATGGACAAGCCAGTCAGACAAAACCAAAATACTATTTAGAGAGGAAAATCTCCTTCGCCTTCAATTCCATATACAGTTATATGGCCATAGTGACATAGGCAGTATGATAATTAACAACAAAATAAATGATATGTCATATCCTACTTGTTCATTTTCTACATAAGACGCAAGCATATGAACCACAAATGTAAATAAGAGTTCAGTGAAACAGCATTACTTTACAGATATTCACGGCATTGACAAGTTTCTAAACCAACAGTAGCTTCAACCTTCTGTTTAAAGTTCACTTTTTCTTTGCTCTTCTGCATACAACGCATCTCTACTAATTTTTATGTCAAGTTCTACTTTCATTTCCAACATCTTTAACAAAACATAAACTAGCATTTTATTCTCAACGCACTAGTTACCAAGAACAGCTGAAAGATAACAGGAATACCCACAGGAAAGCCAACATAAATTAAAAACTGATTCATCATTATATATTGTACCAATTTCTGGAACTGCAGAAGAAACATGAAAGAAGTTTGAAATTCAGCTCTCATTACATTTCCCTAAAGAGCTCCCAACCTACTCACATGTAGAAATAAAAACTGTAAATGCAGTTTGTAACTAGTTTACAATCCAGACAGTCCTTATTTCACTATGAAATATAATGAGAAGACTCAAATGTAAAGTTTTAAATGAATAAAAACTACTTGTACTAGATTACCGATCATTCAGAATAACCACATGTATAAAACAAGAACACGTTAGTTGAAAGTGTAGTATGCCATCGCAGCTCAAGCCAATAAAATTAACGCAAGCTGACTGTATGTTAATGCAAGCTGTTGTACCTCATACAAAAATGTATGGTAATCTAACATGATAAAAAGGTCATGGTCAGTAACATTATCTATTTATGAAAGAAGTCTGTAAAGGGTTCTATAAGGCACTACAACACATCAGCAGCAGAAGCATTTCTTTCATTTCCACAGAGAAGAAAAACTTGCAGTATATGGCAATCTCAATTGTTGCTTGTATTCAATGAGAAAACAGAAGTTTTAAACACAGAAGTAAACCTGAATGTACACACATTACCCACTGTGGAATTAAAACTAATTTCATTTTAATATAATAGCTCATACTCTATGTACAGTATGTTGCTAGAAAAGGAAACAGTGATATTTATACCTATTTGATATTTGAAAAGAACATCTTCTACAGCCACTAGGTCTACATGGTCTTTTTCAAAAAAGAGCAGCACCCATTGCCTGAGCAGTTTATTCTTATGAATGGAAGAGCTGATGACCTGTGCCTTCACATTTCTTGTGGTGATTGTTTTCATGCTTTCAGACTCACTGAATCTGTCTCACTCCAGACAGTATGTTTGATAATACGATATTTGTTTATCATTAATCTATGTTAACAATGCACATCAATTAATATAAACCACAAAATAATACATTAATAACACTGTCAAAATGTTGTCAAAATCTTTGCCTCTGATTTCTTTGTCTGAATACAAACTAGATGTGCCCATGGAAACCACCACAGCTCTAATAGAAATTTTAAAGTAGACAAATATAAAAGGCTACTAGAAAATTAAGGCAATTAAACCATGTGTAATAGTCCACCAGTTAAAAATCTTCTAGACTTTCCAGACTACAAATACGCTTTCATTCTCTTCTGTTTGGCAGAATTACAGCTTTTAACATGTAGTTATGAAAGCAGACTTCAAGTAAAGTGAAGAAAGGTAAAAAATCAAAGAGTTAGAGCTATCATAAGCTCATTATTTGATACCTTGCTCTATACTGCCACTTCTTACTGGAACTTGCGGTAGCTGTCTTCCCCTGCGACTGCTGAAGGACGTGTCTGCAGGAGGAGACTGTGTGGGACTTCCTTGTTGATGTATTCTGCAGATGAAATGAACATAAAAGTCAAATAACCCAAAGGAAGAGAATTCATATAGTCTAAGTTTTAAACACATATTGAATTGCATATAGAGAAGATGGGGTTGAGGAAGTTTGCACTTGGTATATGCCATATGCATGTACTCACGTCTGGATAACTAGCAAACATATATGGCTTCACCTTTATCTTCTCTAACTGCCTTCAACTAAGGACAAACATTTTCCATCTTTTTTGCTGTTGTTGTTTTAAAAATGTTCTAGTCAAAAACCACTGAACTACAATCAGTTTTCTAAGAACCATTTATGATTATGACTCACAATTTGGGAGTACAACTGTACTGTTCTCCTGCACTGGTACAAAGACAATCCAAAATGCCACCTTTGCATTTTACTAACTTTCGTGTTCCCTTTGTGCTGATGCATTAATTGCACCAGGCCACAGAGAACTGGACAGCAAGAATCTAATGGGATAACATGTTATTTTCCCCTGAACTTAAACAAGGAAAAAGACCTTTAGCCTTGGTATTTGTGTGTCTGTGCGTGTGTGAGAGAGACAGAAATTGTGTGTATGTGCATGTACACGCTCACAGTCTAAGATTTTTAATACTCTTACCTAAGCAAATATTGTAACCACCTTAACTTTGGCTAAATTCTAGCTACCACTGTTTCAGAGCACCTTGGCTACTTGGCTTCTTAAACACACATACAGCACCTTTAACACATCGAGCACCTTTGGAACACTGGCAAGTTTGCATTTAAAAGCAATAGGGCCCTTGCTAATAACTGGGGAACAAGTTTAAGAAAGCAAAGCAAAGGTGAGAAGGAGGAGACTGCTGAGAGGGACAGCTTGCTAATTAAACATCCTTGCCAGTTACGGTCATATCACACTCACTACAGTGGATAAGCACAGTTTATCTACCATGCTAAAGGTACAGGTAGGTAGCTTGCAATTTTAAGTAACACATTTTTACAAAATCAAAATACTGGTAGCTTTCATACTATGTAGATCAACCGACTTTCCCTTTGAGAGTTAGAAGTGAGAGAAGGATGTGATTTCCTACACAGTGTTCAAGCAAAATACTTTGATAATTTTCAGATGGATACGAAACAAAACACAACAATGGAAGGATGAAACAGCCAACTTTTTTTGCATAGCTATTTAAGATCAACGGGAAGAAATACCATCTGGATGGTGAAGATAGGCAGCATAAAGGATATGGGAGAAGTGTAAATACCATGAAGAGAGGATAATCTACAGTGCCAGAATGAGTGAATGCGCCATGTATGCTCAGGAAAGTACAACACCACACTTGACACCTGGGAGGCAGAACATGAAAGCTGTGCTGGACATGTAATAGCAACCTTGTCAGAAGTGGAGAAGGTGGCGCCGACCCTCCGGGCGCTAGGTGATGTACAGAGCATAAGGGTCTGATACTAGAGTGCTCACTCGACCTTGAGCGAGCGTGATGTTTTCCCCTAATGACTGGCTGTTCAGTCGTTCGTGGGGCTGGAAGTCCCCTTCTAGAAAGACATGGTAGCAGACCCCTAAAACATCAGGGCCAAAAAGAAACCGTTCAGTTGTTAGCTCCAGGCACACCATCCCATGCCCCCCTCCACCAAAGAACATTGCAAACCCTGGCTGCAGGGCCAGTGTGGATATTTCAGACCGAAGTTAACAATTTAGATTATAAATCCATTTCCAAAAGGATAAACCGCAGAACACTCACTGCCGCAGACACACATCCCCCTGCTTGTGGAATTGCTGAACTGCACTGAATACAGCAGAAAGTTGGCCAAAAACTGTAGCTGCATCTCAAGCAGTGAAGCTAAGAACACTTAGAGTAGGCTAGTACTCCATTTAACTATCTTTCTGCAGTGAGACCCAACACAGAAATAGAGTTCTGAAGGAACACTGATGAAAGCATCATTAAAATATGCAGTTAAATGATTAATTATGTTAGTATAATTAGCAGCAAAATTATTAGCAGTTTAATAATTGCATACGTTGCAAGTATACGATAACCTGAAATATTTCAGGTTTGGAGAGTGACAAAGTAAATTTCTAACTGTGCCGTTCTTGTTATTGCTGGGCTTCCCAACAATGCAACATTTTGTAAATGATAATACTGTATCCATTATTTCAGAAATTACCATAAAGCCATCTTGTGATAGCATTTCACTGTTTGTTTTTTTTATTTCTCCAGACAAATGAAGTGCCCCTGCACATACCCAGCACATCTTTTCGACAAAATACAGAGTAACCAAGGGACTGTCTAGTTCATAAAACTACCATACATTTACAAATTATCCTAAAAAAAAAATTAAAAAATGTATATGAGACAACATTTATGCAGATGCCTACACCAAGGATAAAAATTGGGTTTTGTTTCAAAGCCATTTCACCAGTGACAGCTTATATCTAAGTCCAGTCACAGCGCTACGAAAATAGGATTCTGTTCCCTTTGCTGTATGCACTCTTAAACCCTTACACTTCCTAAACTTATCTCCTGGCTTGCCCTGGCAGTAAGACTCTTACTGAGGATCCCTGCTTCTAAGAGATGCTCAAGGTGATGGCAATGAGCTGAGTCCTGAAAAGGCGTGCTTGGTCCAAATGCCAATGTAATCCCTGCTGGTCTAGCAGAAAGATCAGCTGCTGGAATGAAGAAGTCTACACTGATTAGGAGAATGAGAGAAAGAGGAACCAGCATGGGAGACAAAAACTGGTGTGTAGCTGAGGGAATGAGACAGAAAATAAGAAGTATGGAGAAGAGGGGAATTAGGGATGGAAAATTTGAGAGAGAAATGACACCTGGTGAGCAGTGAGATTACAGCAAACACATCTGCATGTATCTCATTGCCTGTTCCTCCCAGAAGAAGGTAACACAGCAAACAGCCAACCTATAACTCGGTGATGGACCACAGAGAAATCCTACAGGTTCCGGCTCTGCCTTCCCACAAGGAAACTCAAGTTTCCTTCTCTTTAGACTGATGTCTCAATGGCATGAATTAAAAAGACAAAACAACCCAACAAGAAAACAAACACACATCCTTCCACATACAAAACTATGAAGAAAAACTAAAACTAAGAGAGCATTGTCAATCCAGCACACTTTTGACACAGGGTCCTATATAATATCTCGCATGTACAGATAAAGACTGTACCTGAGGTAATGAATAACATCAGGTAAGTTACCACTACCTGATAACTTGGAATTATCTTGTAACTAATCAATACAAAATGGGGAATTTATCTCAAAGGAATGACTAAAGTTCCAATCCATTAAATCCCATATAAATTCTGTATATAGACTCTGCAATATTTCAGACTTGCTCTTTTCCATGTACCTGAATAAATCCTCAAATGCATGTTACATTTAGCATTACAATTATAAGAGGCTTTGAAATATCTTGTGAAAAAAAACTGTTGAAATTTCACAGCTAGGCTGGTCATTTAAATCAAATAAACACACTGCTCATGTCTCAAAAAACTATTTCATAAACATAACTACACACTTAGAGGTAGAGCCCATTTGCTGTTAAAGCAAACACCTCATAGTTCCTACCATCAGCAGTATCTGAAATTTAATTTTCAATATTATAATTCACACCAGCCATACAATGAGATTAGTGAAAAGAACATTTGTTTTAGTTAGGTATGCATTTTTTTGATCTATGCAATGATCTTGACATCTGAAGAAGATGCCCTCAGTTTACACACTGAAATAAATATCAGGTTTGAAATGTAAACACTTACTGATACACTGATTCCTCCAATCTCAGATGTCACAGGATTTCCCTTTCCTACTCTGCCATTGTGTCTCAGTCTCTCTGCTCTGTCCTTTGCCACCACTTTCTTCTTTATAATCTAACATTTTCTTTTCCTTCCTTATTCCTTATGTTTCTATATTTTCCATTTAATGTTTACATTCCCATTTTCCCTCCCACTTACTTATATCCTTCTCCCACCTCATTCTCCTTTCAAGCCACTTGCCAACACATTTAACTGCACAATTTGTATGGTTATCAACAACTGTGAGGCCATTGCAACCTCAGCCCCAGGGGCTTCCATTACTCTTCAGAAGACAGAAGAAAAAAAAATAGGGAAAAAATGCTGGTTGAAACACAGCAAGGATTTCAGCCATAAGTCAGGGGATGTCTCTGGTGTAAACTGAAATAGAAACTGGGCTGTTGAGAGAAGTGTAACCATTGCTTTTAGATTAGGAACGATAACCTGATCCTTGAAACAATAGAATAAAATAAAAGTTCTGAATTTATTTTCCAGATAATGTGCATTTTCTTCAAAAACAGAAATGTCTCTGTGTTCATGGAAGTTTTTCAACCCTCACAATGTAAACAGATGTGTTCCCCTGCTCATCAAGATAATGTAAGTCTGCTTCTAGCAAAAGCAGGATCTCAGTCCTCCTCACTACTCTTAGTTTAGCCAACAGATAGACTTAACTAGATAAACTCATAATTAAGTATATATTCTTATTTTTTTCTATTTTTTCTTAAAAAAAAAAAACCACAACCTTTTACTACAATACTGTAAAAGCTAAAAGTTACAATGATAATGCATGCACAGGCAAATTCAATGGTAGCAGAAGGTAAAGTCTCGGTGTTCTTATTAACTTTATGTAATGACAGCTTACAATTTTTTTCAATAGGTATTTAAATGTGGAATTTAGCATTTTTATATTATAGAGTGAAACTACTATATTGGAATATAGATGTCTTTCCCCAGGTAAAATGCACATATGAAACTGTTATTTTTGTGCGTATGTGGTTTCAGTTGCACTGTAGTTGTTAATTAACATTGGTACGCTGTGCCTTGCTGTTATTTATTCTTCACTTGCCATTTGATCAGAAACCTCTTGAATTACTAATCTGCTTATATATTTTCTCAACTTTAAAGTTATTTTAAAATAGACAAGACTTTTGAAAAAAAATCTGTGGTAAAACAAAAAAGGGTTAGTACCACAATAATGAAACATTCCGCATATGTCCAAGTTTCATCTTACAGAAATCAAGACAGTGGCAATGGGTCTCGTATTTTTCATTACTAAATGTATGCACAGACAGTCTTTACCTCCTAATTTATCTGCAGTGATGGAGAATACCAGAAAAATGTCATATGTAGAGCAACACAGGAAGTAGTGATAATAACATAGAGAATATAAATAATATTGTAAATTAAGGCAACATAGCTTTTGGTACTGTTACACAGCTTCTGCTTTAACAGTAGTATTAGTTGTATAGTATGAACACCAGAATCAGTTCAGTCATAACAGGTGTTTATAATCATTCATCAATCCTACCTTTCTGTTTCAGTTGTGGAGCCTTTCCTAGTTTGTTTTTGGCTGCTATATCTTTCCACTTTTCTGGACTGCCTGTAAAATGACATGTCAGAAAAGAAATAAACAAAGAAGAAAAAGAATACAAAAAATATGAAGATTACATATTTACTAACGTATTGCAAAGGTAATAACAGAAACATTTGACAGATGGAAAAGTGACAACTTTCTTCATGAACAGGCTGGTGAGCTTGGGGTTTAAAGCACGGGGCCCTGATTAGCTTTGACTGAGGCTGATGGTATGAAGGTTATGAGGTACCAAAATAGGGAGACATCATTAATCTTGACTGCATATACAGCTAGCTCCCATTTTACAGCCCCTATCTGATTAGACACAATGCCTCTCATAGGTCTTTTAGTCCTCTCTTGACAGTATGAAAAATAGATGCAGTGTAGACAGCAGGAAAAAAAAAAAAAAAGTTGCAGGAAAAAAAATGGTGCAGAAAGGATGAGTAATATTAAAATATAAACTTTAAAAATTGGTTTTAAATCTAAATTTCAAAATCAAAACAAATACTGCATCATATCAGATTTAACTAATGCTGTCAATTTATTAATAAAAACTTGGCTTTTCAAAAATTTCATTCTATTAAAAATTGTGAAGATTTTGAGAAATGGTTTAAAACAATTCTATTTTTTATCTAATCAATGCAAATAGGTTAGAAGTTTATTTAATTTCCTTACATAGGTCATGGAAATCTCGGCAAGTCCTCTGTGTTCCAAAATTTCCATTACTACCCATGGTAATACAAGCATTTACAAATTAAGATTTACAATTTGAACCTCTGATAATCATCAGTGTTTATTAGTCTTTCAGAATAAAAGTGCATACAAAGTTTCAGGAGTGGCCAAAAAAGGGGAGTGATGATTACTCGTTAGATCAGAAATGCTGACAAACCCCAACTTGAATATTACACAGGAAAGATGACAAAGAAACATGTAAGAAACTCACAATCATATAATCAACCTCTATGCCTAGACATAAAAGAATTACTGTGGGCAAAAAAAAGTAGGTAAAAATTATATTAAAGAATAAAAATTTAATTTTAAACCTCAGTGGTTATGAAGACTAACCCAATATCTGAACTGGAAGATACCTAAACAGTTGTAGCATCAAATTATATGCAAAGAAAATAATCACAGTGTATTTTCACTGTAATATTTGATTAGCGTTGTATTGTGACACAGTAATGAATCACAACAAAGGAAAAAATGCAGAAAAATAAAAAGGCTCTTTTTTTTATATATATATATATATGAGCAGAGGTCACTACCTGATGCTTTCCAGTTTTTAAAAATATATACTTTCTTACAAAAAATAATCTCTTAGAATAAAAATTTAAATCCCCCTTATCCTCAAACAGCTTTCTCCAGATTTGTTTTCTGGAGTATATTCCCATTACTTATTTTTTTCTTTACCACATCAAATACAAGGTGGATACACAGGGAAACACAAATGCTGCAGATTTGACTGAGCCCTAAGGTGAGCAAAGTATTTGAATTTATGGTTAGATCCACAAAATGCAGCATGATCTCCCAAATGATGGCTCTTCACTTTCTCGTTGGTTTGTTAGGGGACTTATTTTCCCCTTACTCCTTTACGTCACTTGCTTAGACTGTGGCATTAAGTGCAATGGAGAAAAAGAGCACATAGTGACTACTGTTTGTAGTATGGAAAAGCCAAGGGTAGGAAATGCCTTCCTGTGAAAAGTGGCAAAAGTAATAAACAACAGTAGTGAGCCCAACATCATTATTTCTCTGCTCTCCGTGCTGTCACTGCAAGCAGCACACATTAGAAATACGTTTAAAATGACATCTTCCTTTCTGTTTCCTTCCTCTTGCTAAGATGATGCTGTATGCATCCTGTATAGCTCAACAGCATGCTACAGCACGTGCAGTACTGGCTCAGCTTGAGCTCTATCTGGACATTGGCAGGTACATATTTACAGGCAGTTGTCCTTCCATGCCCATATAAAATGCACAGAGTGCACTGAGGATAAAAAGGACATTCATGTCATATTCAAATTTACCTCTTAAATGTAGTTTAAATGGAATGAAATATTATCTATGAACAACACATGCATACCATGTACTTAAATATATAGAGAAAAAACCCTATGTGAAAGTATTAAGCAGAGCATATGAAGAAGATACTCGTAGTGTGTAACTATAACCAATACCTCATTTACTTGGAACTATGATTTGAGTAAATAAGAATACCTCTGTGCTGCTCCAGGTTTAGCACTTAGGTGGTCTACACTGTCCTGTTTTGGAATGCAAGACTCCAGCGTCCTTGTTCTTCACAAAATTTGGAAACATGGATGTGAATTTGGACAGAATGAGCAGAAACAGAGAGATGGTCACATGCAGTGAAGGTGGAGACATGCAGTCAAATATATAAACCAAAAGCATTAAGGCACTATCTACTTGGTAAGGCTGTATTTCTCACTTCCCCTTCTGTTGACTTAATCCATGCACTTTAAAAGAATTTTAAAATAATTTTGAGACATGATATTAGAATAATTAGATATTAGAAACTAAGATGCAATTAAGTAAAGAATGAGAGTCAAAATACATTTTTTAAAAGCATGTATGCATTACACAATGAATAGGAACACTGCTGCTTAACAGCTGTCATTATCCTTCCTGAGAATAAATTTACAGTATGATCCATTAGACTAATATATAAACCTATATACAACTTCTTCCCCTTAGGAGTTTGGAAAAAAAAAATAAAAATATTTTGCTATTATATTATAAAATTCTCCTTAAAACCCAAGCAAATTTCATATATTTTGATATTCTATTACCAACTGTTCTACTACAGTCATAATTAACAATAACAATTCAATAGCAAATGCAGAATAAACTTAGCAATTTAAAAAAATCAAATTGTGTTCAGGATATTTTTTAATTCCTATATTATTTTCATTTCTGTTGAAGCTGTTAAAGAACATCTGAATTTGTTCACAGCTTTCAATTTGGCATAGATATTATTAGCTTGTTGGTTTATTATTAGCTTGCTATGGAATATATCACATAAAACATTTTCTTTTTCTTGATCAATATAAGAGTAAACTCAGCAAAATTTGCAGTCTACTAATAACCTAGGGTACATATTAAATTTGTATCTATATTTTCAATATGGTGAGCAAACACTAAAACTCCTCTTAAAGTCCTAAATGTCCCAAATGTCATAACAAATCACTGATCAATAAATCATTACTCTATGCACAGACAAGAACAATATACATATTATATATACAGAAAAGCTATTCACAGTTCATGTGCAAAAGACACATGAGCCTCAAAAGATTTATTGTTGTTGAGTATAAGCAAAATCTACAGACAGAAATGCAATAATATTCCTATCAAAACTAAAAATTACTATTCCTGGAGTTTCAAAATGCCATTTTTATTAAAAAAAAAAAAATCAAGTCATCAAAAATGTCACATTTAATAGTTCCCTATTTTACTGAAGATTTCCGAAAGGCTGGATCTACATGGTACATGAACTGGGAGGCCACGACTGCTCTGAAATCTTGGCAGCTCCTAACACTCATTCCTAGCACTTCAGTTCATGTCTTGCAAAACTGATCCCCTGATTTAAGTGGTATGGTGTTGCTGAAAGGATGGGAAAGAATCATCAAGGACAAATTAGCCTGCCATTGGCATTGCACGGCACAACTTAAGTTCTCTTCATGAACGTACCAGAAGTACCAGCCCACTGCACTGCTGCTTCAAGATGACTCTTAGACATGTACTCTTATTATTATATCATGATTATTTCTCATATGCATATGAGAAATAATTTATAAAAGGCTTATTTTATCTAGTCTTGGTTATATGCTGAATTAATACAAAGACTTCTCAAAAAGAACAATCTGAATAAAATTCCCACCTACCATTAAATGCTCAACTCTCATTCTCCTTGTTTTTAACACTACTTAACGATTTCAGTCTCACAGTTCTCCAGTTACCAGAGTATTTCACTTTAGAGAGACTTTCAAATTCTATTTTCTAGTATAAAAAAACAAACAAAAACCCTCCTAACAATAAAGCTGGCAAATTCAAACCAAAAGCTATTCTATAAAATGTCAAGAAAAACACGATACTAACCAAACACTTGCTAACTCTTAACACTAAAATACAAGTATAACCTATGTCTGCATCTTTTCAAGGTATATCGAGTCACTTTTTCAGATACAGACAGTGAATGATTTCCAGAATAACAATAATCTTGCCAAGATCTTTACTAAAATTTATATTATGAATAATTTTCAACAAATACCATGCTGTGAATACTGAATTTAAATGACCAAAAATAGAAATAATGCATAAGTCATATGTTTAAGAAATGTACTCAGGAATAGATCTTGATTGCACCCTGTATGCAAATTGGACCAGTTTGTAACATAATTCTGGAATGTACTCAAATGAAGTGTAAGAGGACATCTGTCGAAGTCAATTAATCTCTGAAAATATGATCTGAAAGTGGTGGTAAGCAGTCAGCTGGCTATCCCTGTTGATCCATCAGATACTCATTCCCTGACACCCACTGCATCAGCTGTCAATTTGATAAAAGCACATCTTAAAACACAAAAATGTCAGAACTGAGTGGTGCTGGCCAACTGTCAAATGAAGGTGTGGGAAATAACCAGAATGAAACTAAACTTAAAAGATAAAAATTTTATACAAAGGTGAAGCACCTTTGATTCCCTCGCTGCTACTCTACACACTAGGTGGGCTTTAAACATGGACTACTATAACTCATCTGCTGACGATCCTTACAGCAGAACTATGCTTTCTCCGGAACTGTGTAGAATGGCATGCCTTGGAAAAGCCCAGTCCCACCACCCTGTGCCATGTGGTGTGTGGCTGATGGCAGGAGAAAACACTTCACCTCAGAGGATGACCAAATGGCAAAAAAGGTTCAAATTCAAAAACATTACTTGAGCTCCACAAGGCTCAGCTTTCTTTAGTTGATCTTTTTGCCTCTGGAAACTTAAATGTACCAACTTAATTGACTCTATGCTACCACAAGTAGCATGAGAAATAAGAGGAGTCAGAGATGTACGCATGCCAGGGATCAGGTTAGGGAAGTCAAAGCCCATTTAGAATTAAATTTGGCCAGGGACATCAAGGACAATAAGAAAAGGTTCCATAAGGTACATTGGTGATAAAAGGAAGACTAAGGAAATTGGGGGCCCTCTCTGGAAGGAAATATGAGACCTGGTAACCTGGGATATGGAGAAGGCTGAGGTACTTAACGACTATTTTGCCTCAGTCTTCACTGACAAGAGCTCCAGACACATGGCCCAGGCCCCAGAAGGCAAAGGCAGAGACTGGAAGAATGATGAACTGCCCAGTGTAGGAGAAGATCAGATATGAGACCATCTTAAGAGCCTGAAGGTGCACAAGTCCATGGGACCTGATGAGATACATCCATGGGTCCTGAAGGAACTGGTGGATGTAGTTGCTAAACCATCGTCCATCATATTTGAGAAGTTGTGGCAGTCCGGTGAAGTTTCTGCTGATTAGAAGAGAGGAAACATAATCCCCATTTTTACAAAGGGAAAAAAGGAAGACCCAGGGAACTACAGGCCAGTCGCTCTCACCTCTGTGCCTGGCAAGATCATGGATCTGGTCCTCCTGGAACCTATGATGATCTTTAAGGTCCCTTGCATCCCAAACCATTCTATGATTCTACGATTCTAAACTGTGTGTTTTGGAATCCTTGTTAATCTCCATTGGGTATGCAATGAGAAAAGTCCAATGTTCTTGTAACTTCTGCTAACTGGGGAGAAATTCATCTGTGAGGCTGCAAAATCATCAGGACTGGGGTTAATCTAAACTGTTTCTAGGTTCATCATTGGCTGCATCATTGGGTGACTAGATTATCCACAAGACTTCCAACCGCATAAAGGCACTGATTTCACTAAGAAAATTAGACTGCTGTTTCTCTGACTCAGAAACTTGCCAATAACATACTCTACATCTTACAGACGCTTTACTGCAATTTGTTTACTAAGCAGTATTAGATGATTTCAGCCTTTGATACATTTGCAGAACTTCGGCTGAAGGCTCATAATCCTGCATTAAGAATGACAGCATTCAGATGAAAACTTAATTTCATTGATATATGATTATGATTTAATTCTAATCAAATCAATGACAATAAATTTTTATCATCAAGTCTGATCCATTGAGTCAAAAACAGTCTTTCCATCAACTTGAAAAATGTGAAGAGAAATTAGTTTTAAAATGCCCCAAACATACAAAGTACATTTGTAAGCTGTCAATAGCTATCCCATAAGAGGGCTCAATAGTAATGTTGGTAAAATACCTAGAAATGCCTTATCTGTAAGAACAGCCAATTTTGAAAAAATCTTTCACAAGTTTAATTCTATAATTTTTAATTACTCTAGTAAAAAGAGAAATGTTATGCAAACACAGTAACAAGTTTCACACTCTCTACAGCTTGTATTGGCAGAATATACCCAGTATCCAGCAAACAAGATAAATTATAGTAGAAATGTACTACTAAATGTTTTCTTAAGCAGAACAAAACCACTGGCACTTAAAGTAATTGAAAAAGTTTTATCCATGTATCTGCCTTACAGTTTTAAGAACAACTTCATAAGAGTTTACTGAAGTAGGGGTTATTTACACAAAACATCTGCATCCTTTCATTTACTGTAACACAAAAATCATTACAGTAGTTAACGGGCAAATGTCGAATTTACATTTCAGTAGAAATATAATCTCTGTTAAAAATTATACAGATTTATCAGAAAAAAAAAAAAAGAGATACGAAAAATTACTACTGTCAAAGCAATGGAACATCAAAACTAATTAGAGTAGAAAGTTCATGACAAGAAAATAAAGAAAGGTACTTCTATTAATCATAGTTGGTATTCAACATTAAAATGTATGTAAAGATCTGGTGGTTTTAACAAAACCTACCTTGTTAGGAAAACCTGTTCCATGACGACCATCCTAATTTAGGACAGAATTTAAGAACACTACCAATTTTTATATACATCAACTAGTAAGTATTACCAAAACTTCCAACAATTCCAACATATCATGGCTCTTTTTTTTTGGTTAAAAAACAACAACAAAAACAAAAAGCACAATAAAAATTAAAATAGACACCTAAAAAAAAACAGGCTCTACAACAAGTACATTATCATATTATAAAGCACCACAGAGAAAATGCCACTGCCAATTACAGAAGCAGGTAAAAATAGACTGAAGAACATTAAGAGATGATGTTCTGTGGTATTAGCCATCTTATTAAATGGCTTGTAACTGCTCCGGCAAACAGAAAATTTGTAAAGACATTACTTCCTAGGTGCTTTATAACAGTTCAATAAAATGCAGAGATGATATCTAAAGCTGTTATTTTTATTTGGGGCTTCTGGAGTTTAATGGTCTCTCTCTAAACACATGCATACTTTTAAATTTTAGTATACTCCTCTGAGAGTGCAAGATGCAGTAAGCCACTTTTTGACTGGGAGGAGTTGCCTAGTACCTGTCATCCTCCGGAGATGCATGCTCGATATGAATCCTGGGACTAGTAGGTCGTCTCCTCTCTAGGGAGGGGGACCATCTACCCCTGTTTGCCCATTCAATAAAACAGGAAAAAAACAGGATATTTAGTTTGTGATAAAATTAAATATATGCGATTTGGGACTGGAAAAATACCCCAAAAAGTAATGAAAGTGTGTCATTTAATTATTTTTTCTGTTTTCTAATTTCCTGGTATACTATTCTTATGGCTGCTTACTGAAGAAATATTTCAGATGAAACAAAGAGAATGTACTCCCAAAGAAGCAGAATTTTGACTAATTTAAATCTTTCATGTAGTGTACAATAAGTTTTCGAATGTTCTCCAAAGCTAGACTACCTAAAAGCCTATCATCTCCATAGAAAATTGTAATTCTAAAAGCTTTGTAAAGACTGCATTTTCTATTGACCGCTGGCTGGCATATTGTTAAGCTAATCTCTCCTAACTCTTTCTACTGAAAAATGCATCCTTGGTAAAAATGTGGGACTGAGAATTATATGAAAAATTCTGAGGCATAAAGTGACCATTTTCTGGAACACACAGAGAGAGTCATTTTCTGTTCCATTCATCTGCTTATAGAGATGTCTTGCTCTGACTGTAATGGATGTACTGTATGCCTACTAATAAGAAATTCTGCACATTTTAAGAGCTACACTTTTGAGTAAACTATATATGTCACAAAACTGATATAACCACGACCCCCTGAGACAATTGTTTCTTCATATTCTCTTCCCTTTGAAGTTTTCCTAGCAGCAGCACATATGTCAAGAACTCTCATACTGAAGTAGTGCTGAACAAACCAGAGTTCAAGTTTTAGAGCAGTATGGCAGCACTGATTACTTCCCAATAAAGTTCTCTTGCAGAATCAGGAAGATTAAAAGGTTAAGGTGAGGGCTTTGCACTGGTACACTTCTCAATGAATTCTGTTACTCATTTAGGTAACTTTAAAGTACTAGTGCTAATACTAATTTACTGTGTTAATTTAATAAAGCTAATAATACTGTATTTACTGTAAACAATTTTAGATACTGTAAAGGTAAGCTAATTAGCTGCAACGAAGTTGCACATATTTGTGTACAAGTACCAGGTAATTTTTTACATTTAAAAATATATATTGAAAGTGTATACGGCCAACTTAATTTTCTGATCATTTCTCAGTATCCCTGCAGCACGTGACAGCAGATTGTTATATAGGTAAATTAAAAAATAAAAATAAAAAATAAAAAGAAGTCAAGATTGTGAATGAATAGTAGTGTCTTATGTGTTTTTTTTTTCTTTAAAAATCTCATTTTGTGTGGAGCCAGGAGTTGGACTCAATGATCTCTGTGAGTCACTTCCAACTCAGGATTTTCTGTGATTCTGTGATTTAATTTACAATTACATATATAGTATACAAAAGACTGACATTTTTGTGTATTTTGATGTAATGTTATGGGGTTGTAAGAGTGTACGTGTAACAATTTCGAAAAATCAAAATATACTAATTTACAAAAACAGCAAACATTTATGTTAACACTGCAAAACTATGTAATATTCACTTTCTGAGGCATCCTTCCAGTCCACGCAATAAGGAAAAGGGTTTGATTTATGGAACATGCAAATAACAAAGCCTTCAAGGAGATTAGCATAACTTGAACATTGAGGTAGATCAGAAGTTTCAAGAAGAAATAGATCGTAAGCAGCTAGTTTCTTTTTCTCTCCAAAGCAAGAGTTAAAGAAAATGTTAATGCATCAGTGCACTCAAAGCCCTTAATATGCTGATATCCACTATAAGTATCAAATAGCATTTTATAGAATTAACTATGTCATGCAGTATGAACTTTGAGAACATGCTCTTTCACCAAATTTTTAATGACTGTGAGTAGACAATGCAGACAAACATGCAATAACCTATTCCTTTACATGTTTGAAAATAACTGAAAACACAATGCATCATATACCTAATGCAAGCAGTTATTTTACTGTGCATAATTTTAAATGTAAATAATGACGATCAACATTGCTGTTACAGGCATGCAATATAAATGCCTTAATGCTTCAGACTTACTAAAAAAAATACAAAAATTAACATTAAATCAGGACAGGTCTTAACTGGATCAAATGACAGTTCCAACCATTCTGTTATCTACTTATAAGTAGCTAATAGGCAATTGTTCAGCTTTGTATCCTGTTTGGGTGGTAATGACCAGCCAACATTACAAATCCTAGGGATCTTTGAAATGTTTTAAGTCCTACTTCAGTGAATCACCTCAGGTTGAGTCTAACAAAGTTTGGTCACATTTTGCAGACAAGCAGGCTGTTTACATGAACTAATCACCAGGCTTTGCTCCTCAGTGTGCTCCTAAACCTCTTAGGATCAAAGCATACAAGCATTACCAATCTGTATCACTGATTTTGTGCTAACTGCTATTGCGATAATTTGTTGCAACATAAGAAACTCATGTCAATAAGCCATACGTCATATTACTAAGTAACTATCACTTACTACAGTCTTAAATATCATCAGATAATCTAGGGAAGATGCTACTATGATGAGAAAGCACAGGTAAATTGGTTTTGGACAATGCCTATGAGTTTTCCTGACTTAAGGCTAGTCTTTGCACACAGATGTCACTGCTTTAGGACATGGTACACAATTTACATGGGGAAAAAAAAAAAAAAAAACAAAAAAACAACAACAAAAAAAACAGATTTTGAGAAACATTGAAGAAGACAATGAAAACTCACACTACAGGAAGTAGTAGCAGCAAAAACTTTTCATGGCTTTAGAGGGTATCTATGTCTATCTTATAAACTAACATATGTCTTGTAAATCATCACAAACCTCAACAAGACGATTATTTTGACCAAAAAAACTAGGTCAAAAAAATAAATAAATTAATCTGACAGGTATGGTGCAACTGAATTGGTAAAGCCTGGACCTTTTTGAATGTCCTAGTGTACACCATGTCAAAGAGAAATATATGAAGGGTTAGGTTCGGTATCAAACTATTTCATTTAATTAAAATAGTTTGTCTGTATCAGGGCAAGGTCAGTTTGCTAGTCAAATCATACAGACTTTCCTTGTTCAACTGACATAGCTTACAGAAGGAGAAAAGGAATTTTTTGTTTGTATTTAGTGCAACAAGACTTGTATATCCTCGAATTATATATATTGCGAAAAGTACTTTTCTGCCGGTGTTTGTGGATTGACACAACTTTTATCGACACAGCAACATCTGAAAAAACAATAATTACTCCAATCATTCCAAATGACAAAAAATTATATTTTTTGGACTTTAAGTGTTTTCACCAAATGATTAACATGGAGAAATAGGGCTCTATGATCAATCAGTCACACACAGTCAGTATCATTTTGTTAAAAAAAAAATAAAAAAAATCAGGTGGACCATTTTAATTCTTGATCTCAAATATAATCTAATTTATACCCTGTCAGACAAAAGATCTAGCAGAATGGGTAGAAAGAATTTTCCACTGGTAAGTATACTTATAATTTTTTTCAAGAAAAGATATAGTGGCACATTAATAATTCTGCCTGTGTATTTTGAGGGTTTAAAGCCTACATTTAAAATAAAATCTACAACTCCATTCCGTGAATATAAAAAAGAAGCCATGAAAACAACTAACAGCACCTTCAGCATAGGTCCTACACGTATACTGATTAAAAACTAGTGCTTTACAAATTGGACTTTACAAAACCCTAGTGTTTCTCTTTGCTACAAGCAGGACCAGCTACAACTGACAGATGGTTGTATAATCTCTTCTTGAGGAGTCTCCAGCAACAAAGGCTAGACAACCTTTTCTAGATCATCTATCAGAGTGTTTCATTATACTTGCCTTCCAAAAGCTTTTCCTAAAAGCTTTGTGAACCTGTAACATCAATGAACATGTGTTACTGTAATTTAAGTACCTAATGCTTATCTTGCTCAGCACAGACATAAATGCTTTCTACATTCCTTCAACTTAATTCCTGTTCTTCAAACTAGACTCCTCTATCATTACATGAAACTGACAACTAAACTTACAGTAAAGTGTTAGCAGACATTCAACAGTGGAGTAGGAAATCTTCTAAAATTAGTTTACCCCCAAACTAAATGATTAAATGGGTGATGGGGGGGAGGGGGGGGGTGGATAAATATAATATGTTCCTCCACAAATTGGACTGTATTAGGGAGGAAAAAATACAACCCATTTATGTCTAAATATAAAAATAAAAATAAAAATCTTGTCATCCTGTCATTAATCCTCTGACAAAGCCACACATCTTTTTATTTGCAACAAAACCATCATGGAAATACAGAACATGAATTTAATAAAAAAAGAGCTTTTCTGCACCTCCATGAAGGACCCCAAGTGAAAAGCAACTTTTTAGTCATCCTCTAGGACTTATTAAGCAAAGATGTAAAAATTTCAGAGATGGGCATATATTCTCAATCATGACCAGAGACAATTTGGCAAAATCTAGCGCTTAGTAGAAGTAGAGGCCACTAACACAGACTAACCACTTCTCTTTATGAGGAGCACATGAGAAATGCTGCTGATTCTATTTGGTGCCTAGTGGGCAGAAGTTGATATAGATGAATCATAAAGACACAATAGACATAGTTAACATCAGTGACAGATTTAGATTTGAGTTTTGAGCATGTCATTTTAACTACAATATTTTACAGTTGCCAACTACCATTTCTTCGAATATTCAGCTTGATGTCTGGCATCTTGAAATGAAACTACAAAACATACACTGCTTATATCCATACATTGTTGCATTAAATAGCTGCTTACAGATGAATACTACTGTATATATCTATCACACATAGTAATATGATACTACAATAAATTTTCTAAAAAGTCTAGAATGGCATCCTGTGTTTTGCTGGGGGCGGCCTTATTTTTGTCAAAATTTTTGTTTTGGACAACCAGGTACATATGAGATATGATATTATGATATCTTGTGCTTTATCTTAAAAAGGAATGAACTAGCGAAGATCTAGTTGAGATATATCAGCAGGACATGAGTCAGTCCTATCCAACAGGAGCACAGCTTGAGAACAGAACAGTTCCAATCAAGAAGCATCAGGAAGTGAGGGAGGAGGGAAAGGGAAATTCCCCAGCCACGAAAAAAACAAGAGAAACCTTATCTCAAAGAAAAAAGTAAGTTCTCACAGCCTTTCTTCACAGGTCCTCTCCCACAATAATGTAAATGATGCAACAGTTTTCATAACCATACTGTGGGTTGACTGACAAAGCAATTTCACATAATTAACCACCATATTCATTATGCACTGAACTGCTGAAATTGTAATTGTGCCATAGTCCACTGCAACCTATTATTGCCTTTAGCAAAGCTAAAATCTCGCCCTAAAACAGTATAATTCTTAGCCAAAAAACAGCAGGTGATGAAAAATTCCCTCGTGGAACAATCCCATCTGCCAAACACACCAATAGTATTTAGTTCACCTAAGATTTTGAAGCAAGCTTTTGTAATATTAAAGATTCAGAAAAAAAAAATGCCTACACAAGTGACACAACAATATTTCATTTAAACTGCAAATGTATCTTCTTAAGACTTATGTGAGCCTTAATATAATGTCACAGAGTGAAAAGAAATCTCAATGCAGTGACTTGCCTTGTAATTGCAAAAGCAGATGCAGCAGATTAGATTAAAGAAGCAATGAAGTTTGGCTGGATGTCTTACGGAAAATACATTGCTAGACAAACTACAGTTCAGGTTTGAAGTACAAGTTTTGTCACATAATTTATAAATTATGTCACCACCTTTTTAGCAATCCACAGAGCAGGCAAGAAATAAATGTAATACATTTTAGCAAATGGTGATGAAGATTAACAATCAAGTGGTACTTCATCAAAATACTTAACACTGCAATGCTATTATCAGCATACTGAGGACTTCTGCAAACAATGACATCAGCTTGAACTAAAACAAGGAAAGAAGCCAGAAGCAGTTATAAGCTCCAAGACACAATTTACACGACATACATGAATATAGGAGCAAAAATGTCTACAAATACCAAAGCAGACATGAATGTACAGGAATGTAGAGTACTCATATAAAGAAAAACAAAACTGATAAAAATCACCAGCACAGATGACAAGAAATTCATAAGTTTTTATTTTATACCTTTCTCGTTCTGGTGAATGCAAACTAGTATCTGGTCTCAAGCAGTTGGTACTAGCACTCCTAGCCCTGTCAAGGGAGGGCTGTAGTTCACTAGTGCCAGTGCATTGCATCCAATGGTAGAAGAGAAAGAAAAAGAAAACAAAGAAAGGAATACAATGTTAGATATTAACTCATAAAATAATGCTCTCTTTACAGAAAATGTAGAATCACAATGATTTAATTAAGGAAAACATAAAAGAGCTGACTGGATGACAGTGCCAAGATTTGTTTAGAAAAGAAAACCAAATAAAAGACTGCTAGAATTTTTTTGGTAAGACTGTTGAAATTTTTAAAACTGAATGAGACAGAACATTGTCCACTTGTAAGAAAGTGGAATGAGAAATACCAATCAATCAATCTAAATCCTTATTAAGAGCAGTAAATCTTACGCCAATATAAAAGGATGTGATACACTGTATATTATGTGAAATCACTTTACAATGAAGTTCATTTAGTCTGTAAATCCATATTAAATACCAAACAGGAGAGGTGATTAACCCTCAGTTTCTTACCTAACCGGGAGGTCATCTCCAAATTTCGGTATTCGTGAATTAAGGCAATCACGAAGGAGAGAAATATCCTGTCTAATCACTGATTTGGTCTTAGCACATGCAGGAAGAGTTGAGCTTTGTAAATTAAAATCATTTAAACAAAGTGAAAATAAATTTGACATGTAAGCAAAATTACATACATAAAGAAAAGAAAGTAACAAAGAAAAAACATGCAACATACAATGTTAACCGCAAAGAAAACTACCTTACGGAAAGTGTTTGTCTTTTATATGTAGGGGTTAATTTAGACAGTATGAAGTTATTTTAGGATTATGTCCCTTAACTCTCAGTTACCAAAAACATATGAAAAACTAATTTATTTTATAAGGCAAGACTATTTATTCCCCAAGAAGTCACTAACTACTTAAAGGGGACTCTAAATATTTCTTACCTGTATAGGTTCCAATTAGTACCATTTTCTAGTAAAGGCATCTTGGGTGGTAATGTTTTATAGTGCCTAACAGAACTTCTTGAATGTGGTAGAACAGAAAAGAAAAGAGAACGACATAAAAACAAGCCAGAAATAAAAAGATAGGTAAAAGTAAGGCAAGACTGACCAGAACTTAAAATAAATGCACAATATTTTACTATATTTATTAGCTGCATGAGTAGATTTCTCAATATATGTTCTCAATTCAACTACCATGATAACTATCTGGGGGACAAATTTTTGTGATTACACTTTTGTTAAAGCAGCCCATGAATTCATGACAATACTAGTACAGCTCAGATTTTGTACTTGTAATGAAAGTAATCTAAATTCCTTCTATTGAGATTTTTAATTAAAATATACAAGCTCTTGTAAAGGATTAGGCTGCTGTTTATTTCTCTTGGTAATGCTTTATTTAGACCTACAGAGACTTTAACTGAGACATGCTTCCAAAGCCAAGCATGAAACACTTGCTAAAAAAGTGATACCACAATGGCAGTTACAGATGTAATAGCACCTGGCATTTCAATGTTGAAGTCTTTCAGAAGTGGTGTATCACCTTCAACATCTAATTAATTGTTATTAATAATCACAAGCCAATTAAAAAACTAGATCTACTACATCAGCCAGCACTGCAGCTCTCCAAGCTGTATGACAACCATTGGATACCATCACTCACAGTACATGAGATTTTAGAACAGGAAACATTCACTACCCAAGTCACCAAGGCAGAAATATAAAAGCAGACAGTGGCTGCCTAATGGGAATCATGAACGTTCAATGGTTAATTACCAAGTTTTAACAATTTTCCTGACCAGGCCACAGCTGTGGTTCTACTAGCGGAAGGACCTGCAGCCTCGAGGAGTTTGCTAGCTTCAGGAGTGGTCTGTCCCAACAGGACGTTTTGATTCCTACGGAGACTTGGACCTTGGCACAGCTGATCAACATTACAAACCTGGCTACATCACAGTCAGATAAAACAACTCTCTTTCTGGGAACCCTACTGTTTGTAAAAGCCTGAGAAAGTAACAGAGGAGTTTTGACCACTTCTGTTGTGTAGGTTTAGCTGTCATCACTGCTGAACTCTCTAGCAGAGATCACTGTGATGTTGCAAAATGGGAATAAAGGTATGGTTGTCCATCACATCGATCCTATCATAGTAGCAGAGTATGATAGCGGAGAATGAGTACTAGGTGTGAGCTAAGACATGGACTGTGATTTTCCATGGTCTATGGCATAGGTACACTTTTCCTTCCACCATATCTGCTCTAAGTCAGTGGTGGTCAGGATGAGCTGCTAGGAATAATATTGTAAACTGGTGGAGCAAACTAACCATAGATCTTGACTTTGTAGCTTGGACAATCTCATATTAATCTTCTTTCATGTAGCATGAAACACTTAACACATATCCCATTTTATGCTGAAGCTGTCTCAACAATTAATTAAAACATTATTCAGCAAGCTGTCTAGAAAGCAGGAATAATGCTTTATAATCCTGTTTCTAACATGAATAACTGTCAGGCCACTATGAATGAGTAAGGAGGAAAAATGGCAAATAACGCGTGGACAAAATTTTTGTTGAAAGGGTTTTTGAGCATGGGTACTAGTAATTTTCTGGGTATTATTCCAACATGGATTAGGCTGCATAAGCCTCAGAGTTATATTTAACAGTCAGTCAATTTAATTCTGTTGCCTGCATAGACCCATTCAATATGCTATTAAAAGTACTTTGTTTTATAGTATAACATTACTGTTACTTTAACAACTTCTTACTGTTGTATTTGTTACTTCAATACGTTGTTAATTTATTACTGTAATAATTTATTTTACTAATTTGGGATACTTTGTTACTTTTCTTAATTATAAGAAAATAAGAGCAAAAAAATAGAATAAGGAAAAAGGCAAGGAAGTTCTGCACTCTCTGAATAGAGTCCCTCTTACCTAGCTGCCCATGCACAATTTTCAGCTGGTTAGCTACCAGACAGGCTAGTAGACTTGTAACATAATTGGAAATCTATAGCAGCTAGACAAAGAGCATCAAGAGTTTATGATACAATATTTACTTCATGCATTAAGCAAGAATTTAAACTCTGTCTGTCATTGAAAAATTATAATGAATATTATAATCTTTAATGGGTAAAAGAAAAAGCACAGAGCTGGGGGTGATTAGGGTGTAAAGCTATAGAAAGTGTAGCAAAAAAGAAAAAGGCCAGAAGGAGGAGGCAGAGAAAAATTAGTATTCCATGACAATAAACTGACATAAAATAACAAGGAGTGAAGAGATTAAGCAAAACCTAAAATGTTGAGGCAAAAGCTTTTTAGATGAAATATGAGAATTAAACTACTGATAAGTAAAATTTAAATTTTAATGTAACACATGCACTGATGCTCAGTTGTGGGTTTTTTATTGTTTGTTTTTAGGAAAGTTATTGTATTTATTTTATTTATTTATTTTTGTATTTATTATTTTACTATTAAACAGTATATCAGAACCCTATCACAGCATCTTTGATGCTGTTTCTAATTTGATGAAGAGAATTAAAACAAGCCAGGGCAAATTAATAAAAACTACTCTGTAGAGGGGAATCCTACTCAAAGGAAATGAGTAAGTATATTAAATGGTTTTTAAACATACTACATCAACATGAAGTTCTTATTAACACCCAATTCCTGATTGGAAAAATAGTTAACTGCTTCATTTTTAACACTTGTGGAACACAAACCTTACAATTTTGTTGATTCTAACTGGAATATTTTTGACAGAATCTGACCTTTATTATTAGCAGAGTTAACAGATGTAGTATAAGAAACAAGGGGGGCATAGTTTTATTTGCTAGATTAAGATATTTCATTTCTGTTTAGTTTCTCAGCATTAGGAACAGTTAAGACAGAGAGCTCCAAGCTTTAGGCATAAGAGATTATTTAAGATTGAAGATGAGCTCAAACTGCAAAGTTTATGCCTAGATCAACTTCAGAAAGGAAAAATCTATTATGAAACCCCTCAAATCTAGCATTGTGAGGGAGCCTTTAAATCACACTCTCCTTAATCACCTTGCTCTCCTCTACAAATGTTCAAAGTCACCGTGAGATTAGGTGTCACAAGCAAAGATTGTTGGCTTGTGCTTGACTGTAATACAGACACAATAAATGGAAATAAAGGCAAACAAAAAGAACTCAAAAAGAACGTCTGAAATTATAATAACACTGCCATGCATTGGTGATCAGTACTTCTGTGACTAGACAGATAATCTGTGACAAAAAAACAACTGCAAAATCAGAAATTCTTTAGCTGCTGTAATCCTTACTATGGAAGTTTACAAACATACATATACATCTTGATCTGATTTAAAACAAACAAAACAAAACAAGAAAAAAGAATAACTGACACCTGGATCACAACATACTGGGAAGTTCTGCACGTACTGGAATGCTGGGCACACAAAGCATACACAACTGACCAGAGGTGTTGGTGATTACCAGATTCCTGTATTTACCTGATGGTATGTAGGCACTCTGCACTTCTTCCTCGTTTTGCTCTGGGCAGCATAAGAAGCTCACTGCACAGACAGGATGGGTGGTGAGTGAAACAGATAGAATTATGAAGCATTAGATGACATGGATTATGCCAATGATATGCAAATAAAAACTTAAAAAGAAACAAGAAACTTCCATCCAGATACATAGCCTCCTAATGTTCAAACCCAGACTGCACTTCTCAAAGAATGTGAGCCAAAAAATGCCTGCGGTAACTACATTTTCAAGCAAATCCTTTCACTGCAGCATGTAATTTTGTAGAGTTTCTCCCTTTAAAATTCAGAAGTACTGTGTCAGAGTTCTTCATAAATTCTGTCAGGAATCCCCAAATCAGTTACATTTCTCTAATAACCTCCTTTCTCATAAATCAATTCATGAAGAAACACTTTACCAAAAAAAAAAAAAATAGAATGATGCTTGGTTTTTTATAAGCCACAAAAGCATACATGAAAAAAGCAGAGAAGGTTTGTTACTAATTCACTGCAAAGCAGTTTACAGAAAGAGTAACCAGTTGCCCTTTAGGGAAAAATAGGTGTTCACTGGAAATATTATGTTTGGACAAATACAAATTCTGACTGATAGCTCTTTACAGTATTTTGCAATGCAATCCTAAAGAAAAAAAAATGCTTATCAGCCAGACTTCTTGTTTCTTATCGCTTCCAATTCAGAAAAATCAGCCATTGATTCCATTATTCATTTAATGCAACCAAACACATGCTACATCCAAGCAAGATGGTAAAATTAATATATATTTATGCCTATGGTAAATACGATTATGGTATGAAATATCCCTTAAATTAATCCTGTAGTTTTATGCACTTCAGCACAATCAGAAAGACAAAGCCCCCAGTTTTCAAATTACTGTAAATATGAAAGTAAAGCTGAACTTCATGGAAACATGGTATTTTAAAAGAAGCTGGGAATCATATGAAGTACCACGGTGACAGAGAGAGAAAAGATTACAAAATACAAAAAGTAGCAGTTGTTCCATGTGTTCTGTACTTCATACCATTATAAAATGACCTATTTAATTGATGTAGATTAGGTAATATTTATCTGAAGTTCTGAACTAGGAAGACTAAAATAATGGCTTGTTAGTCACATGTGAGATTTAAGCTTGTATCTGGAACCGCTAGCCTGATTTTGATGCAACAAAATGTATTAAAGGTGAACTGAATTGGTTTTTTTTTTGGATTTTTGCATATTTTTTTTAAAGCAAAAATTGTATTCCTAGTCTTAGAGCACTGACAGCATTTATATGCAAGTTTCCAAGTTACAAATATATGTGCATTTTAGGAAAAAGTTACCATTTTCTGTAATTAGTTAAGAGTTTTGTGATTTTCTTGCAAGAACTGAGGAAATTATTAAAACACTATATACAAGAAGTTTCGTGCACTGCTTAATTATCTGAGACAGTATCTGGAGAAGCAGGATAAAATCTAAAAGACAGTAGATGCAAAATCCACATTAAATCACAGCGTACTTTGTTAATATTTATTCTACCTTTGCTGATCCAGAGAGTATTTACTGTAATGAGCCCATGGCAAACAGTAATACATAATTCATCCAAAAAAAAAAGGGTATAAAACAGCAAATTCACCGTAAAAGCCTCAAGAACAAAAAAAAAAAAAAAAAGCAAAAGAATCCCTAGCAGTATATTACTGATAATATAAGATGATACTGGTAGTCCTACAGAAAATTAAGACTGTTTTGGAGACATTGAAAATAAAAATTATTATTCTAAAACAAGGGTTTTCTAATGGAAATTTTTAAGAACTCAGATTAACAGATATTATTTAGGAATTAAAAGAAACACTAAAAAGTGAAAAGTGCTATCTCCTTAAGAATCAGATGATGATCCTAAATTCAGAGCAAAGTATACTGCTTAGCTAGATTTCCTAGTATTCCTAGCATTTCCTACCAGATTTATATATACTTATAAACATATACATGTTTATATAAACATATATAAAAAAGGTAAAGTGATCAAATCAGTTCTACTGGAAGTGTATAACACCATATACTTCTGTAACAGACTATAACAATTATTTTTACAAAAAAATACTCAAAATATTCACTATTAATTTGGAACCAGTAACGGATCACTGAAAAAATGATCAAAAGTATCCAGCAACTAAAATTTCTGCCATGCAACTATCAGGAAAATACATTCCAAACCAAATTTATATTGAGTATCTACAAGAATGTACTTGTTTTGATGATGGGTTCAGTAAATGAACAGCACATAATACTTGCACTAATGTTGATACTAAGACATAGGACTAATACCAAAAAAATATATATATTTTAAATCTCAAGATGTGAAAGAGGATTTCATATGAACAATGAAACTGTTGGGGGATGTGCTTTTACAACAACAACATCAAAAACAAAAGCTGTTTTTGATCCTCCCTGTGGTGCTACTTAAATTCCTTGAAAGTCAGTGAAGTCTGCAAGAGTTAAGCAGTTTCAACAACTGAAGAAACTTGAGGAAAAGAAGAAAATGAAAATGGAAAAAAAAATGAAACCAGTGCAGATTATGACTGAATGAGATTAAGTACAGGCACTCATGTTTAAATCCTGCAAATCCTCTCTTCACGTCTGATCTTTTAACTTCTGAAAAGTGTCTTCTGAACACCCAAGAACTGAAGTCTGTTTCCTACTCATCCGAACAAATTCAACAGCCCATTGCTGCTGTGCTTTTTTCTGATGGCTCATCTCTGAAAAATTCTCAGTGCAAGTCCTGCCCTCCAAGTGCACTCCATGCATATATTGTAATTTATATCATGTTTTGAGGCTTTACTATAAGATAATCTTCTATACAGTCATACTTATTTCTAGTGACAAAAGCTATGTTTAAATATCTCTTCCAAATCTGCTGAATAAGAAAACTATTCAATAAATATTTTCAGGAATACTTTGAATGTATCACTACCTATAATAACCAGCAACATGAAATATTTGCAACAAAGGGAAATTACTGTAATTAGCTTAACTCTAAATCTGATTTCACTACAGTTAAAAAGCATTTCAATTCACCTCTGAAAGGAAATTCAATACAACAATCCAACTTAGACAATTCTGTACATACTTCTTGCCTATAAAGTAGGACATTGGAATTTTAAACTGTTCCAAGTAAATCATTAATTTCCATATGTGTGTTATCATATTCAAAATACAAAACAAACCAAAGCAAAACAAAACAGGCAAGATCATATACAAAACTGAACTAGTTTAACTGCAAAAGCCATCTGTTATTCAATTTCTGTGTTGCTTCAAAACTGGACAAAGAGTTCCAGAGATTGTTATATGTATTCCTTCACATGTTTTCACATCACTACAAAATATGTTTGCTATATTAAATTGACTGTATTATTTAGAAAGGTTTTGTCACTGTTACTCATAAAAAATAGAAATAGACTGCAAAAAAATGGGACTTTACTAGGAAAATGGATTGTACATGAATGGTAAAAGTTTACCATTATAGTTTAGCTATATGATATTTTTCTATGTATATAAATGAACCACAAAAACTGATAATCCATGCAATGTCACCATTATGTTTCCAAAATACTGAACTGAAAAACCTTGTCTGATTTTTTTTTTCAGCTAAAAACTAAGCAGAAATCCTCTTTTCCTTCCATTTTATTAGAAGATATTTGTAGATAACTGAAAAAAATGCCTAGTAGAGAACACATACTCTCTGAGGAGCGTAGCTTTTGCATACGTTCCAGGGAGAGATGTGCATGTGTCAAGCATCAAAGACTGGAGATTTTTCTTAATTACAAGCTCCGTAACTATCCTTGCTATTCTTGTGTATTGTACCAAGTTCACCAGAATGCTATGTAAGATGCTGTGAGACAAATAAGGTAGATGTCCAAAACATATTAGTATAGGAATGCAAACTATAGTATATGCAACTCCCAAGTAGTAGGAAGTAATGCCTGGTATTTTGCTGACTTCCAAAACAGACAAATATGTTTGTGGTCTCCGTGTTGCAAGAATAGTTAGGGCATATGTGTAGATTTATGGCTTTCTAGCAAAAATCTCTGGGCTTACATTCATGAAGTAAACAGCGGAGTACTCTAGGACAAACACACAAGAACAATTAGTCTAGACACCTGCTACTACTGTCAACCCAGTGCACATTTTCACCAGAAAAGAGGCATAGTTAACTTAATTGTGACTAGTTTTTGAAATTAGGATGATTTTCTGTCCCTTCCCCGTTACTATCAGACTGTGGTTTTCTGATAAACGCTTTAAAATTAAGCAAACCAACAAAGACATTTCTAAACTTGCTTCCAAGTTCAGACTGATGATGTACCTTTCTTGATCAGACAAATACTGACTATCCATGTCTCTGGATCTGTAATCAGCTGGACTTCTGGAGGCATCATGGTGTCTAGTTGGAGAACGTGATCTTCTCATTTGATGGATTTCATCTAAACTCCTGAAAGGCAGAAATATGTATGATAATCTTGTTTTTCACGCAAATAATACAGCTTAATGGATAATTATACTGTACAAGTTGATTGAACAAAGTATTTTATTAATTAAATTGGCAATATACGCTTTCAAAAATATATGTATTTTTAAAAAAATAGATAAAAAATCCATCTTTAAGTATAGAGCAGTCATTTCTACCATTTTAGAGCACTGTTTCTTTGTACACTGATGGACTCATTAATAGTATTTTTCAAGCCTGTACTTAAAGAACTATTGTGAAAACATAAGAATTTATAATACCTCACATGAAATTGTTTTGTGCATTTTTAGCTTCATAGTCAGATTTTTAACGGTTCATTTTGGGCTGTCAAATTTTTGCAGGTAGCTCAACTATCTCCAAATATTCCTAGGACATTGTGAGACAGGATATGTGAATTTGCAGCAGACTTTATTAATTCCATACTGTGTCTTATACAAAAAAGGAAATGATTCTGCCTAACTTCAGGCAGGCTCTCATCTCCATGATAGGAATTTAAAGCTCTTTTCATATGGAAAAGAACAAGAAAATAAATTACTTTTTTTTTTTTTTTGAAGTGCAGATTCTTCCTTTAGTTTAATAATTGCCATAGTAACAAGAAGCACTCATTTGTCAAAGCAGAAAATGAAAGGATAGCTGGGGTTGACTATGAAATATTTTGTTTGTGCATCCTGCTTATAGATAGGAGGATGCAGACATTTTCCAACAAAAACACATATACATGTTTGCAAAAGAAGAATGAGGAATAGTTTCATTCTCTCAACTACAAAAAGAGAAGTCTGTGCCAAAGTCTGTTTTCCATACAGCCATACCTCTTTGCTGAAGACGCATAACTGAAGTGCTACAGCAAGTGATTTTGTTGGACAGTCAAATAATTTAATCTAAAAGAACTGAAGTAACAGAGGGGGATTCATGCAGGAACTTAAGAAGCACACATAATTACAATGTACAAGGACAGCACATATGACACGGAGGATGGAAATGCAGAAGCAGGATCATCAGGATTCTCAAGTGGAAGAAGAAGCTGTTTTCCTAAAATATACCACCATTTTGAAACACCTCAGACACTTTATCTATGAGACTCAAAGCCTGCTTTAACCACTCTTGCTGACTCTTTCTGAATAGTTATATTTTCATCACTACCCTTATCTTCGTCATCTTCCAAAGAGCATCAATATCAATCAGAGGCAAAGGACAGAAAAAGATGGTGCAGACAACAGTTAAGAGAGCATGGTATTAAATGATCAGTAATGGAATTCCAACAGATCCTGAAACAATGGACAAGCATGTCACTGTAGCATAGAATGTTGTACACAAAATTAACCTAAAAACGGGAAATTTTCAGTGAACTACCACAGCTAGCAGGCAATAAAATTACCAGCAAAACAGTTTGAGCTCTTGCGGTAATTCAAAACTGAAGTTTTCTAGAAACCACAGGAAATGAAAGCTGGTAAAAACTAGTCTAATATTTAAGGTTCCATGAGAGGTTGCAAGAAAAGCTTATTGCCCTGGACAATAAAAAGAGCAAAAGTGGGTCAAGTTTGGTGTCGAAACCGTCTAATATAGCACTACTCAAAAAAATCATATAGAATGCAAATGAAAAGGTCTGAAAGGATCCTCCCATTAATAGGTTGTCTATGAAAAGCAGTAGATGCATAAAAGAGAGGTTTATAAATCGCTGCTTGATTTTGCAAACAATATTTTACTTTTTCCATTAAGAATGTCGAATTATAAATAGAATTAGTAATTTAAAATTGCTGTTACGTCAAAAGAAGTTCAATTCATATTTATTATACAATTCATGCATGTCATTATTTATTATCCTACAAAAATACATAAACGACTTTATATAAGAGTCAGTCACTGACTGAAAAGCATTTCTGAACCCATGTGTTAGCGTCATGTATTAGTTGTGGTAGAGCAAACAAGGATGATGAATCACAGGGAAAATATCAGTAAAAGATAAGTCTTAAAGTTATTCATCTCATGGATGCTCCTGAGTAATTAAGAAGTGCATACATCAAGTTCAAATAACACACAATTAAACTGAGATACATTTTTTTTGTAAAAAAAAAAAAAAAAAAAAAAGAGAGAGAGAGAGAAAATGCTGAAGAGATAAGTAAACAGGTACCAGTGACAGATTACACAAACTTAAAATCACCCAGTTTCACTCGCTTGTGATGCCTACCTCTGTAATGGCACATTTGGTAAACGTGAACGGGTCCTGCCCTGATCTTCGCCACGGTGAGGAGATACAGAACGTGAACGATGATGTGTTGTTCTTTGCTGTTCTGGCACAGTTAGCGTTGTAGATTTACTTTCTCTAGTACTAGATCTATAAGCTACTGTTAAGAGGGCAACAAAAGGAAATTAGAGAATAAAAGCATGAGCTTGGAATGAATTCCGGTGGTTAGTCCTTCCAGGAACACACATCCAAATGCTTACACAACTTTCAAGTAGTCATTCAGCTGTTGTACATCCTGATGTATCATGCAGCCAGGATAAATTACTAGCATTACCTTTAAATGTCTGTATGTACAGAGACAGAGAAACTGAGATGACTTTCAGTATGCACTGGATGACGTGGGGAAGAGGACTGAACCATTTTTCTGACTTGGGAAAGAGTACCCAGAGTAACGTGTATTTAACTTGTGACTAAGAAAATCTACTACTTAACAGATTCATCTTAATAACAACAACAACTACAAAAATCAGAAGAGGGACCTACTAGATTATGCATTTTGTCATTCAAGGGACTCTAAGACTGTTTTAACTGATTATGTAGCTTATAATTTATAATATCACAGCCTCCACAACTGTGTCCACCTTTTATACAGTACTGAGAGTTCAGTACATTTACCACTACAAATATGAGACAGGTAAGGCAGGTGGGAAAAAGATACGGTTGAAAAAAGACAATTACACAGTTTTACTACAGAATTTCTGGTTACTGTCAGTTCAAAAACATATGCATAAAGACCTTTGAGAGTCTACTAAGACTTTGTCCAACTCTTGGATATTATACTTCATAATAACCAGAGTTGGTACCAAAACATGGGAAATAACACTTTTCTTCCATTTGTTGAAGGAGAAGGATGTGGGGAGGTCAATCAATCAGCGAAATAGGAAGCAGCATGACTTTTGATATATCTTAGAGAGTGGGACTGGGCCCAAAGAAAAGGAGTTGTAATAAGAAAATATCAAGTAGCTCAGAAACAAACATCAATGACCTGGGTGGAGCCAGGAGTTGGACTCAATGATCCTTGTGGGTCCCTTCCAATTCAAGATATTCTGGGTGATTCTTTTCTATGATCCTATGACCATAATGTGGGCATATGTGCACCATCTTCAGTACATGTGAAATAAAATTAATGAATGTGATTTCATGTTTAAAGTGTGATGTTACGCAAGTTTGGGGAGGCTGGATGTTATTTGAGAACCAGAGAAGGTAATGAAAAAAACTTTTGGGAGATCTCATTAGCAGCTACATAAACAGCAAATGCCTGCCACTCATGGCACTCAAATGCCAGCAATGGTTTAGTGAGCACTGACTACAAAACAGGCCTGTAAAAGTTGATGGCATCCTGGAAAGTAAGGACCAAGATTCATCAACCTTTCAACAAAAAAGGACTCCAAATATTTAGAGGTTTTGATGCACTGTTAGGCTGGAGTATCTTATCTACTCAAAAAGTGCTTCAGGGTTGTGTAATAAAACTGGAAAGAAATATCAGGATATCCCTGATCTAAGAACAAGTACTGGGCACAAATTTTGAAGCAAAATGGGAACTAACTCAGGACTTCAGTGGAGATTCCCTCATTTTGTATACTAAGATAGTTGCAGAAAATGTCTGTTTTTTCTGTCAGAGGAAGACAAATGATTACACATGACAAAAACTGATGCGTTCCCTCTCCCACGATGACTAAATCTGAGCTGTATGTTCTGAAAAATACCTTATTTTCTGAAAAGAAAAAAAAAAGTTTTATGTAAAATCCCGTCCTCTCTAATAGAAGGAACACTACTGTATGTTTTATTCAACACTAAAATAAAAAGAATACAAAAGTTTTTTCTAAGCTTTAGGCAACTGTACTGAAATATGCTTCAGGTTTTCAAAAACAAATTTCAATTTAGCCTACCTAAAAAAACTATATATAGGATTATCCTTAAACATCTGGTATATGAAGATACTACCACCCTACATATTCTTCACAGCTGAGCTATCTGGGGAGCAATATCTAAAACTTGTGCATTGCGTGTACACAAAGCTTACAGAACAGACAGAGCAATAGCAAATAACACTTATCTTAAATATTAATTTAAGTATTGTCAAATTGGTCAAATTGCATCCATAGTTCCATAGTGACCATGACAGTGACAGCAACAGTAACATTTCCTCATATCCTCAAATACAAAAGCTCTGTGCTCTCCAGAGTGTGCATGAGAAATTTTTTGCATGGACCAGCATGGCAGCAGCAATAAAGCTTATGGTAGTTTATGCAGAAGAAGTTTCTCAGTTGCTCGTGGGAAACTGTCAGGTGTGACACAAAATGGAAGCTGCATGGATTATGAAAGTGATTCTATACAATGTTTTGATATCAGAACTACTAACTTATTTTTTTTAAAAAAAAGACAATGCTGATGATGAGACAAGGTGTTGTTCTAATATTACCCTGCTGCTACAGGAAGGTAACCACAGGAAAACCATTTATATAGTTTATGACAGAAGAATAAATTGTTCTGAAGAGTTACTTATTCAGAAGATAATACATATTTGTGATATGAAAAGGGATTTTTTTTTTCTTAAAGTATCCTTAAGTTATAAACTAGCCATTACTTCTGGTGCAGCTATCTTTACTTCCATTTACAAAGAAGAATTCTTAGCAGCTGCTGAAACATCCATGAAAAGTTTTATTTGTTACTATTAAATGCGAATACCATATTTGCCTTAGCAATTGGTATAACATTTGAAATTTTAGTTTTAAGAATTTGCAGTAACTTCATGAATACGCAATATCTTCATCATTCTTTTTTTTTTAAGCTTACAGTGGTGATCAAGTTGAGCTTTTGTGCTTCTACAGTTTGTAGTTATGTGTCTGTCTTTTAACAACTGAGCAATAATCTTTGTGAAGAAGGCAAATTAACTTCATTCTCTTCTGAACATTTCAAGACAAAGAATAAATTATCAACTGTAAAAATATACCTTTAATAAAGACAGGGCTTATTTATCTTACATAAACAAACAGCAGACAACATTGGCAAGGAAATAGTAAAGGAAGGAAAAGGGGCTTAAAAAGAAATATTTTCAGAGTCCCATGTTGTAAACTCAATTTTGATATTCTTATTTTTGTTGAGAAGGAATACCTTAATCCTAGACTAATCTGGTTGAAGTCAACAGAGGCAATGCCAAAATAGTCAAAGAGTGCTTCATCATCCTACGTTATGGGGAAATGTGGATATTCATTCACACACACACTTTGCAAGAAAATGATGTGTGGAAACCTGGATCAGCCAAGAATTTCAGTGTGCTCTATGGAGGTCCATGGTATGGGGGACAGGCGAAGAGAAGGGGTAAGGACCCTGCAACACGGCAAGGAATTTGCATGCAACTTAGATTTAGCAGAGGAGACTGTTAGATGGAGAAGATACTGTAGTATTCATTCGATGCAAATAAAGTCTACAGTCTTAGAAGATTCTAGCAACTAAGGAAGGTTGTATAGAAAGGTAGAAATGCTTATTTGAATTAGGTGCCTAGGCACATTTATGAACTTTTGCCTAAGATTCTTGAGCAATTTGGTAGACAGGGGGACTGGTGGCATTTTCCAGCTCTCATTGCAAAATACATTTTCATGTGCTGTCTACTCTGTCACACATCAGGGTTTGATGACTGATATTTTCTTTGCTCCATGAAGTTAAACCCCCATTTAAGAATTCAGGTTTTATCTGTAAAGAAAAACCCCACACTTAAATGCATCTCACAGGAATCACAAACAGGTGAACTCTCCATTCACATTTGGCAAAAAAATATATCCTTTAAAATCAGAATAGACAATTTTGTACTGTGTCACATCAGCTGCCAGAACGTTTCTGACCTAAGTGGATGAAGTTTCCTCAACAGGCCCTTCAAGTCTCAGTTTAGACACTCTTAGACACACAAATAGAATTGCAGATTCTATTGCCACCAATGAAATCTGGCAATTTTCTTCAGTGATCTCTGAGAAAGTTTGGAACCATGCATTCTCCAAAAGCACACTTGAGCACACACAATCCTAAGAACTTGCGATCAGAATCGTAGTTACTCAAGTGCTGACGCAGAGAATAGAGTACAGTGAGTTCAGACAAATACTTCTGAATTTCTCCGATCAGATGGAAAATGTCTTATTTCAAATGGCACCTGGATACCTTAAAGAACTGACAGCTGAAAAAAAGTCCCTGGTCTTAACACGTATGCTGAAACCCTAAAGGTAAGAAAGCCTGCACAGATATACCACCTTTTCAGGACTTATGATTTATTTTCATTTTAAATGTTCTTTCTCCTAGCTGATGTAAAATTATCAAGATTAATTACTTCATTGAATCAAATACGATTACCAGACATATTGGAACAAATTTCCCTCTTAGTAACTTATGTACAATTGTATGAAAGTAAGGCAAGAACCCAAACACATCAAAGGAAGTAAAATTTGGCTGTGTAGACATCAAAATTATATCATGGTGATTATTAAGTCATTAAATAATGAATAAATTATCACATTATTTTAAATTCAGACCAGGAAGATAGAGAACTTTCTAAATCCCACCATGATTTAATTCAGCAATTGTCATCAGGGACATCCAGGGAAAAACTGGTTTAGTGCTGCCAATGAAATAGTGACTCTTCAGTTAGTTTGGGACAATTGGGAAATCTATTCATCTGACTTGCTACAACAGTCAAATAGAAGTAGAAAAAAATATGTCATCCAAAATGACCCTTAACATTTTTAATATGAAAAGGATGATGAACTGAAGTCTAACCACAATACAAACTATATTTATGAACATTTAGGGTAATGATAGTTCATGAATGCTCAAGAAAACTGTAAAAGATATAGCCATGCTACATGCATCTTCATCTATAGTCATGCATTCTCAATAAAGACCATGGGAGACCGCATTACAGCTAAGTTTCAAGCAAAAAGAAAAAAAAAAAAAATGTTTGCAATCAATGCTGAAACCTTAATCACTGTTTTAAAATATTTTTTTGAGTTCAACTGATATTTTTAATAATGCTTGGAATATTATGCAATAAACAATTTAACAGTTTGAACCATCCAGTGGTTCATATATGAAGAATGATATGTAAAAGAAATATCAGTGAATGAATTGTAGAACCTTTTAATTCACCATTTTTTAGAAGGAAAGCTACCATAGAATAATCAGGAAAACTGTTTTTTCCACAATGCAGTCTGCAAAACCAGCATCCTCAATGCTATAATGAAAAAGTAAAAACAAAAACAAAAAAGCAAGCAAAAAGAATGAAAAAAAAAATCAAGCAAGAAAGAAGAAAGCAGGACCATGCTGTTCACCCACGCACCTGGAGGAACAACTCCAATACCATCATCAACATCATAATCTGAGATGTCACTATCACTGATTGGCCGAGATCCTGCACAACAGTAAGGTAAACAAATACCTGAACATCTGGTTGTGTTATGAAACATAAAAGTATGTTCATTTAATGTATCACTACAATTGAAAAGATGATTTAAGTCTGAACAGTAGAAGAGAACTAAACTGCAGTGACCAAGAAGTTTCACCAAACAGCTGAGCCAATCCAACAGCTTACAGATGCTGCAGCTTCCTGTCCCCTTCTCCTTTCCTCATTTCCTCAGTACTCTTCTACTAGGTTACTTTAGCTCACTAAACAAGCAAGATGCTTTTGTGCTATTTCAGTGAGTTGAGTAAGCTGAATCAGCTTGCTGAATGGGAAAGGAGAGGTGGCAGCATATGGTGAGAAAGGAGAAGAGGAAACAGCTCTGACAGCTATTAGAAAAGTTCAAATATCTCATGAAAATTAACCTTTAGTTTGCTATCTCTATACGTATTCTCATGCGGTAATTACAGCAGTGTCACATTTCTGTAATTCATTCCTGAATGTGCCCCAATTTCCTATGCATTAGCTGGAATTAATAAAGTTTTTTTTTTTAAGAAAAAGAAGAAAAATAGCTTGGAAGCATATTTTAAAATAATGCCTTACATCCTTCTTGTTTTTAAATAAGTCTTTAATTAAGTTAAATGAACAGAGAGGTTACAGCACTCAAGTATGTCAACATATTCATTATTTTTAATATGAATCATACAAACCTGAAGAAGAGGAGGCTCCACAACGACCTTATTGCAGCTTTTGAATACTTAAAGGGGGCTTATAAAAAAGGTGGAGAGTGACTTTTTGCTCAATCAGATAATTACAGGACAAGGGGGAATGGTGTTAATCTAAAGAGGGGAGATTTAGATTAGAGGTGAGGAGGAAATTCTTCACTCAGAGGATGGTGAGGCACTGGAACAGGTTGCCCAGAGACGCTGTGGTTACACCGTCTCTGGAGATGTTCGAGGCCAGGTCGGATGAGGCCCTGGACAACCTGATCCAGTGGATGGCATCCCTGCACATGGCAAGGTGGTTAGAAGTAGGTGGCCTTTAAGGTCCCTTCCAACCCAAGCCATTCTATGATTTTATTAAACCTGAAATAAGACTCTCCAGAACAACTGTACTTCCCTAATACAACTACATATTTTCTCTTTGCTGCTAAAATACTCTTCTCATCTGATTGTATATATGGCGTGTGTACGTAAAAAGAATATCAGAGGCTGAAACTAATTTTTGATGAAAAGTGTTTTACACCTCGCAAGACTTTAAGGTCTTTCTTTTTAAAATAAAAAGCTTTTAATTATTATAAAAGTATCTAATAATCATGAACTTCATCTTTCCTTTTAAAACGAGATTTATGCAAACAAATATTTTATCAATTTTCTTTTGCTACTGAAAACAACCAATTCAAACAGTTTTCATATACTTGAAAGTTAAGTATCACAAGTGACATGCTGACGTCATAATGTCTTAATTCATACCTTTTTGTCATACGTTTTCATTACATTTACAGGTTTTATCTTGTATAACAAAGTTAATTATCATTACACCATAACCATCATTTTCAATTTAAAATTTAAAAATCATTAATGGAATTTGGACCTACTTTGCAATTTTTTGCTAGAGCTTTCTCCACCATGTACATGTCTTCTTGGCATGAAAGGTGATGGCTGAGGCAGAGGTAGTGAAGATTCATCATGTGTTTGTAGCTTATACCAATGTGGTTCATCATCTAAAAGTGCTGTCTCCAGCTCTATAAGAATCTAGAAGAAAAATTATCAGATTTTAATTTTAAAGGAATATACACACAAACACATATAATATATATATATATGTATGTATTCAAAAACAAATGACAAACTCAGGAGAAATGTGATTGTATATATCACCTCTCCAAGAAATTCACTCTCCTCTTCTTGTACTCTTGGCTGATCCCATACTGTTATTTCAAGCATTCGTTCTCTAAAATCTCTACGATGTACATGCGAGTAGAGAAAAGTTTGGTTCCATTTTGGCTCTAGACTTTTCTTTACTGTTTTGGTCCTCCTTTTACTCTTATCACTGAAACATAAATATTTGTGATTTATTTCCAAAAACAATTTACAAAAGAATGCCATCTACTCATCATCAGTAATTATTGGCTTTGTTCCTTTTGATCTGATAATGCTTAAAGAAGAGAAGCATTTGCTGTAGTGTATATTTGTAGTGGATTGCATTCATCTAAACATCCACAGAGTTAATTTAATACTGACTTGCATATATTTGTTATAATATGTTATAATTTGTGATTTGTTATAACCAATTTAAATAGAACAATTTTTTAAAAAGAATTCTCTAATTCATACACATCCATTTAAAAGTTGGCTCAATAAGTGACAAAAATAATTTTCTCAACTGAAATACTACCTTCTGTCTGGAAGAAAATACATTTTTACATAGGGGTTCCTGGGACGTCCATCTACTCTTGGTGGTAAATCCATTGCTTGCAGAACATTTACTATTAACTGATGTCCCACTTTGTCATACCACAGTTTCACCTACAAGAATCAAGTTACCAGAAAACATTATTGAAAATGGAAAACAAACAAACAAACAAACAAACTAGATCTACCACAATGTAAAAGTAGTATTTATCTTTCCAAGAGACGTTAAGATATATTTTGTTGCATAGCCATTAATATTTAATTAAGTTAGATGGAAAAGATGTTGGCATACACCAAGGACTTTTTTATTTACCAAAGCTGAATAAAATGTTGGTGCCTGATTATTCTTACATTGTTTATTGTACTCACTGCATAATCTTGTACATGTGAGTCCATTTAAGTCAGCACTATCTCAGTTCTACACTTTAGAAGCTACACTTCAAACAGGAAGCCCTGACTGCAGCTAAACATAAAGCATGGCAGAAATCTGTCTGCTCTGATTTGCCACCTTACAAATGTTCTTATGGAAAGAATAATATGCAGTTAAATTATTTCCTAATAGGATCATAACATAAAATTGTTGAGTGTGCTCTGTAATTAAAAATTAATATAATCAATATAAAAAATAAGAATGTACAAAACAAAGTCTATGTGCTCACAGTATCTTTAATAAGCACGGCTTCAATTAGCATTACATAGAATTCCAGGAGGTGATGTGGATCTAAATTAAAGTGTATTACTGAATGATGCTACTATTAACAGATACATAGCTCTTTAAGTGCTCTCATAAAGAAGATAAAGTGGTACCGTGTTTGTTATCTGCAGGTACAGAAGAGTCACATTTTTCAGTGTAGAGGGTACAGAATGACAAGCTGCAGGACACTTTCATGTGCTTCTCTCAACATAAATGCCTGCACACTCTTGTGTATTAAATCAACAACTCTTTACCTCCACTGTGGCTACAATGAGTGCGTGCTTTACCAATAACAGCCATTTCCCTTGACTTCCCAGTAGACCTTGAGAAGTCAGAGGGCTGAGGGACCAACACCTGAAAATGTTTATTATTAACTCAAGAAAAAACAAATATGCTCACAGAAAGCTGTCCCGGTAGGACTTGTGGTGCATCCCTTAGGGCTCCAGGGCTGGTTGGAGATATAACAGAAATAGAAGGCCTTTCCATCTTCTGAGATTCAAAAGAACTTGAACCTAAAAATATGTGAGAAACACATGAACTTTCCATGTGAAATTTTAAAGCAAATTTGGGCAATTGATTAAATGATTTTTCTTTGAACTGCATAAAGCTTGTCTTTATATACAGCATTAATGTGCTAATATACAGAAAGATTTTAAGCTGATGTAGATAAGGTGGTGAAAAAGGCAGTCTGGTTACTCTTACCTCAGATTAAACCTGTCATTTTCTGTTTTATTCTAACAATATATTAAAAAGTGTTCTTCATCTAGCGTTGACACACCATATTGGATGTTTTAAATAAAATATTCTCTTGCAGAATTGCACAGTTGAAATTTTTGATGAATAAACCCACATTTGTTGTATAGTAGCCTCAGATGGGTACTAAATTGTCTAAATTCAGAGACAAGAAGATATGCAAGATAGACGTCAGGCATAGAGGACACTCCTGCCCATGCTTCACTCCACAAGTGAAGCAGAGCCCTCATGAGTGAGGAAAAGCTCATGACAGGCAAGGAGCAGTGTAACGGGACTAGGAGGCCCTGCAGGATCCTGACCTAGACAACATTTCTCATTGCATCTCAGGCAAGAATCAGATGAGAAAGGGCTGGAAGCTATGGCCTTCATGGCTTCACACACTTCAGCTGGCAGACTTCAAATAGGAGAGCTAAAAAGAGACACACGCACACCCTTCCTTTCTTTCTTTCTTTTTTTTTTTAAGCATCATACACAAAAATTTCACCTGTGGAATGTCTTCTGGCACAGAAAACAAGATCTCTGGACTAGGCTGCATGGTGCAGGAGGTGAAATCCTGACACCAATCCTGACACCAATCCTTTTCCCCTGTTTCCTCTCTTATGTTAGGACAAGTAAATGACTGTTTTGGGTCACAGTTTATACATCCAGAAGCTGGTATGCTTAACACACACACGATATAGGAGAAAACAATAAAATCCTACTAACATTTGAAATCTACGTAGCTTTTAATCAAATCTCTATTGTTTCACATTTAACACACAAGACTGAAAAACACTGAATTTTGTCATATAAAAACCTGAAGCCAATGCAGTCTCCCAGTGCTCGTCATTCCAAAAATTCATAGCCAAAATGACTGTACAAGACCATGTCAGGCAAAGAAACAAAGTGTGTACTCACTGGACTCTAACGGGGGATGAGAACTCTCAGGAATCCGTGGAATATCACTAAAACATGAACATACACAAAGTAATTAGGAACAAGGGAGAGGATCTTCTGTTATAACACATATGTTTCTAGGACACTTTTTTAGAAATACAGTTCTCTTTTGTGTTCTACTGGATTATGCGGAAAGACAGAGGAAGTGTTTAAATACAGTTCACTATTTTCCACTAGGACTCATGAAAACCTTAACATTGCAAACTCCTCCTTCCTTCAAAGTGAGGAGCTACAGATGTAACAAGATGAGCACTACAATGATAATATTGTGGATGGCTTCCACAATATTTTTATAATAAAAACAACAAATCTAGAGAGGTTTCACGAACAGAAGGGTGGTCAAAGTAGAGCTACTGACACTAAACTATTCTTTGGAGGAAAAAAAAAGGAAAAAAAAAAAAGATTAACTCACTAGTAATTTTTATATAAACGCCTCAAGGAGTTCATGGAATGAAACTGATGAAAATGTCTTATAATAATAAAAAGAAAAAGCAAACAACATTAGCAATGTTAAACAAACAGAAGAATAATACATTTCTTGAAAGCATATTACAAATGTGTGTGGAATTTTTTCAACATACACACACCCAACAAATACATATGCATAAACAAAATCAAACTGGTTAAGTCCACAAACATCTACAGAAATTTTAACAGCAACACAATTACACTTCCATCAAATTCTGGGTGATGATAGCTCCTTGTTCTGTCCTGTTCCAAGCAATCATAGAAAATACATTGCAAAAGCAAGAAATGATTGTTATTGTACAAATGTTAGCAAAACAGAGCAGAAAAATGAAAACAAAGTTCAAGTGGATTACTTGAAAATATTTCTACAAAAAAAAAACAATACAAAATTTAAACTACAGTAATATTTCTGAAGAACATGTAAAGATTTTAAGTCTAAAGCTGGGCATTTTTAAAGGCATTCAGGCATTCTTCGGTTCAGTGAAACATCACCATACCAACTTGGAAGTCAATAAAACTAAGACTCCTAGATCATATAAATGCTACTTATGAAAAAGAAACAGACACTTAAGTCAGAAGAGGAAGGTAACAATGTCCAATCAACTGGTCTTCAATTTATTTTTCATGTTCTGCATTTTAAATTTCTGTTGCACACAACTTAACAAAGGCTATTTCAGCTCCCAGTTAACATTTTGCTTTAGCTTGCATCTCACATCACTAACAAAGACACTCTTCTCTTTCCCTTGTCTTTGTAAGTAAGGAGTACTGTGGTTGCCTCAAACTCATGGAAATACAACTGCATTATTTGTTCTTGACATGGCATAGTACTACCTCACAAACAAGCACATGACATGTTGTGCAGAACTGTTGTGCAGACTTCTTAGCGTATTCAAACTGATTTTTCTGTTCAATATGGCATTAGGTTTTTTCTTGTGCTAGAATAAGAACAATCTCTTCTGCACTATAGCACTGCTTGTAATAACATCACATTTAGGATATTTAGATGAGGGCTCATACGTGCAAGGAATGTTTCAAAACAGAAAGTGCATCCTACACACCTGGGTGGGTGAAGAAAGACATCAAAATGCATTTTATTTCCATTTTTCTTCTGTATTGTCCACAATACATTAGGGGGAAAAAAAGCTACAGATAAGCCCCAAATATTAATTACATATATAAGCACTTAAGAATTTATTTACATTTACAGTAAAGCACTTTCACACTATAAGACTAACACAGAGGACACTAATCATGAATCAGCATGAGAATCAGATCCACACAATTCAGGAAAAAACAGCTACTAGAATGAAGATGCTACACCACTATAAAAAAAAAAAAAAGAAAGAAAAAAGAAAAAGAAGAAAAAAACAGTCAATAGTATTACCCTCACATAGAGACGGCTATACTGAAGTCCTCACCAGGTAAAGGTAAGTGACAAAAATAATCAAATTTTTTCTAAAACTTTACTCAGCAGACAGGAAAAAAAATGAAAGTGCAATGTTTTAATGTATTTTTCTGAACTCCTTATAATTTTTATGACAAACTCACAGAACAGTGGAAACTAGAACATAAATTTCAACCCCAGACTAAATGCATTGTTTGTGACTGAAATGTTATTTGACCATTTTCCCACCCACCCTATTCACTATTCATGCCCACATTAAAGCTCATTGACTCAGGAAATCACTAAACTAGTACAAGAGACAGCTTTTGTAATTTTTCTTTTAAGTAATTATTGCTAGGAAATATTCATTTCCTTAAAAGGATGTCAAATATATTTATCTTGTTTAAAGATAGCTACACATAGAATTACAAGACATAAAAAGCAAATAAGTAGAGTATGCAATATAGATCACCAAACTAGTGGCAGTGTATTCTAACAAGGTTTGTAACAGTTCTGCTTTCTCCTAATGACTTCAAAATGTATATGAAATAACTCAAAACTGTACTTCTATCCATATGTGAACTTCTTACAAATTCAATAATCCAGTTTTCATAATCATTTCTTAAATATTACATATTTCTTAAATACTATATTAGTTATTCTATATTGTGCCTGGTGTATTCAAGTCAATCAAACGCATTAATGGCATTTTACTTTTGAATGTTATCATTTTAATTAAAGAAAATTCTGAAGAGAAACTATAATCCAAAGCATATTAAGTAACCAAATCAGTCTTATCTAGCCTACTTTTATTTTTGGATTGCAGCAAATCTCATAATTTAAAATATCCAAAGCTGGACTAATCAAAGCAAATGGTAAAAAAAAAAAAAAAAAAAAAAAAAAAAAAAAAGTAAGAAGTAGCACAATCACTTCTTTAAAATCAGAACAGAATTTTAATTCTCTAACAGAGCAATGCAAACGTCAGAAAAGTTATGTCAGAAACATTCTGGTAAAGAGCTGCTGACCTCAAATTTCATCTTTTTATCTTTACCTTGAAACACAAAGATTTTTGTAGTCTTATGTGATGTTATATATGAATATCTTGTATCTGATCCTTCCACACCTCTATGAATACCTAAATCAAATCCAACTTAGGTTAAGATTGCTGCCTGCAAATCTATGGTTTGTGAGGATCACTGTTTTGCAATACACTGGCACAGATTTAATTTCTCTGAGGACTATAGTCAACAGCTTAATCTCTTAAAATGAACCAAATTCAAAGGCGGTTGTAGCCCACACTTCCTTAGGTTGCTCACCTTCTATAACCTACAAAGTTTACTGAGTACCTGTTTCTGATGTTCATCCTCCAATTTCCAAAACTGCTCCTTCCCGTCAGAACCTGTATGTCAATCTGCAGTTTGCACTAGTTATATTACTTGAGCAACTGTCTGACATTTAGCATTGCCTGGCTTGTTATTGAGATTCAACCTCCTTGCAAGGACCTAGAGCCCAAGCACAGAGCAGTTGAATCACACTGGAGAAACAACACTTTTGGCAATATTATCTGTGGAAATCCAAGCAAATATAAATACCACCTGATAAGGAAAACACAGACAAATCAAAAAAAAAAAAAAAAAAAAAGTTTTACCTGCACTATGCCATATGAGCTCACTGGAACACACAAGAGACAGCGAGTTAGCTACCATGCCAAGCTTCTTCCCCAAACAGCGTACAGCCAGAGGGTTTTCTATGCTACCTTATGTTAATAGCCTCTCACATTGTATGCATATTTATAGGTCATTTTCCCCCTCGTTTTTAGATGCCCAACCCATTAATTCTACTTTTTATAGGTTTCTTACCTACCCTGTCTTTGCAATCATCAGCATTAATGTCAATTAGTTTCTATGGAGTTTTTACGGTACTATTGCGGTTGTACTGTTTATTGTTGTTATGCCTTCATCTGCTAATTGTGTTACATTTTTCACATTTTTCTCTAATAAACATCCTACAATTATCCATTACTCAAAATTACATTTGCTGATAGACACAGAAATCCAAATTTACAAGCCTGAGCAAATTGTTTAGACATCAATTTTGTAACTTGCAGCTGTCTAATTTGTGGCCTCACAGTCCTCCTATTATTCACTCAAGCCAAACCGTGTCAAATTTGGGCTTTTTAGACCTAATATGCTAGGACTTTTTAAAAAGAGACCATTAAATGTGCTGGTACATTACTTGCATTATTAATACTGAAAGATGAAAACACTTAAATTATGCAGACAAAATATCATTTTTCAGGTCTTTCGGGAACCTATTCCCTCACAGGAATTTTAGGTGTAATGGATTACCACTTAATGCCTTATCAAGCATCTAGTTTTCCAGTCAGCACCTAAGTAGACACAAAACTTTGCTATACTACATTTGTTGGATTCAGTAAAATTCACTATCATGAATTTGAAATGACCATATAGTTTGGATAACAAGACAAGAAGAAGCTAGGAGGAGAAAAAAAAAGTAATCTGCTGTCCAAAGCAAGCCATTTCCCATCATACAACACAATCCACATAGATTATAACCAAAAAAAAAAACAAACAAGAAAGTCATGTGGAGTGCTTTTTTTTGTTGTTAACTAACATCAGGATTTTCTTTGTTGTAAAACAATTTTTTTTTGTTATTCTTTTTAGATGAGAGATGGGTAAATCCCAATCTGATATAAAACAACACAACTTTATCTCATTACTACTGGAGAAAGGAGTTATCTTTAAATTTCAAATCTGCTTGCTCTAGCCCCTTTGAGATATTTATTTGCTCTTCCCAGAAAAAAAAAAAAAAATCCAGTCAGGACACAGGTCTACAAGGACAGCGTTATTATAGCATGTAAACACCTCCATGCCAAGTCTCCATTTGTCTCAAAATAAAGGTGTAGTCTAACGTGCTCTGTTTTTGCTTATGTCCAGAAAGAAACATGTATGGGTCATCTAAAGCAAAACATTACATTTTATCAGTCCTATGTCCAGGTGTGCTTTTTTAGTGTAAAATTCGCTGCTCAAATTTAGAAGCTGTCTTTGTTTTTGAATGCCCTTCATATTCTGTGTCTCAGTCAGTACAACAGTTGTGGTATTTTCTCTGGATTTTTCTTCAAGAGTACATTACTGGAATATGTTCATTTTTTACATCATTTTTTTTAAGCTATTATATTTATAGAATTCATAAGTCGTTTTAAATAATCAAGTTACCTTCAAAGTCTAAAGATACATGACATTTGCAAATATACTGATATCTAAAGCTCACTGTTTAAAATGTCATTGTAGCACTTTCTTTTTATATCAGTTGTACAAATCACTTTTCAGGTTTTCATTCAATTGAAAGTTCAAGTCAGGTCCAATAATCAACATACTTATTTTCTGCTGATTTAAACATAAAAAACAGACTTCCAAAAATCTCCTTATGGCATTTTATTTTTAATTACGATGATGATGGACTGAATTTGAAGTTTTCAGTCAGGAATATCTCCTATCTGTGACTAAAGAATGTAAAATAAGGTTTCTACTCCCCCACAATCTCCATCTGGATGTTAATTTTAGCCCTAAACAACCACTTTTATTGCATCAAGCTCTCATTTTCCATTAAAAGGTCAAACTCACAACTGAAATTAGCAACAAATGTTAATTTCATTTAAGTACTTTTAATAGCAATTGTCGTTAAAAAGGAAGAGCTCATTTGCAAAATATAGCTACACTTGCAAGTATATACAAAACCAAACATCAAAAGTTGACGTAAAATAAATGTAAGAGGAGAATGTTTTAGTCAGAAAGAAAAAGAATCGTGCTTTCTGTTTCTCAAACTAAGAACTTACCATATTGAGACACAAAAATTATAATTTGGATGAAATCTAGCACACTCAAAATGAAATAATTATGTGTTCATAACGAGGAATCAGTTTACCATCTAACTACAGGATACTTGTATTTAGAGACATACAGTGAGTGCACATGACCTCTGGGGAGGTGACAAACTACAGATAGATTTGAACCTTTCAAAGTTTTTTTTTTTTTAAACTAGCCAAGAGTTACTTTTTATCATTAACCATGTCACACATTTCTGCAATCTAAGTTTGAATTTACATTATGTGATTCATATTCAGTCCTGTAACATCGCTCAAAACAGTCCCAATGTTCAAGGATGAGTGCAGAATAAACAATTGTGCAAATCAGTTGTGACAAATACAGGGCCAACCCCACTCATTTCACCAATTCAAACAGATTTTATGATCCTTGCAATGCTTACTTCATAAATCAAGAATATAAGAATTGTTATCACTAACCCCCAAACCTGGATTTATAACAAATAAATGTTCTAAATATAAAACATTAATGCTAATTTTTGAAAAAATAAATTACATTCATTAATGTGAAGGCATTTTTGTTTCTGCTTTTGATTCTGATAATTTAAAACTAAATAGTCATTTCAATTAAAATGGTTTTGTTTTCCTTTTTAAAGAAAGGCCGTTTAAAATCCTACTAGCACTGACATATTTCAGATCTTGTAATGTTCAATGTTTGCTCATGTTTCCTTCTGCTCCTGAATATGTGTGTAAGTTATTTTGATGTAATGAATCTAAGAGCCTGACAAACAGATTTTACTCACATGCAAGATCAACACACAGTGTCCAGAAAGAAGCCTTCTTTAATTCATCATAAACATAAATACTAACTCTTCCTTTGCCATTTGGCAAAAACCTTGTTATTACTTTGACCATAAAACAAAAGAAAACAAAAACAAACAAACAAAAAAACTCTACACATTTATATTAATATATTTTTTATATCATTGTACAGATCCAAGGTTGTTATAGGCAATGAAAAATGGAATGTACAGGTTTTCAATAATAGAAAGTGAATCATATTGCATTGTTAAGAGATAAAAGAGATAAAAATAATGAACTCACAAATAGTCCCTTTAAAAGTCCCATTAGTAGAAATAATAACTGTGATTAAGAAGCAAGTCTTTAGCCTTACCCAATAGGCCTTGAAACAATAATTTCAACTTGAGGTTCTGACTTTGATTCTAAAATAATGTTGTAAACTTCTTCATTTGTAGCTCCAGGCAAGGGTTTACCATTCCATTCTAGAACTTCATCCCCTTGAATTTAAAGATAATTTTATTTAATTTCAATATTATTTTGCAAACAAGCACAAAACATTTATGAAAACTATATAGCTAAGTTACATTGCTCAAAATGAATTTTAAAACTGTGCTGAAAATCAAAAATGGTTTTTGAGACACTATCAAGGCTCCTTTCACAATTTGTACACAAAACCATATTAAGGAAACCACTTGTACAAACTTATTATGTACTTCAGAGATAATACAGCACCTGTTACTCTGCTATGAAATTAAAGAGTCTCTTTAAAAGACCTTTTATTAGCTAGCAGTAATAAACTTTGAAAATAAACAATAAAAGGGTTAATCTTCAAAACCTGAAAAATATAAACATCTAATGTTAAACTTCTAAAAATCATGGTTTTTCATTACAATTTATATGTATACTGTGCATTTTGATTTCTCAATGAAAAGGAGAGTCTTCACTGTCTGTATCCAATGAACCAAGAATAAAAGCAGGGAATGAGTCACTACCTTCTGAGGATGTTAGAGGGGGGAAAGAAAACAAAGACGATGTGAAAGTCATTTAGATGACTTTTCAGCTTGCCATTTCCAGAATTTTGATAGTATGTACGTTTCATTGCACTTTGACATTACTATAAAAAGATAATAGTCTTTAATTATAATTTCTAAAGAAAGATAAACAACTAAACTGAAGGAACCATAAGGTAAAGTTTACACTCTCATATCCCATCCTATGCAGCAGTCAGAACCCTGCAACCATTATCTGATGCCACAAATAAATTTATTTTCTTTATTGACAACGATTTTGTGTTTGTCAGTCAGTAACAATCCTTCAGCTGCTGGCTTTGCTCCTGTCTGAGATCTAGGTCAAATGGTAAACTTGTGCTTGTTAATAAACCAAGTAAAACTATCCTAACTGAACTCCTAACTACCAAAACACAGAGCTACAACTTCTGTTTATGTTCAATGATTGTCATTCTGTTTTTCTGAACAGCCCCTGTTTTGGTATTTTAAGAAAGGACTCCACAAAAGATCTCACTAGCTTTCAAAGCATTTTGTCATTCTTTAAAACATAAGGGCTTCCTAATGAAAGACTTAATCAATGCTTGCTGAGATAAGTTTAATTTTCTACTACGTTGCTTAGCTGAAACTGATTTAAATACTTTGTATATTCATTACATAATCTTGCCTAGGGGGGAATGTAAGTAAATACATAAGAATAGATTTACTAGGAATTTAAAAAAAATAAAATCCATATAACTCCATAAAACCACAGTCAATTTCTTCTGAAATTCTGATTGTATTCACAGAATCACAGAATCGTCTAGGTTGGAAGAGACCTCCAAAATCATCTAGTCCAACCTCAGCCCTAACACTAACAACTCCGGGAAACGGTGTCAAAAGCCTTACTGAAGTCAAGGTAGATCACATCCACAGCCTTCCCCTCATCCACCAAGCGTGTCACTTGGTCATAGAAGGAGATCAGGTTCGTCAAAGCAGGACCTACCTTTCATAAACCCATGCTGACTGGGCCTGATCGCCTGGTTGCCCTGCAAGTGCCGCGTGATGACCCTCAAGATAATCTGCTCCATGAGCTTCCCTGGCACTGAGGTCAAACTGACAGGCCTATAGTTCCCCGGGTCTACCCTCCGGCCCTTCTTGTAGATGGGCGTCACATTTGCTAGCCGCCAGTCAACTGGGACCTCCCCTGATAGCCAGGACTGCCGATAATTAATGGAAAGCGGCTTGTAAACTAAGATGATTTTTTTCCCCGAAAATAAAATCTCATTTCTTCACAGATAATTCGCTTAATTTACAAAAACACCTCAGGCATTCAAAGGAGCAAGGTCTGGCCAGCTTTCCAATAGTTATAACTTAACAGCAAAAACCAACAGAGACAGATAGATTTGCAACACTAAAAATCACATGATTTAAACTTAATTTACACAGCAACCAATTGATCACATTTTGAAGGCATGGAACAAAAAAACACCATGCAGATATTCAAAATTTGGACATAATGCAAAACCCAGCTTGACACAGCCCAAGGCAGCCTGCTCTAGCTGGCCCTCCTCAAGTAGCGGTGTTGGACTAGCCATCTCCAGAGGTCCTCTGTGATCCTGTGATCCACTGCTCCAGATTCAGGTGAGACGAGCTCCCTGGTCCTAAGTCCTACTGCAGTAGCTCAGAGTTGCAAGTCAGTCAATACAGAGGCTGTTAGACTCCTTACACTGTAGATGTTTAGGATAACCAAAATATCTGGACAAAGCTAGCTGACAGAACATACATGACACCTGCACCTTTGTGGAGTCACTTCTGCAAGTATACACCAGGCCTCTAGATACTAATAACAAGCCTCTAGATACTAATGTTAATGCATCCTGCATTCCACCCCCACCTCTTGATGCAGAGATACCAGATTTCCAGAATTATGCTGCACGTCTCTCAATTTTCTTATATTTAATTCTAAAATATACCTCAGATTGGAAGACATTTCTGGAGGTCAGCTAGTTCCAACCCTTGCTCGAAGTAGGAGCAACTTCAAAGGATAGACCAGGCTGCTCAGAGACTTGACCAGCTGAGATTTGAGTATCTCCAAGGAAGCATACCCAACAACTCCTCTGGGCAACCTGTTCCAGGACCTTGCTATTCTCACTAAGAAGAAAAGTTTTCACCATCCAAATATTCTTCGTTCCAATTTGTGTATGTTGCTTCCTGTGTGATCACTGTACACCTCTGAGAACAGTCTGGCTCTTTGTCCTTACTACTTCCCATTAGCCAGGTAAAAAATGGAATTAAACCCTTTCCATCGTCTTCTCTCAGCTTCTTCTTGTACGCCATAGACTTCAGACTCCAACTTCCTCTGCCCAGCCTGGTCCAGTTTGTCAGTCTCCTTCTTGTATAGAGGAGCCAAACTGGACACAATATTCCAGATACAACCTCATAAGCACAGAATAGAGGGCAACAACCTCCACCAGCTGGCTACAGTCCTGCTAATACAGTCCCATACATGCTTGGCATGCTTTGTTGCAAGGACGTATTTCTGACTTTTGTTCCACTGACTGTCCTCCAGCACATCCAGATGCTTTTCTGTCAAGCCGTTTTGTAGCTGGTTTGCCCCTAGTGCTTATTGTTGCATAGGGTTATTCTGTTCCTGATGCCAAACTTCATATTTGTCTTTGGCAAAATTTATGAGGTTTGTGTAATTACTCAGAAATTTATGAACTACACAAATTCTGAAGGCTTTTGAGAAAGGTGAAAAAATGTGTTTTCCTGGAAGAATGGACTCATCCATGCCTTTTTTGTGTGTGTTCTAGTCCTATACAATAAAATGAATAGAAAACATGGGCAAAACTACGTACTTCTGCTTAGCCAGTCCTCTGAATTTATTTTGACCCTAAAAATATTGTTCAGAGTTTTAAAACAGCTTTGACTTAAAAACTAACCTAGTCCAAACATTAAAAATGAGACATTTCAGCCCAGACACTTCAAGATTAGTGAAGTGAATGTAATTTTCTATAATTATAATCTGCAGTTAAAATCTATAAACAATTTTAATAAGTAGTGCTATCAACACCCGATTTATCAACTTGAAAAAATAAGTAACAAATGCCAAGACATTTCTACTTCCTTATTACTATTTGCTTCATGCAATTATCCTAAATTCAAAAAAGTTTTCATCAGAGTTTTTGGATTCCTAAGAAGGTGTTGTATAGAATTTTGTTTGCTAAGGTAGCACTTGGAAAGCATTTGTTTAGGACTGTGATAAAATATAAACCACTAAAAAGTAATTTAGAAAACTGACTGCCATGCATAGTTCTTGCTTCATTTAGAAATAAAGCTTGAAAAGTGTCAACAGTGCAGCCACTTATTTGCAAGTGCACTATATAAATCTCATATACACTAGATACTTTAGGATCATTTTCTTGGGCTCTTTCCCATTTTTACTTGTAACAATTCATACTGAAAGAAGTACTAATAGTGTCTATTGTGTACACAATGTATCACCCTTCAGGTGACAATGTAGTGTGAGTAAAATAACTGTAGTGAGTTTTGTTTGACACAATGAATTAGTTTTATAGTATGCTTATGTTGCTTCTATAGAGTGTAACAAGCAGCTCCTGAGATACCAAGCAAAAATGCACCAGTGACATTCAAGCCTGACACTTCAGCACTGATGGGAGTGTCTTGTATTTTGTTCACATATTCAAGCCATTGGAGTTAATAATAAATGAGAAATGTAGGCAACTGTAGCATTCCATAGTAACAAAGAAGTATTTTTTTATATTTACAAAATATTAGCATATCACATGAGTGATGTTAACATGAATTAGCAGGCACATTACAAGAAGCTATAATTACAAGACAATATATTTTGTATGTAACTGATTGATTTACCTGCTCTGAGATGCCCCACCACATCAGCCAAGCTACCTTTTTTCACTTTGGTAATGAAGGCACCAAGTCGTCCTAATTCTGTCATTTTTCCTCCAACAACCTGGATGATCATATATTTGTGAGTTTTCATGCCGTAAACCAGACATTATATCAAGCATAAATATATAGCCAGATTAGTTTTCACATTACTTTTTTAACAAAACATAAATTGTTCATAGGCAAATCTATCGTCAATTTAGTCTTCACAGAGGCTAAAAGAAAAACTTAGAGATACAAAAAGGCCAGGCTGATTATCTAATGCAGCTTGCTAAGCATCTAAATTTGTTGCAGAAAGAGGATTTCTTAATAAATGATCAAGAAAACATAATTTTTACAAATAGATGTCTGTCTTGTGCCTAACTTTAAATTGGAAGTGAACATCAAACCAAAGGTATTAAAATTTCCAAAATGCCATTAGTGCAACAGTTATATACTTATTTAATACACTACTATGAAACACATGCAAGTAGTTCACAGGAACATTGCTACAGCTAAAAACCTGGCCCTCTCATACAAGTACATGACAGTACAAAAAAGAAACTCCTGGCTTCTATTAAACAGAACAGAATAGAGCATTGAATGGGATTTTGTTTTAAAGCAGATATGATACACAGATGGTTAAAAATAGGGGAAAAAAAGGTGCGCTCAGAAGATTAATATAAAATATAAAACAAACAAACAAACAAAAAGTAGCCTTGCTGACTAACTATCCTCTCTACCTATCTCACTCTCTTAAGTCAGTTCTTTTTATATAATATCCTGGGCCAAGATTTATGGAACAGTGGGGCAGTGGTTCATTGGGTATTATTTCTTCATGTTGCCATCATGTTTACTAATTTAAAACTAATTTTAATTAAAAAATAAATACAGTTTTAATACAGATCCATACACAAGCAGATCCAAAAGCCTACCTGCCAACAAGGTTGTCACAAGAGGATTTGCTACATTTATCAGTGTGTTACCTAGAGCTGTGTTCATATCATACAAAACTGAGACTCAAAAAATCAGAAAGAAGCTCTCCAATCTATGTTTCCTACTGGGGTTTAATTTTTTTTCTAAGATATTAAAAAAAAACAGTATTGTTGCTTCCAGCAAAAAAATCAGCCTTGTGCTGCAGACTACAAGACATTTAGATGAGATGTTCTGATATTCTGTATTCCCACCCTACACTACTTCACCTTGAGGTGCGTAAGTGGAGTGTGCTCTTACCCAGGACATGCCATTACAAAGTTCACAGGGGTCTCTCCTGACATAACTCCCACCATGATGAGCAGAACCAACAACCCACACTACATGTAAGGGCTTGAATTACCAGACAACTATATGCAAGAAGAGGTTGACTTCAGTGTCACTGCCCTTTGAAGCTGACTTAGTCCTAAGTGGATGGGAATGTTTCACATTTTCTATTGTTTCTCTTGCTCTCAGTGGGAAGAGGAAGAAATCAAAATTAATTTTCTCAGTTCTTTTTGGAGCTCCACATAGTTAAAACATACATGAATTGGCACACTGTACTCTTCAGCAGTCTCTAGAACTATTCCTTTTAAGTGTCATGACAATTTAGGGATGATAACCTAGATGTCCACTACAAAACGAGCAATTTAGGAATTTAAATGAATTGGACCATGTCTCCCATAATGTCTTAATTTACAGGCACTGAATTAACTGGAATTACCTTTAATACAATCTCTGCTATGCTTTATTTTTCTTTTTTTTTTGTGTGTGTAAATATTTAATGTCATTGTACACAATTTCTGTTTCCGAATAGCTGTGTGGATTTTGAACACTGACTTTGTAAACATTTGCGTCCGGATGACATTTATTTATGTGGACTATGAGACAGGTTTCTTGGCTGAAATGCAAGCAGTAGAGCTAGAAAAGGCAGAACTCCTTTAATGCATTTAAATATACAGTATATGTCTTGCAGACAGGAAGCTGAATAAACATAAATTTTTAATCAAAATGGTTCAGTCATTGGTCATGGATGAGTGGAAGACATGCACAGAAGGATTAAATATATTTACATTCATAATTTATACAGATAACTTCCAAAACTTACTAAAAGTGAGGAATACATTTTTGTCAAATGACCATATACTTGGAGAGTCCTCTGATTTATGTTAGGCTTCTACATAATCAGGTCAGTGGAAATTTCATTCGTTTACCACATGAACCATGTAATACTTACTTTTAGCCCCAGTAATGCACCTGATTCTTTTGGCATGGTTGTTCTCTTGTTAAGAATAACACGCCCAATTAAGCGATCTCCCTCTTTAGAAGGCTGCCACGTTACTGGATGCTATTGAAAAGACAAGCAGTGGGAAGAAAAACGTTTTCCTGTATTCAGATGCATACCTATAAACTTGTAAAATTTCTGAATCATTACATCATAGATATTGTAACAGAACTTTCTAGTATCGTATCATGTCTGTAGGGCTCTGGCTTCATTAAATATTTATGCCTGCTGTAAAAAAATCTCAGCACTAAGCCTGCAGGTAGATTTCTAATAGAATTAAAAGTTTAATACAATTAAACATTTAAAACACAACCTAATTACTAAAATTAAACATTAACTTTTAATTCCAGGACATTGAAAACTGTATTTATAAATTATGTTCTTCAGAATAGCATATGTTATAGAGCTCTGTCATATAGGTTCATTATATAATAAAAGCCAAATGATCCTTTCCCATTCCAATTCAGCAGAAAAGAAAAAAAAATCTACTAATCTCTCCTGGAGCAATATTACATTCACAGCTTCTTTTCTGGTGTGAAACTGATATGACAAAATCTAGTATCAGGTCTATAAAAGAATTAAATTCATATTAAAATTCAGGTAACTTTACTAGTATAGATTTTGATTAAAATATCCTCTGATTTTGATTTCCATGATCCACTAAGCCAAAATTTCATATAAATTATACAGACCTTTTTTTGTAAAAAAATTTCTATAGCGAACTGAAATTATCAGCAAACGTTTTAATTCATGAAGCTTTTTTTCCCTATTCTTCCCTATTTTTTTCCCTATTTCTTACCGAACTAATAGGGGATGTCTCCCTGCTGTGCCACGTGGCAGGATCCAGCCAGTAATAATCCAAGTCACCTGGAAGAATATGAATAGAAAGAAATGTGTAATCTCTCAAACAGAGAAAGACATATGTGTGACTAGTTCCACATGCATGAATTTTAATAGCTTGCAATGGCTTGATGAAGCTAATAAAAACCTGTATTATGATTTAAATCAACTTAAGCATATCAATTTGAAAACAATATAGACTAATAATATAAAAACGAAAATACATAACAATACAATTATTTGGACCTCTTGTTTTCCACACTTCATGACTAGTTGTACACTCCAGCTGTTTTTCACTTTGCCCAGTTGTCTTCCAAGAAGGGACCCCAAAGCACTGCATTCACAGCCCTCCTCCTCCCACATCTCCATAATAAACACAAAGAACCACAGCTAATGATGACACTAGAGTGAATACTCCACAAAATGGGAACTTGGCTACAGTTAAGGACAGGACAGTAAACCACACTGAAGAATCTGCAAAGCAGTTAATCAGTACAACCGGTACAGACAGAGGGGCCCAGGAGCTGAAGAAGGGTAATACGGCACAGCTTACCAGGCACAACAGCCACACAAAAAGAGCAAATAGTGTCAACAGCAACTATGAACTCACAATCTTTCATTTTGCTTGTGACAAACATAGAGTACGCACATCAAGAATAAAACCCTGGATTATGGTGGTCTGGTAGCCATAAGCTCATCAGGCTAAGTAGGGGAACCATGGGCTGGGTTTGGGAAAAAAGGCAGCAAACACCATGGCGAATAGATATGAACTGATGGAAAGCTTAGGAAACCACAGTTTGACTTAACATAATATGGCAGGGGAAGGTTGAGTTGGTAGCAAAAAATGACCAACTCTACTGGCTGTTGTCTGTGGTAGAGGACTGATGTAACTGCACTCCAAGACAGAAGATGAAGAGGTAGGAATTGCAAGAGGAAGATCATTCAATGTAGCAGTGCAATTCAGAGTTTTCTTTACAAAGAGAAAGGGTGCAGATGATATTAGGAAGGACACTGGAGAACGATTCTGGCTAGAACACATCCAACTAAATAGGAACAAATCCGAAGCATTTCTGTCCTGGTGCTAATTTTAAACAGAATATACCTGTGAGCTCTGAACCTTGGCATTATTTCATCCCTTTGGATGCACTGTATTAACAAAATACTGTAGTGTCATTAAGATTGAAAATGACACTTTTTTCCATAATGGTGGTATATAAAAGCTCGATCTGAAATAATCCAAGAGATATTTTTGATATATTTTTTTTTAATCTGAGGAAAGAAACAGTGAACAATTCTGTCACTTAGCTTACAGCATCTTTAAAAAATAAACAAACAAAACCCCACCTAATCAAAATTTAAATTTTCACTTCAGAGGCCAGTTTCAGTGCCTGAATGAGATTCAGTCACTTCTGAGGTTTATATCCACACCTGCACTTTGAGCATTTTCCAGCTTCACTCTGGGAGAGAAGAACCTTGATCATTTGAAATATGTTAATGAAACAGTTTAATAACATTGCTTTTTGAATTCACTACTGAGGGATTTTTTTTGTTTGTTTGTTTATTTGTTTTTTCCAGGTCTAAATTATTATGCCTCATAGTTAGGCTTTGTTATGGAACAATTCTTCATATGATTTTCTATCAACATTCCTGCAAACTCTTCAAAAGCCACTGGGTAAAAATACTACTTTCATTAAGATCAGTGACTTATTGCAGATATGGTCTTTTTCTACACTCTGTGTCATCAGAAAATATACATTTATTACATACACTTTAGGAAATACATCTTCACTATCACATTTTAGGAAATGCATCTCTGTAATAATGCTGTTAGATCACTGCTTTTACTAGCACACAGGAATCCAACGGATGTACGAACAAAGCAGGCTTCTAGCAAGAAAAAAATGAGCATTTACACAGAGGTTTTATTATTTTTCTGTTTTTTCTACAAATACTTGGATGCTAATTATGAAATATGCTCTATCACCATTTATAAAACATAGTATCTTTGATAGCTGATCATCTACATGATCATACTCACAAACTATTTTTAAAGAGCTTATTCTTATCATATGCATAACCACACAAGGCAGTTTGCGGTCACATTAGCTACTGCAGTTCTGGAATTTTGAGGGCTTAACTTCACAATAAAGATCTTTCAATTTTATTTTTAGTGCAATTCCTTGCACCTTTAAAAAGAGTTCAAAATTGCAGCAAGAACAACAACAAAATCATGGAACCAGACTGCCATCCTCAGTGTTGGCAGTGAGCTGGGACCAGTGGCACAGACACCTCCAATTTTCAATAATGTACTCAACAGCAACACTAAAAAACAACTTTTCTTCATGAACTGGCCTGCCCCAGCCCAAACGTGTGCCTCCGTGTTTCACAGCTATTTGCTCTGCAATAGAGAAATGCTCAGGCAGGAATAAATGCCATCTCCAGCACACAGAGATGTGTCCTCTAGTGCTCAAAGATGGATTTGTTCTGGTCCCCATTGCTTTCAGTTTCCTTTTCCTGTCTTCCTTCACCAGCTTCAGCTTTTGGGTCCAAGTTTTCCCCCTGCCCGTTCTCTTGGTCCTTCCGTGCACCCAGCACCCTTCTCGACAAAGGTCTTGCCGCAGCAAGATCCCCCCCAGACTTCCTCTGTCTTGGCTCCTACATGCTCATCTTCCCTCCTCGCCATTTACCTGCCCTTTTCTGCTCTTCTTCCCCATCCATTTTGTTGCCATCGTCCATCATTTGTCCCTTCCTGCTACTGCCTTTGGTGCCCACTCTTCAGGTTGTGTATTTTAACATGCACACCCCCATGCCCCTTGATTCTAAGCTGCCTTCTCCCCACACACAAACCTTTGGCTTTACATCCCTTTCACCCCTCCTATCTGCTTGACACTTTTATAATTTCCAAGAAGCCAATTGCTTCCACCGTGTCCAGCCATGGGCTTGCACGTTTTGCTCTCTGTTCTCAGAAGCTGAAAGTGGGAATTGCCCTGCAAAATAACCTGTACTGAGCTGGAGCACAGCACATGCACTGGGAATGCATCAAAGCAGCTATCAAATCCAAGTTCCTGACTGAAAACATTCGATTTGGCAAATATTTTAAAAGATGCAATAATGGGGGAGAGAAAAGGGAAAAAAATGTCCATGCTCTTGAAAAATGACTGAATTCTTAAATTCCCATTACAACTTAGTATTAAATAGCCCATTGGCATGCGAACTTTTGGCTGAATCTACAACTGTAAAAAGGGTTTTACAACTGAAAGTGTCAGTTAATCTACATTCACATAGAATAGAACATACAAATTAAAATGTAATGGAACAAAATTGCCAAATGTGCTTTAAAAATATTTTATTCCAGCAACAGTTATAGTAGGGTATTAATATCTGCAGTTAAATACCCTACTACAGCTATAGTTTTAAAAATCATTTCTCATCCCTTGTCATGGTTGTTTCTTTTCTTACTGTTTACTTATGCCGTTCTTGCACCGCAATAGCCCAGAAGTGACATTCAGTAACCAAAACCTGGATATTTGTTTAATTACAGAAAATAATTTCACCGAACTAGTATTAGAGATCCAGGAACAGGTAAGTAACAAACAAAACCTTACCATCTGAGAGCACAGTTTCAGATTTTCTCAAAACAAAACAAAACAAAAATAATAATAATAATAATAAAAAAAACTATACACAGAGTACTCCCTCCACTACGAAAAATCACTAGAACTAGTAAAACAAAACAGATGTAAGACGTTATAGAGAAAAAAAAAATCTACTGAGAAAATTATCATTTTAGAGCAACTTGAACTGCTTTTGAACACTTTTTTAAACAATGCTTTACATTTACAGACATGAAAAAACTTAAAAATAACATACAATATGCACAGTACATTATTTCTGTACATTACCAATACATTCATATAAAACATACAAAGACGTATTTTGAAACGAAGCATATGATAAAAAATGCATTTGCAATTATAATTTATGATTTACTTTGGACTAATGGAGTGAAAGAAGTATATATTTATAAAACCCTTTTTCCTGAGGGAGTAATTCAAAATGTTGTATCCTGCCAGCAGTAAAATACTTTTCCTATTAACTGCTCAATTACTGTACTCTTGGACATAAAGGGGTGTAATAATAAATCTACTTAACATGACACAAATGGGTTGAGCTTTTCTTGAGAAGTCTTTTGCAGTCTTCAATCAAATTTCAAAATGAGGAGTAAAACTCTTAGTACATTCCTTTGATTTTATGTCTGCAACACGCATGCTTTCAAAATAAAGGAAAGCAAAATTCAAAACAGCAAAAAACATTTTCCCCACAACATTTCATCTGCAGCGGTACTACTCACATGAGGAGCTGACACTGTAATGCTGTGATTTCAAGTGAAACCTCGCAAAGCTGGTAAGTGTTAGAAATGACAGCCCTGTTTCTGTTGCAAAGCTGAAGCATTGCTTTGCTGAAACAGGCACAAAATATAAGAAAGTCTGTTATCCTGTGTGACCAGCCACGCTGATCTCCAAAGAGCCTTGAATACTAGAGATAAAACACCCTAAGATGCTTCCCCAAATCCAGACTACCTACAGAGAGCAGTGATGTTCAGCAAAGAATGCGCTTCTGGTGCTTTGCTAAAATCCAGAGGCACCAGGTTTGCAGCAGTTACTTAAGACAAGAATCAGACAGTCTATTGATAAGATTCAGTCAGACCACATTAGGCACTTAATTGAGCCTAACGTTCAGCTGCTAATTAATAAAACAGTTCCAGCACATACCTGCGAAACTCAGACAATTATTTTCAGAGGCTGCATCTATAATTAAAGCACAAACTGGCTTCCAATATAGACAGTCTAGATCTCTCTAACACACACAGCAGCCATCTATGTATTTACCTTTGTGAACTTTCAGGCTCAAATAGAGCATGAATTAAAGAGACAATAAAGCTCAAAGATGTGGAATAGTCCGCTAGTTTGTCTTTCACAGTTCCCATGGAACTGGATCACTATTTCATGGAAATGATCAATCGTTTCCCAGTGTAAAACCAACAGAAGCCACATATCAGACCACAGAAAGTTATAACAAATGTAAAGAAGCTCGGAACATCAACTTGACTGCCTTCCTGCTTCACAGCCTGAATTTTCATGAGTTAGAAGACCACTCTACTCACTCCTGATACACATTCAGCACACTGAGATTGCCGTCAAAAACACCTGGCTGCTGTCACAGATGTGATGCATCATATTGGTAAGCCAAGAGGACACTTCTAGCCCAAGGAAAAAAAAAAAAAAAAAAGGAAAAAAATCCCACGAGGCTTGTCTTTGTATCACAACAGAAGAGTAATTGACTGAATAAATAATGTATGTTTAAGTCTCTATAGCCAAGGTGCTGACCAACCCTGTAATGAGAGAACACACAAATACTCGGCCTTGACATACAGCCCTCACATCTAAGCGTCAAGCAGACAACTCTGAAGCTACCTACTGCCTATTTACGCAGAAAGCTTCACAAAAATGCTCATTATCTCCTCAAATCAACTGAATTTAGATGCCTACAGATAAGAACTTAAATCCTTGCAGAAGGAGCTCTGTGTTTTACCATTTATGCAGTTCAAAGACAGACCGGCTCATGCAGCGCGTGGGAAGAATTCATCACATGACTGTGAAGTTTAGGTTTTAGTTTGTACAGAAAATATATACTTGCATTGGATATGAGTTCCCTTCTGGCACATGTCATCATCATCTCTCAATGCTGGCATACTCCAAAGATCCAGTAAAAACTAGTACTCCGTAGAAGTGACAATTCAGACATATCATAGTCATATCGGGAGTGCAGATCAGCCACATATGCCTGTAACCCCTACAGCTCTCCACTCTAGAGCCAGCCCATCAACACGTTATTTAGGCATTGTAACTTAATGGTGAGATGTGAAATTGCTTTTTTGTATCTTCACTAAATTTTTGAGTAACTAAAAACAATTGAAAAAGGATCCATGGAGCTTTACCAAGCACTATGCTTTTAGATCTGAATAACCAACAGCCTCCAAACACTGAAAATAAATGTCCGTGCCTTACTTGTGTGTCTAGAAGATAAGGATATTTTATATTTTTTCCTCACACAGAATGAACACCATTTTATTTTGAAACAAAAAAAAATCTCTTTTAGAAGTGGCAATTATATTGTGAACACAGTGCAGACTGCAATGCTAATTGCTGTTTACGAACCTGAAACCTGGAAAAAATCTGGCAAGGAAGCACTGAACTAATGAAACAGTATTTTGTTTGTTAAGGATGCCAGTATTAAACTGAACCTAAACTGAAGGAAAAATCCACGTGACTTCTCCCTCAGTAACTATTGCAAAGTTGTTTATTTACAAGAACGGTGAGATCTCTGCATGTCTACAACTATTTTTATTTTTGTGTAAGAGTGATTTGTCAGTGGCTAATTACTGAATATTCTTGCAATATATTCTTGTTATCTGGGTGTACAGTGAATTTTCTGAACATTGACTAAAATATAATACATTTCTTATTCAGATATTCATTTTGCAACATTTTTTTTTTTTACACATACACCCTTGAGCTCATTGTTGGCTCAAGCAGGTTTCTCAACAGGTATACTAGCAGAAGACTACCCAACACAATTGTATGTTCATAAGGTAGACCTCCTACCTCAATTACCCCAGTGTTGTTAGAAGTCATTACTAAGGTACCAAAACCAAAGGTTAAAAATCCTGACAACTGAAGCTTACAGCCAAAAATCACAACTTATCCAGTCAAGCAACAAATTGAGGATTAGTGAATGTTTCTAATTTAATTTGGACACCATAGGGAAGGACATAACTAAGAAGCTTTCCTAAGTTTCCAGAATCTCTAGGGAGTGTGCTTGTGAGCAGCATTGTGTTTAACAACATGATTTAGTTCCTTCAAACACCCACTCAAAGTATCAAGAGTAAAAGCATTATTAAAAATATTTTATTGATAGCAGATAAAGTGTTTAGCACTACCAAGAATTTCAAATCAGTAGGCAGACATTTTAATTGATTTTTGATACTGCAGTACCTAAAGATTCAAGAAAAAAATATTCAGGTCTAGCTCCAAGTCCTGATTTTACTGACTTTGATTACACTCTTTAGTGGTTGCTAATTCTGTAGATGGATAGATGGAAGGAGATCTCCTTTTTGAAATGTAGAGCTTCTTTGAATTCATTTATTATTCCTATTTAATTCCAATTCAATATTGACACTGACTTGTTTTAACTGGATTATTTGAGTTCCTGTTTAGTATAATTAATACTACTCTAGCTTTGGCATGATCTCTAAAGGTAATACTTTCATTTTGGTCTCCTTTGGTATTTTTCCCCTGGCGATCTTAAAAAAGATTCAAATGAATATTTTCTATCTCAATATTTGTTAAAGCCTGATTTATGAAGAAATTATAATTCAAAATCCAAGCTGCAAATAAAGTCTCTTCAAGCTCCAGGATGTTTCACTTACATTGCCAGTAGTCATGAATTTTAACAAGGGTAAGCCTATGAGAAAAAAGTAACACTGTGAAGCAGCAGCCTGTGCCTTACAAGTCCCACGAATATGATGAGGTATCAGTGCCCTAGAAGCACCTACTGCAAAAAAGGTAACCAAAAAGGGCTTTGTTCAAAGAGCCTTATCTGAACATTTTCTCCTACTGTGGGGAAGGAAGAAAGGTGTTTTTGCTCAGATACAAAAGATAATACATGCTGACAGAAACAACAGCATCTCAGAAAAAAAAACTTCCCATTATCCACTGGAAAGGGATCAGGAGAAAGACAGTAAGTCTATGAGTTTGTCATCCAGCATACACACACACACGCACATGTGCAGGAACATGAACAATCCTATAGACCTGCACAGGTCATTGGAGAAAAAAACAAGGAAATTACATTTCATAACCAAAGTTATGATTTCAGGATCATGGAAACTCAGGGAGACAATGAAAGAGAAAATCTGAGTTAAGCAAAAAAAAAAAAAAAAAGTGAAAGAAAAAAGAAAGAAAACAAAAAGTCTTAGTTGTCCTGAGCTTCTGGACTGTAGAAGGAAATAAAGCAGATTAAATTCTTTGGACCGTGATTAAAGACAAGTATTTCAGCAGTGCCATGATGGGGACCTACTCCAGAGCACCAAATTAGGAAGATGAGACTAGTGAGGTGTTTTTTTTTTTTTTTTTTTTTGTAAGCATTCATCATAATTCTTCATTGAACTATACTTGAAGGTAATGAGAGGGCTTAAAGGCTTCCCTTTCTCCTGTTCAGAGAACACTGCAGGAAGAATGTTTGGAATGCAAAGTCAGAGATCACTGACACCAGGTAACTTGCAGCTTTGCATCTCACCAATAGAGAGGAAATAGTTAAGAATGTTAAAGTGAATAAAATACATGATCCTTAAAAATGTAAGCAGGCTGAGAAGAAAAAAAAAGGGGGGGGAGGAGAAAAAAAAAAAAAGTTAGAGAAAATAGGGAAGTAGACATGATGACAAAAGGAGTCCAGGAATCACAGAATCAATCAAAGAAACAACATTAGCATCAGAAGGACAACCAGCCCAAAAGAGAGGAAAGAGAAATACAAAACTGACTAGCTAAGTTATGAATATTTCATTTTCTAGAAGGTGTACAGTCAGTGGAAAGGTACCTATTACTTACTAAGATAGCGATGGAGTACCAGGAAGCATACAATACAAAATCAGAAACATAATAAATTAAATACAAACAGGAAAGTATGCAAGGACAATCGAGATCATTCTGGAAGTACTTAGTCCCTAGTACTTAGCATCTAGTACCTGGTACTTGCTGTTCTGGAAGAATATGGAAAGAATCCACTACCATTTGGCTTTACCAGCAAAAGACATGAAGAAGGTTAAGACTTTTTAGGTAACAGTTCTCCTAAAAAGAAACACAACTAAAATCATTAAAATCATAACAAGTTAACAATGTCTGTAGCATAAAAATTAGATTTAATGCCAAAGCAGGAAAAGGTCATACTACCTGGATAAATTATATGTTAGGCTGATTCACTTCATCTTGGAGTACCTAACATCTGTCTGAAGCCAGGAGTGTTTCCTAAGAAAATTCCTAAGAAATTTCCATAATTCCTAAGAATTAGTTTGGTATGTTCAATAAAACTGGGAAAGGGCAAAGACAACACATATTTCTAAAGGAGAGAGAAGAAAAAGGAGGGCTAGAAATTATAGACCAGTCAATTCCTGGAAAAATACTCAAAAAAAAAAATCAGCCAACTAACCAAACAAACAAAAATACAAAAAGATAATAAGAAGAGAAGACAAGACACCTAAAATTGAACTGTCAATAACAAACTAACCCAACCGCATTTCCTACCACTGCATGATAGGGAAGAAACAGCAGTTTTCAAGTATCTTAACTGAACAGGTGTTTTTTTTGTGAACATGTCATTTTAGTGTCACACCAGAAAAACTGTCTAAATAAAACTAGTTTAAGGTGAAAAGCTATTTAGAAAAGCATATTCTAAAAGGTTAAAGTTAGTAATTAAAAAAAAAAAAAGTACACATTAAGCAGTGTCTACCACGTTTGTCTGGGGTACATTAATAGTAAGCACTCACATTAACTTTCCTGAAAACAAACCAGGAACATATCAGGCTTGTAGGTGACAACCCCGGGGAGGAAAGACCTGTGACTCACAGAAGATCAGGACTGGACTTCAAACCTATCCTGACAAACTGGAGAAAAGAGTTAGAAAAAAAGAAGATACAGTTCAGAGCAGACCCAGAAATATTGTCTCCACAGCGCAGAAACAGGGAAAGGAACTCAGCCAGTTAAGGACCAGCTATGCAGAAGATGAGGTGGCAATAGGAGATGACGGCCTGCAGGTCTGGCCGCTGTGTGTAAGCTGCTAGCCTTGCACTTGGGGAGCTGGCTGCCTTGGCCAGAGGCCAGGCTCAGGGGCCTTGCCTACCACTTAGCTCCAAATACCAAATACATCTGCAGGTCAAGCTGGAGGAGACCCTAAGGTTTTGTTGCTGCTTGTTTGGTTGCTTTTGTTTTGCTCTGCACCGTAGTCTGTCTTCTGGGTACCTTTCACCTAGCTCATTACGGTGACCTTGATGACAGCTCAGTCTCTCCAGTTCTCTCCTTGCATCAAACAGTTACATTTTCAGAGCTGAATATTTGGCTTAAATGAAGTGTAGTTATGAGGGAGAGATGAATGAGTTAAATTTAATAGCCAGTGAGACATAAAAGGTCTGGTTTAATGGTCCTTTATAATTCCTCAGTCTGTTACACAAACAAAAGCCAACCGGGTCCAAAACTGGGCCAGGGAACAAGGGCTTAGCCTGATTTTAAAATACCTTGTAGCTCCCCGGTTGCAGGCTGTTCCAGAGGCTGGAGACGTGCTGCTGTCCGCCCTGCCCGCAGCACAGCCCCACACCTCCAGCAGACAGGGTGTCACGGCTCGGGCTCCTCACTGCCAGCCCTGCTGCACCCACCTCATGCACTACTTATGCCAAGGTGCGCAGGAGGTCTTTGGGAGGCAGCTTGTGGCCGTCTACTTTGGGGTTTGTGAGTACCCCGAAGAAGAAACAGGGTTTTACCTTCTTTATGTAACTAAAGGTTACACAGTGTGAGAATCAGTGCAAGGCTTTGATCTTACCCAAAGATTTTCTCCAGCCTTATCCTTCAAACTACATGCACAGCTGGGGCTGACCTTGGTCTCTTCCCAAGCTCAGCAGCATCTTGTTCTGCTGATATCCCTGCTGCTGTTTCAGTCCCATCTCTGTTTTGGTTGCTCCTCAGCCCCATTTTCTCTAACACATCTCCCCAGATTCTGCCCTCCGTACACTTATTCTCCTCTAAACTGCCACAAGAAGTGAATTTCACAGACTGTTTTTTTAATATGTGTTAAATAATACATCTCTAATATTCAAGAAGATAAAAAACTCCTTCCATGGCTTATTCCATCATACAATCTTTAGGATTCTCTCTTCTAGTGAAAAACCTACTTTACAAAAATGACTTTTACAGGCACTGTTATTAACCATCTACACATAAGATTTTAAAGACCTCTGTTATTCTCAACACACTGCATAATCCCCAAGGAACTCTCAACCATTAATCCTTCCTCTCACCTTCCCCTGTGATCCTTAGTGATTTAGCTGAGAACCTTATTCCAAATACAGATTATTTAATTTTTCCAGAGCAGAGGCCTGAGATCCTTCACTGGTTCAGAAAGTGCAATGCATCAGTATGGTGGTGCAGAGATGATATACAAAATAACCATACATTTATGATAACCCATATATTATTACTATAACCATACTTGTAAATGCTAAACAAACAGAACAAGACAATGTACAGAATTCAATAATATTTTTCCCCAAACAATATGCACTAATAAAAGTAACAGACTCATATTCCAGACTGAACTTGCTAAAGCTGCTAACAGCACGATCCAGGGGGTCGAGGACACATCGATTACCTTCTGCCAAACAGAAATAAGACACCTGAATATTTCTTTCCTGAAGTAAATTTCTAAATTCTTTAACAGTGACTTCTCCGACATAGAAAATATTCATAAGGCAATCAAAATACTATTACTTTTCAGAAACACATTTTGATTTGTGCTTTCAAAATACACATTTTTGTTTATAAACTCATGCCACATAACATCACTAATGTCAAATTACGTTTGACACATGAGCTTTCAAAGTATAAACATAACTCAAATGCAGACTTATGAGCAAAATGGTTCCTTATACCCCGCTTAAGCTGTACATTTGCTACAATTAATAGTTTAAATTCAGAAGACTCATCATCACTCAAACTGTACATTAAAAAAAAAAAAAACAACCATATCTAAAACCTCAGCACTGTATAGCCACTTATTTACCTGTCCCTGAATGCAACGTATGGAGCAGAAACTGAAGAAACCCCGCAAACATAGCAGCATCAGCAAGAAAATGGTTAAAAAAGCACAACTGGCATTTAGTAGGTTGCTGAATTCCAGGCTGCAACTGTAGCAAAACTGAAATGCAATCAAAAATCCACTCCAGTGTGAAGGAAATGATTGGGGGGAAAAAGAGCAAAAAAAAAAAAAAAAAAAGTCCCTAAGGTCCTTGCGTCCTGATCCTAAGCCAAATTATTCTGCAGCATCAAACACTCGACACTGGTGACACCAAACAGGGCTACCAGAGCTCTTGTCATCCAAACAGATCTCTGCAGTGGAGTGCAAGCATCGATTACTGCGTTAGTTCAGAAACGCTCGCTGCAGCGACAGGGAGCTTCAGTCTCCAGAAACAGCTAATGATTTGAGGAGTCCAGAATTAACAATTCCTCAGGAAAAAAAAAAAAAAAAAAAGCTCCTTCCTCTCTGGATAGAATAGGAAAGAAGTTTCTTCGTGTTTTAAAGCCAACGGTACACACAAGCTCAGTAATCAATAGCACTGCTGCAGTTTTTATTTATATGCAGCAGTGGTACGCTGAACAAGTTTTAATGAACTGCATAAATGAAGCAATCATGTAAAGCAAACGTGGCTGGTTTAAGTTATGTAAAACTTCCCGTGCTGCAGATTTACTCCTAGCACACTGAAAATATAATAGCCCATGAAAAGAAGTACCGTTTTTTTTTGGTTTTTTTTTTTTACAAATTAACGGGATGTTTAAATACTTTTCTTACATAATGTGTGCATGAAAAAAAAAGTTTTATATAATAAAAAATATATTATAAATAAATAACAGAAAACAGCATTTTGTATTGTAAATTATATAGTCAAAATAAAAGAGAATGCCTGAACATATATATCAGCATATTGGGGAAAGACAGATGATTAGAGAATTACAGCTAATAAAATTTGCTAAAGAATTTGATCTAACCATATCTAAATCCTAAACCAATAAACTTATTTTCCCGGCAGAGACAGTTTTCCATGGTGAAGATACATGCTTCTCTGTAGCATACTTGGATACTGTAGACCTTAAAACAGGAAACCAAAAAAGTTAACTGTTTAGAAACCACCGTGGGGAAAACAAAACGCAACAAACAAACCTTTATAAAATTCTCTCCAAAGAGAAGCTTATAGGGGTTAAATGTAAATAATTAAGCTAATGAGTTTACAATTGTTTCATCCTTAATAATATATAGACCTATTAGTAAGAATGAAAATGCATTTTTAATCAAGTTGTTTCCCTCTAGTTCTGCATCAAAAGATCAAAGCCCAGATACTGAACACTGCCTTTCACACACACTCACCCCTGGCAAGCAGTCAACAGCAAAAGTGGCACAGAATTAGCAGAGACAGCACAGCTGTCTGCAGCTGCTTTTTCACTGACATGTCCTTGTTAGGAGATGATTCTTTGAAGGAAGACAATGGCCAGCCCAGAAAGATGTGCTTAAAGATGTGCTCCAAGAGAAGATGATCATCTGGGCATCTACTGGCCAGGGAACACATGCCCAGCTTTCCCCTAAAGCTGGAGAACATTTATTGCAAAAGGAACAAAACAGCCCCCATCTAACAGCCTTTCTGGCTGCCCCTAAGGCACATCTGACACTTTGAGACAAACCCTGATAGTTGGTTCATTTACTTTTACACCCACCAACAGTAGCAAGGCTACTGGAAACTAACTGGAAATTTGGTCATCGTGCCATTGTCCAAGTAAAAGTATGTAATTCAGTTATAGCATGCTTTTGACCTTTCCTTTGAATAACATTGCCTACGTAATCTCAGAAGGTTTTTACCTTTTTAAGTTATTTTACTTCCACAATCCTCTGACGCACATCATATTTTAGTTTCTTCATAATCTTCCTGCTAATAATTGTCTAGCTCTTAATCCATGTATGATAAAGTTTTAGAAATACAGCAGAATAAGATATTTACAAAATAATAAGAGATTGAACAATCCCCCACAGCTATCCAACCCTATGAGTTGTCAAGTTTCAAGAGGTCAAATTCCAAGCATTACATGTACTATTCAGCTTAATTCCTAGGTGGAAAAGCAGTTTTCCTCTAACCTGAAAGGTCTACAATACTTTTTGATAAAAGCTGAAAGCCAGAGAACGGTCTCAAGCCATTCAAGGATCACAGACATGCTTTATATTGGAAGTTATAGGAAAGGAGAGAAACAGCAGAAAGGATTCATCTTATGGTCTCTGGACTTTGAAGCCAAGTTACACTGGAGTAGAACTTCTAATGAAATTGCAGGAGTCTTAGATATAATATTAGGTATTGCATGCAACATTTCATGCCATAGCCCTGTCTGACCCACTTCAAAAGGTCCTGGCTATCGTGGGAGATTTACAGTGACTGGACAAGGCAAGAATCACACCTATCATAAGGGAGGCAAAAAAGTACCTGGAGAACTATGGACTGGGCAGGCTAACCTACTCTTGGGAAGGTCATGGAGCCAGTCCTTCTGGAAGACAGTCATGAGCACATGAAGGACAAGAAGGTTGACTGGGAACACCAGCCTTTTTACAAAGGCCTGACCAACCTTACTTCTTTCTTTGGTGAGATAAATCGATCTGCAGACAAGGGGTAACAGCGTTGTTGTCTAACATAACTGTAGCAAGGCCTTCAACCAAGTCTCTCACTATATCCTTACTGCGTCAGAGAGACATGGGTTGGTTGGTGAACTACAAGGTGGGTGGAAAACCGACTGAACCGCTTGATTCAAGAAATGATAGTCACAGGTATCAAGTTCAACAGGTGGCACGATGTTAGACATGTAAAGAAGTATCACAACAAAGATTTCTGGGGAGGAATCAAGGCTGTGCTTTGCTCGGTTAGCCATATTCCAGGCCACAAAATGCTCTCCTGGGATCACAGAAAACTTATGTGTAACTTGGGATGCACTTTGGCTGTGCATCCATAATTAAACAAAATGGAGAAAATACACCTGCCTCTGATAGGCTTAGGTGCAGATTTTGACCGACACTGTGCTAATTAAAACACTTTTGTTCACTCCGTGCACTTCTGCAACAGAAGTGCACCTTCTTTTTTTAGTAAAGTATTGCCCAATGAAGAATACTGAGTTTTGTATTTGGGAAAATGCTTACAACTTTGTAAAGATAATTGTTGACTATTTAACATTTAAAACAGAAATTTCTTATATACAAATATATACATACACATCCAGAAGTGTTTTTGTGCCGTTTCTACATTTTACTTTTCAACAGATTGGCATAGCTTGGCCTGTCATTTCTCATAATTGCTGAGAAAATCACAGGCTAAGAAGTGACTGTGGTGAAAAAGACATACAGCTCCTAATTGAACGTCTGCCCTCAAACACAAGCTTGCTACAGCTCATCAATTCTCCCTTCAATTCAGGCATGAGCATATTCTGTTTATATTCTTGACCAGCTGGCAAGAAAGGCACCAAAGCAGAAATGATGTAGTCACATCAAGGGGGAGACGTACTGGTGCTAATAAGTTTGGCCTTTTATTTAGCTCGGGCTAAACCAATGTCATGCTATTGTTACTCCACAGCTTTTAGTTCAAACTCTGATCTGAACCAATTCAAGTGGAAGTGAAGGAACTTGGCACCTGCCCAGAAACATTTCATAAATTTCATAGATGCGGCAGCTTAGATCTTTGTTACCTAGCTTTCACCATCCAGTAATTTTGCAATATGTCTGAGTTCCTTACTCTATGGGAAAAAAAAAAAAAAAAAAAGAAAAAAAAAAAAAAAAGCAGCATCTCCTCAGGATCATTTTCATAATCCTCCTACCCTCCTTGACTGAGGAGGATCTACTGATAATCAAGACACAGAAAATAAATGCTGCACTGTCAGATTTACAGAGTACTGTCTTCTGGACATCCTCTTGACCCTGGTATATAAAAAATAGACTGTGTGATGTATTTACTTTTCTTTGTGATAAAGGCAGTACTTAAATTAACTTCCAATATGTATAAAGGATCTGCTAGATAGTCTTTTTTAAAGTCAAAGGTCCTCTTAAGTGAACCCCAATTCAAACTGTTTGCTCAGCCATTAAATTGCTAACCAAAGCCAGATGCTTTCAGCAAAATGGTAACTGGTATGCAGACACCAACTTCCTAATTTACGGAGCAACAGTCTTGAAATACTCTTGATGTTCCCAACTTTAACTGTCATCCCTAGCTGTTGTTTTAAAGTCTCCACAGTGATAGATTTCTCCCAACTCTCATGCCCTACAGCATGGTGGACGTGGAAGATTTGCATTCAAAGTCTCCTCACTGCGTGGCACAGGATAAGCAGGGATGAAGTGTTGGGGTGACAAAGCTGCCTCTGAAAGCCATGCTCAGGTACAGGCTTGAGCTCACAGACCCGGATTGCTCAGATCAATTCAATGTTACTTCCTGCAGGAAGAGAAGTCAAGCAACCTGCACCTGAGTTTACCTGCCCAAGGAGGAACCACAGCAAAAGCCAGTATCATCAGCAAACTTGGGCTCCAGCAAATATAGGAGATCCAAGCTATGATGATAGTGTCATTACTGCTTCTGACTGGAGTCAGCCACAGCAGCTTAACAGAATTCCTTAATACAATTCCTTTTTTTTTCCCCTTCCTGCCAACCTGTCCCTTTTTCCCTTTTTTCCCCCATTGCAAAACATAGCAAAAGTCAACGCGTGTTCTGAACTGATTCACGTACAGGCTGGGGCTGACAGGGTATACAGGCAGGGGTGAAAGACATCTAGGGATCACTGGTTCCTTCTATTACACCAGGTCAGGATGACTCTGACAACTTAACCTACATCCCCTCCTTTTCTTTCAGATTCCTCTCATATCCATTAATTCTAAAAATTTCAGATTGAAACCTACAAATTAGAGCTGTATGTAGTCTTGTGCTGACCTCATTTTGAAAGGCCTATGTCTATTGAATAGAATATTTTGCTGTTTTTGACATTTTATATACCATCCAAACAAAAAAAAATCCACACATTTAAAGGTAGGGCTTAGCACTGAGTATGTTGTTTGTTTAAGCATTTGTTTAATGTTTAAGCCAGAAAATTCGTTCCTGATCCTTACAACAATTTTCTAGGTCAAAGTAAGATTAGGCCCACCATAGTGCACACAGCTGACGTGCTGACAATAAGCCCTAAGTTAATACCATATTATTTGTTTTTTCTTGTTGCTGCTATTGTTTTAAAACAAGAAAAGGATGCTGATAGAGTAGAATTTTAAAGGAAACATTTGAAGAAAAGTCTAAATATAAATGATACATTTGTTTGTTAAAAAAAAAAAATGTTCTCCCTGGCAAAAATTAATGTCTTCTTAAGTGCCTCCTTTCAGTGGCTTGCAGGAACAGCCATTCCCTAAGACTGCTTTGGCAGTGAGATTTAGAACTGGATAACGGGAACAGATTAATCAACTTTTTGTACAGCTTGATCTGAAAGCATCTTGTCAGTGGACAAGAGCCCAGGGCAGCACAAGTGGATCTACTCCAAAGTGTCCATTCCCACTCCTGTCCCCTGGGAGCTGTTCTGCCCTCCCACAAACTCTGCTCCAGCACTACTGCCAACTCCACGGGCCTGCCCCACGGGAGATAAGTAAACCTACCTGGGCATAGTGACAAGGCTCACTGCGGTTACATAAAAATTGGCAGAAACAACAAATATCAGGAAGTTTTGAGAAGATATATCTATTCAAATTTAGGTTTATGAGTTGCTTTTGTGACACTTGGTTTCATCTGTAAGTGCAAGTCACCCTTATCCCATATTTTACGTAAAGCCAGAGACCCTAGAGATCAAATCGCCTGGCATCTCAGGTGTTTGGATGTAAGCCTGCACCAGTTTGCTGTGGGAGAGCTCTGGAACGTGACGGTCAGGAAGCAGCGTTAGACCTCTGAGTGACCCAAGGCTCTCTGGGGCACTGGAAAAAGCTGCTCACTGGCCCTCAACTCACAGCTCTGCTCGGTATTCACTGCGTGAGTCGAGGTGTTTGCTCATCTGACAGTTCAGGCGAGGATCGTGTGAACACACAGCAGAGAGGTTAAAGTGAGCCAGCTCCAAAAAAAGCTCCATCCTTCCTACCCAAACCCAGGGGAGTCTCCATCCAGGTCATGCAATTCCCACCTGAGATGTGGGAGCAGGCTGAGGCAACCCAAAACTACGTCCAGCTGCTTCAGAACAGCATTTATCCTCCTCTGGTAACTGGAGGTTTTCCCTTTGCTAATAAGAGAGAAATTATTTCCATAGGGTGTGACAGGCAAAAGTTAAATTTGACAGCTCCATCTAGTGGCTTACTGAGCACCCTTTTAACGGTGCAGATTGTGTCGCCTAATGGGTTAAAAAGAGCTGCTTATGGTGCTTGCTTTTCCTCTGAACAACACAAAAATATACTCTTAGCACCCAGCATTAAAAAAAAAAATCCAAAAAATAAAATACAAACTTTATGAAAGTTTAATAAAGGTAGGCTAATAAAAGTAGGTAAAATATTTTTATGTTTTTTAGTTAATAGCTTATTTATTCTATTTAGCTAATAAACTTTAATAAGAATAACAAAGTTTTAGAAATTGTTAATTTGAATTTACATTTGAGGTAACAAATTCATATTTGAATTTCTATTTCTGGTGAAAAGGTATCTAAAATTGCATTTTCAGTAATTCTAAAAAATACAAAGAATTTGGGTACTTTAAAAAACAGATAAAACATCACTTCAGATTTGCTTTAAATACATTTTTTTTTCCAATAATGAGAATACTTGGTATTGAAACTCATATTGCAGAGGAAAGAGTTACCAAACTGAGAACTAGGTTACAAAAGCTGGAAATTTAAATTTTGGAAGTGAATGCATACAACTAAATAACACATTTTAACATGAGTTAAAATTAGATAAATGTCATGTCATTTCTCCTTGCTGCATGTCTGAAAGTGTTTTATCTTAAGTTACACATGCAACTAAAAGGTAGCCAAGGAGTATAACCATTTTATTTTACTTATTTCTCTAATATATATAGTTCCCATAAGTAACACTATATATACATTGTTAGGACCTATATGCAATCAATAACTTTTAAGTAACGAAAGTTAAGGAAATACTCAAATTCCTTACTGACCTGCATTTAGAACTGAGAAACCCAAGAAACCCAAGCTAGCCTTGGCCCAAATGAAGTGCATGATGCCCATGGAGTTAAACTCTCTTTTCAGCCTGATGTTCGAGCACCAATCCACCCCCCTTCACCACAGGCCACATCTGCATTTGGAAAGTTTAGATGAGCTATGGTACCCCTGTATTTGCAAAATGGACCATTCTTAACTTGCAAAATGGAGCAAGTTAGACCTGGTCAAATTTGCATTTAAGGTATGGTAAAGCCTCTGCTCACAAAAGTAAAGTGTGCTGATAATTACTTTTCTAAAATATAGAATAATTTATCTACCTTCTTTCACAGGATTTTATTCTTCTCCAAAAAGGGAGACAGGTTCCCCATATGGGTAAAAAGGAGCACAGGTCTGGATTTCAGTTTGGGTTTCTGGATTTCATTTTCTGGATTTCAGGTCAGAGTTCAAGAAGTGTTTGGACAATGCTCTCAGACACATGATCTGATTTTCATTTTTATTTCTGGGGACTCTGGAGTTAGACTCAATGATCCTTGTGGGTCCCTTCCAGCTCGGATATTCTGTAACTCTGTGAATTTATGATTTCAGCCCCGAGACCTCTGAAATGCTGCACAGACCTTGCACAGCTGTGCAGCTTTGGCAGACACAGCTTGCTTCATTTTTCACTCTAGGCTCAAAGAGTAATACTCAAAGTATACTCAGTAATATAATAAATAATTAATAATAAATAAGTAATAATAATATTATTATATATATATATAATATATATATAATATAATATAAATATATATATATTTATATATATAATATATAATATATATATAAATATATATAAATATATATATATAATATATTATTATATATAAGTAATATAATAAATAAGTAATAATAAAAAGTATACTGAGTAATACTCAGAGTATTACTCAAAAGAGTAATAGCAAATCCTTACCTGCAGTCCCCATGAGCTTTATGGTATAGATAGAATATATGCATATACAAATTACACAGCAGACTTTTGTACAGCATAGCCTGGGGGAAAGGCTCTGGCTCTAACACACCACCACGTTTCAAGCCAGCTGAGTTGGACTGTAGTTCACTGCACAGCTGCATTTTGTGAAGTGCTCTGCAACTACAGTCAGGACAGACTTTTCAAAAGCTCTCAGTTCCCCTTAAAAAGTCCCTATAACCTGTGTCACCTACTGCTCCTCTTGTACCTTCCCCTTCCAGTGCAAGGTGAATGGTTTCTGGGGGGAAAAAAAAAAATGGGGGCTGAATATTCCTGAGAATTGGTCTTCCATGTTAATAATAAAGAACAATAATGCATTTCCAAGTTCCAGAGATGCAAGAAAAAACTCAGGATTTAACAATTTGTAACATCTTTTTCTTCCATGTCCTCTGTTCCAGAGGAACAGAGCAGCAGTCACCCTCTCTCTTCTCTCCAGCTTCTTTTATCCCATTCAAAGCCCAGCTACATCTCAACCCCAATCTTTTCCACCGTTCCTTATATATCATGTTTTATAGACCTCTGCCATTCTCACTGCTCTTCTGCGGACTCCTCCAGCATGTTTGTAACCCTCTTAAGGCAAACTAGCAGCAGTGCTTTAATACGATTTCAAATCAGATGTGGTCACACATCTGCTGTGACTCTGCCAGTTACGTGGTTACAGATCTCACTGAAGCGTTGGATTTCCTGGCAACCACAGGACTTTTTTTCCACTCATGTTCAGCTTATTTCATTTGCATATGCATGCATGCACTTTACCTAATTGCAAGTACACAGAACAGATTTCTTACTGCCCAGCACTAACTTAACAAGCACTTACTTATAACTCCATAAGCATTATAAATAATTTCAGTTACTAAAAAGTACTGAATATTAATAGCATTGAGTAAGACTAACGCTGACTAGATTTCTGAAACTGGAGCTAGATTATATTTTCATTAAAATCTGAACCAGATGTAGATTTGAATTATTTCACAAGGACTAGAACGTAAATTAGAACTAATTTCTAAGAGCTAACAATGGCCCTAGGAAGGGTATCTTATTTTATACGAAGTTAAAGCTCAGTCACAGTTCTAAACAAATTCAGCTCTCTTGAAACCTTCATTCCCAACTCTCCCGGTGAACAGATGTTAAAATATGCTAGCAGATGTTACAGTACGACTTGACTTGCCTACACTATAAATTTAGAATACCTACATGAAACCACTCAGCTAAGAATGTTTAAAGCCAGCCTCCTCTTCTCTACAGCCTCTTACTGACATCGGTCCATTTATACACCCCACTGCATGCCCTACTTCGGTTGCCAGCAGCATTACAGCACTGGAAGAAAGGGGCAGGGATTTGGTTTCTGCTCCCCTTCTTCTGGGAGCACCCCCAAGCACCAAGCCCCAGTGCAGATTTGCCAAGGCAAACTGAGTTTTACTGAGGTTTTTACCATTTTGCCATCAGTATCTTGAGTATTAGGCATATTTCCAAGCCTTAACTGGGTGAACGACATACACATTAAGGCAAATAGGTATAATGAGCATGCAGAATGTAAAAGCATTAGCACATCTATTTACATGAAAGTAGATGAGCAGTTTTCAGCATCTCCTTACATGGCCCCAACCTCCAGAACTATTTCTTCTTCCACTTTCACAGACTGCATGACAGAAGTTGAAAATACCTCTTGTAACTACTACTACTGGGATAAAAAGCTAAGTACAATTCTGTCTGGACACAAATCTACAAGTTCCACACAAATTCTTGTTTTCATAGTTGGAAGAAAATGTTTTTCTCCACAAATTTTCACCTAATCTAATTAGTACTCTTCGTTGGATGGCAGTAAGCAGAAGGTGTTCTCTGTTCTAAAGGGAGGTCTGGATTGCATTTGCAGTTTTTTGGTTTATGTTATTCTAGTAAGTCTTTGTAGTGACTGTAAATGTAATTCTTGCTTTCTAAGAGAGCTCCTTTTGCCTTCCCAGGATGGTGCTGTCACTGGAAACTCAGTCCACCTAATGCTCAACTATTACAGATTTTAGAATAAGGAGTCCTACAGCCTGTATTAATAAGAAGATGAAAATCATTAATCAGCAAACACTCATGATGTATTTTAAAAGGTAAAGTATTTTTTAAAAGGAAATTTGAGATGGCCTTTGGATACTGCTAAACAGTACTTTCTCTAATCTTACTCAAACATGGAAAAAGTGCTCCACCAAACAGACAAAATCCCATTGGATTTCCAAAGGCATTTATTTTTTGGAAGAAAAATATCTCCAGTGTTTATGACTTACTTTTAATAATTTTGAAGAGATATACATTAAATGGTTACAGTAAATAGCAAGTGATGTACTTGCTAAATTGCACTTTCAGAGGGTTCAGAAGACAGGCTAATGCACAGAATATTCTGTGGAGAACTAAAGTACTTAAACAAAAAACTGTGAAGTGCTTAGCAGATGTAAATAATTCAGTGAAGTAACATAAAGCAAAACACTCTCTCCACTGTCACATCCAACTAACCTCTAAAAGGAAAACCAAAACCTCTAGTTAACATGCATCAGGAAATAAATCTTACAGATGAGTTCCTAAATTATTTCATTTAATACTCTTTGTAAGTTATCTATTACCTATGTCTTGTAAGAAAACAACCAAAGACAATGGTGAACTGTATTGCACTCTTGCCCAAATGGCATGTACTGACAAAAAAAAAAAAAAAGAAAAAAACCTGGCTCTATTGTTGAAACTAAGAGTTCAGAGAGCTGTAAGCAGTTCGTGTATTTCTAACTAATCCTATTTACTGCACATTTCATACACTTTTGATTTATTTCAGTTGATTTCTCAATAAATCAAGATTGTCCCAATATATAAAAATATATTTATATATATATATGTATATTGTTCCTATATATATATATATATTTATATATTATATAATTATATCCCAAAATAGCAAGTCTTTAACAAGGTAGCCATTCCTCAGAGAGGGACTGGGCATCAGTTTAATGTTGGGTGGTGGTCTTGTGTTTGCATCTTTGGTGTGATTTGTTTTTTCCTTCACTTATTGAACTGCCTTTATCCTGACCTATGAGTTCCCACTGTTGCTCTTCCGTTCCTCTCCCCAATCCCACTGGGGTGGGAAGTGAGCAAATGGCTGGTGGGTGCTTAACTGCTGGCCCGGGTTAACCAACCACATTCATACAAAACGTTAATGCACTTATTTTCACATGATCACCTGAAAACTGAATTTAAGTGAATGGGAAAATTGAATTTCCCAGTGAACGGGGAAAAAAAAAAAAAAAAAAACAGTGAAAGAACAACCATGACGACCACACCTAGTCATAAGAAAAGAAATAATGGGCATTTCCTGAACTCAGTAGTCTAGTGTTACATGAACTGGACGCATTACAGATTTGATCACTCATCCAGTCTGTTCATATTATAATATTTAAGAGAAAGCTAGCCTACGAGCATCTCATACAGCTAAGCAAATTTGTTTCAACCAAGTCTGCAACCTAGAAAAATGCAAAATAAAGATTTCTGTCATTTAAGAGTATGCAGCTAGTAATTCTCTTAACAACAGATTATTTGAGGTACCAAGAGGACTTCTGTATTATCATTTGTTTTTAATCACAACTGCTAAGGATTTGGCACCTGATCTATTATCAATTTAACCAGTTTTAGATGAGTTGCTCTCTGAAGGTGCTTCCCTTTCTTCACTGACTGAAGGTGAACGTAATTATCTATTTTCAAGCTTAGTTCTTTAAACATGTAGTGATTTGTAAGATTTTATATTAGTTTTCTTACAGATTCAGAACTGGTGCAAAAGGTGCACAACCATCTAGGTAACCACGATGCAAAGAAAAATAAAAAATTTTAAAAATTATCTACTTCATGTGTCTTTTTTGGCAATTGATTCTTCAACATTCTCAACCACCCTACCTATATCTTACATGTCTACATAACATCATTTTCGTTTAAAGAGGTGTGAGCTGTTTTCCATAGAAAACTTATATTTTAGATGTTCAGTAGAGAATTGAAAAGCTACAAAACACTATTATATTAACCTCTGTAAGTCCATGATTATTACTCAGTTTCTGATTGTTTTTTATTGGCAGTCACTAAATGTGACTTAATTTTAAAATATTGGGTTTTATTGGTAAGGCTGTTCAAAATTCAAAAATTTATTTGCAATAATTCTATCTTTCTCACTCCATTTATATTACTTTGGCACCAGATTTCTGACTGAGCTGATATTTAGATGAGAGGATGGGTTCCAGACCCTGCTGGGCTTAGGTACTAAAGCACTACAACTACAGACCTGTGCAGTATCTCTCTCAAAGCACTTAAGGAATGGTGAGTGAAATTCTGCTTGGAATGATGCTGGTAAATCACAGGGGATGGGATTCTGATCTCAGTTAAAATAGGAGTACTTTTTAATACATTTTTTAAACACAACATCCTTTTACTTTGGCATTTTATCTTTTAAGGTATTGAAGGTTTTCTAAAAAATTTTCTTAGGTAATAAATTTTTCTGCCTTTCCATTTGTTCTTACAAAATACTGCATATTATATCAAGTATTGATGAAAATTTAATTCTAAAAATAAATAATTGGATATTTTACTACCAAAAATTGTATTCACATTGCCTAGCTCTTCTTCTGTACTACTTCAAAGGCTTTCCACTTTTTCCTTGTCATGGCTATCAAATGAATAGATGTTTTTCTGGAATTAATGTATTGTATACCAACATAAACACATATATATATATATATATATATATTCAGGTACCTCTGAGGGTCCCTTGATCAAACCCCTTTGCTTAAAATAGGGTCAACTAAACAGGTTGCTCAGGATCTTCTCTACTTAGATTTTGAGCATCTCTAAGGATGGAGACTCTACAAAATTTCTGACCACCTTTCAAAGTCAAAAAGGTTGTGGGGTTTGTTGTTTTTAGTTTGAAGTGGAATCTTGAACAAGATACCAGGGACATGGTCACCACCCTTCCTTAAAAATGAGCAGAAAAGCATGCTACCATATTTTGAATGGAAAAAAATGTGCTTAGGAAGTTAAACAGATATTCAGATGGGGTAGGAGATAAATGTTGTCTCCTTATATGCATACGTAGAGCTTCAGGGGATGTCAGGAGACTACAACATCAGATAAAGACAGACAGACAGATTAACATATCTGAATCAAAGACATGTCTGGAAACACTGCCAGGAAATAAAAGGTAATGCAGACAAGCCATTGGCATTCCGAGTATGAACACCTGCAAAAATCTTTCAAGTTACAAAACAGATAATTAAACTAAAGAGCTAAAAGCTACTTCCAAAGACAGATAAAGCATTCAGCTCAATGCAATGTCACTTACAGACAAGTTACAGTTGTAAGACAGTAATTTACCACACTCTTTCCTGGTGATGCTTATTTTATCTGCTCACCGTTCATGAATTTGATTAACTTCTTTGGCAAGAACAAAGGCTTTGTTTAAAAGCACAACGTCTACTACACTTACTCCTTACTGCTGAGTGTGTTACCATGAACAGATAAACTCAAGTAACAGAATGTAAACATACTTGTAAAGTTGGGAGTAAAGTCATCTCGACAATAGGTTAGGCAATTCTCATTTCTTTCTTGTATAACTCTCTTTGCCCCATGCCCTATCATTGTTAACAAAGGAAGAGATCTTTGATATTTTATTAATATAGTAAAAGTGTAGCACATCTTAAGACTGAGGTATTATGACTCTTTATAATGGTCTTAGATTGTTACAGAACTCATTTTCAATTTCCATTGATTCACAGAAAATTATTCTGCATTCAGACAAAAGGATGAAGCAATGACCAAGCATACCGATGTCATCAAGAGAATATACTAGAACTCAAAATCTTAACAGTTCTGGTGAAAGAGGGAAGAGAATGAGAAAAACTCAACAGTTCATGTTACTTTTAACCATTTTGTCCAAGAATGCAAAAGGAAACACTGCAAACCAAATGTGAACAAGTACGAGAGTTCTCAGCTGGAAAAAAAAAAGGGGGGGGGGGGGGGGGGGGAAGGAAGGAGAAACAAAGGGGTATGTTCAAAAATCAGGCAAAAGAGATTAAAATACAGATTTTTTTTCCCCAAAACCATGTCCATGTGCATAATATACATAAAGATCCTTACCTTTTTCACTGACACTTTCACTTTCTATCTCCACATCTTCACAGCTAGTATATTCTGGTGTTGATGCCCCTTCTTCCTCTGAGCTACTAACTGACATCTGCCTTTTCTTTCCGCCTCTTTTTGCTCTATGAGGCTTTGGAGGGGATGGCCGCACTGATTCCGACTGGTCAGAGCTAAGGGAATCATTCCTTAGCATGGTCTCCATTTTCTCCCGCTTTGCTTTTCGCATGAGAATAGCAGAGCTAGGATCAAGGCGGCTCTGTTTTTTAAAGGAATCGTGGTTCTTGTACTCTACGTGTTCTATAGGAACTGGACTATGCCTGGGAGTTGGTGGACTATGATTAGTTAATTGTTTAGAAACAGAAATTCTTACATCACCTGTTCTGTCTATAGAGTACGACCTCTGAGTTTCCACAAGAGATTTTCTGTCCTGAGTTCCCTGTAATTGTGAGCGTTTTCCTAAGTTATTCTCAGGTACCTCCGCTTCCTCCATTTCTGTGTGTGGCAAAGCTACATCGCTGTGTCTTCTCTCGTGCCGTGCTTTAGAAACTTTGGCATGCATGCGCATCTGCTGTTCCTCCGGATGGGGTTTTACAGGATATCTTGCCAGATTGGGGTCACTCCTGTATCGAGTATGATATTCATCTTCCTTCCTTTGTTTTTCATCATCAGGCACTTTGCCTTCCTCAAGTTTTTCTGGCAAGTCTGGATAGTCCTGTGACTTCCCTTTCTCCAGCCTTCTACTTTCGTGCCTTTCTTTACGTTCCCTGTCATCTGCTGGTCCTTCTTTTTGAACTGAGGATTTTGGCACACGCTTACGCTCACTCTTTACACCCTTGCCATTCTGGTCTGAAGCCAATAACGTCTTCTTCCTACAATGAAAAGGGTACAGTAATTTGAAGAATTTAAGGCACAACAGAAATACTTGTGTAAAATCCTGTAGTAAACAGATTATTAACTGATATAAGCCACAGCAAAATGTACAGAAAGGTACTTAATCCATTAATGAATCCTTTAATCTATTAATCCTATCAACAGTAGTTTTATTTTTCAATAGCAAACAATGTCTAGACTGAACTTTGATTAAAACAAGTCATGGACAGTCCAATTAATTAGTAAAATTACAAAGAATACAATGGATAAATGTGGATAAAAATAATTTACCCATACAAGTAGCTAACGACTCAGAATTATTTTTGTAGTAACTGCAGCACTATGACAGAGTATTAGAGTATGTTCTCCATTTTTCTGGCAGCAGTCATGAGAGGTGAGGGTTACAGACTACCCACATACACACTATTAACTTCAAGCACCCTGACACTATAAATATAAATATCACCAAATGGAATATCTCCCACAACAGCAGTACAAAATAGTAGTAGTAGTAGTTGTAGTAGTAGTAATAATAATAATAATCAAAAATGCAGGAGAATATATCCAGAAATAATAATACTTGATCTAGTTTGCTCTAACTTATCCAAACTCTAAAACAAAGTGCCCACTTCATAAGCATATAAAGAAAAGCAAACTGACTCTTTGAGATAAATTAATGGCATTCCTTTCTGTACCAACAAAACAAGATGAAAAATTTAACTTATTTCTCTATATAACCAAAGTCCAAAATAATGAATAATAAATCTGCATAAAAATCTCTTCTAATTATTCTTCCACTTTGGAAGAATAAACAAGACAAAGAATTGTAAAATCCATAAAATGTGTATATATATATTTTCCTTTCTCTCTCATCATTCCAATTGCCTTTGGAATATTCCAGTTCACAACTGAATCAATTGTTTTTGAAGAAGGCTGAACACAGCTATACACCATAATTTGGATGAACCCACACCATGACAAAGCCACAAGGAGTGACTTTGTGGCACTGAATCTTCCCTTCCACATAGATACATCTTTGGATCACAGATTTTCACAGATGCAGATATCTGCAGACAGGTGGGACAGTCCAAGTTGGATGTGATCCAAGTTAAGCCCTTCTCCTTTTTCTTCCATCATCTTCTTCCTGAGTTGTTGGCAATACATTGGCTCACCATAGATGCTCTCCATTCTGAACCCTTGGCCTTCATTTGAAAGTGTCAGTGACACGCAGAGAACATTGTTATTGCATAATTAATATAACCATTTAATTTTTGGACAGCAAAGCAGGAATAGAAAGCATTTTGCTGCCTTAAAAGTGTCCTTCAGCTAAGTGATGTCTGCTCTGGGGACAAAAGTTAAAAGTCTGCTCTCAGCACTGACAAAAGTTAAAAGAATCAGGGAAGGGCATCAGGTGTTGGTTTCCTCTATACCTATACATAAGACTAACCTGAGTTTTGCTCCTGTTAAAAAAATACAGACCTCACCCACACAGTAGGTTACTAGCCATTCTTCGTCATTCATTTTCAGCTTCAATATCTATGAAAAAAAAGATTAATTGTTCTGGCCAAGAGGGAATCTTCTACAGCAGACTCTTGCCACAGGCCCCATCCTTGTTTGCTGTCATCTGGCAGTCAGCAGCCAAAAGAGCAACTGATTGATTCATCACATTATCCTCTCTTGATTTGCCACTCTTTGCCAGTTCACTAAAGTGAACACAGCTCAGGAATTGATTCATTTAGTCACTTGAAATACAATTGTTTGCTTCCGGCTGGTTTTAGTTTTGCATGCAACTTGCTCTGATTTCAGGATGGTGCAATTACTGTTCTGCGTGGATGTTTACTTTGCATATGTGAATGAGATCTTTCACTATTTCCTGTTTTATTATTAAAAAATAATACAATCATTGATAAAAATATAACAAATAAGGATATCTGACAGAACTCCACAGGGATGGGTTTTTCTGTTCGCTTGTTTGTTTTTTGTTTGTTTGTTCTGTTTTTTAGCTCTACTAGATTATTTCATCAAGTTAAAGGTTTCCTGTCTGTTTAGCAACATTGAAACACACATCCAAGTTTACAATTTCAAAGTAAACTATAATTCAACATTAAAAGTATATGACATCCATGGACTGATGTCCATGGAAATATCCTTAAATAGCAATTATTTAGTTTCTCTCCCATCTTCCCCCGCCCCTCCCCCTCCCCCCCCCCCCCCCCATTTCTGTTGTTCAGCCCAAAATACATGCTTCTAATGATGTATTTGCCAATGTACACTTCCTTGGTAAGTAAATCAATTTATTATTTGTTCTTGCATGGCTCTAGATGCATATGAAGCCTGGAAAGCCCCATTTAATATTACAGCACCAGCATCTACAGGTACAAGCCTCTGCCAAGACAGAAAGCCTTACCTCTCTCTTGGAGGCTCACTTCTAGACCTTGATGAAACTTGCTTTTGGTCCAGGCCCATAGCTGGCTGCGCCACTTCTGCTCCTTTCCTCCGGTCAGACTGCACGCTGGAAGGAGTGATCTCCTGTGGTGAGGCAGTTGCTGTGCTTAAAGGAGTCTGTGACCTCGACCTCTCTTGAAGCCTTGCTTTCTTTTCTCTCGGTACATCAGAACTCGCACCAGTCGCCGTGTCACTCAGTGTTCCGTCCTGGCTGGGTGACGGCTGCGGTCCACTTCCAAAAAACCACGCTCCAGATTTTGTTAGGATTTCTTGTTGCTTTCGACATAAATTGCATACCCACATAACCTAGTTGAAGACAACAAGAAGAGTCAGTGCAGCTACCCCTCAGCCCCTGAAACGCATGCTCATTCTGCCGCGGTCAGTTACGACCTCTCGTTTCCTCTATTTGTGCTCATGCCAGTGCTCAAACATGCTTCTCAAAGCGCTACCTGCACTGGCTAGAGCCAAGCATCCTACAGGCACATGCTATGCGAGCTTCTCCAAAATGTGCTGTCAATATACGTCAGCCCTACCCGGAGCAACCCTCCCCCAGCCCAGCCCTAGCTCTCTCGAGAAGAACCAGGGGCGACATGACCAACGCTGCTGCTGATGTTCATGTGGCTGGTGGGGGGCTGGCTGGCTTGCTGGCTGTGGTGAGCATCACTGTCAGGAAAAGCCTACCAGGCTGGATCAGCCTTGGACATGGGTGGCAGAGTTCTGCCCAGCTGCTGGTCCCTCCACTGCCACAGGAAACTGACGTGGTATTTTTCCCTTTATCTCATACAACATGAATCAATATTAACCCTGTAAATAAATTTGGTGTTTACTGCACACACGTTTAGCTACATCCACGACTACTTACCAGAGATGTAAGGTAGGACATACAGAAACCTACTGACAGAGAACTAGATGCAGCAATAAAGAGAAGGTAGTAGTATCATATTTTCTACCACTTGAAAATGATTATATGCCATCTCTCTAAACAATAGCAATAAATAATAAATAAACAAACATGGGTCCCTGACAATCACAATTAAGCTGAGTTCACAAGTCATGCTTCTTAGGATTATTTTTCTGCCAAGTTCCAGATACGTGGATAAACAAGAGCACATACACAATAAGGCAAGACTCTACATTTCAATCTGTACACTGCATACACTGTACAACGCAGTCTGAAGTACAGGAGTACCTCACCAGGGAAGAATAAAAGGTTAATAAGCAGACTAAAGTGTGTGAATAGTTTTTAAATTTGAGACAAGGACAAAAAGAGTTTTTGAGGCAGAAGAACAAAGACAAAATAAATGAAAAATACATGAGGTAGGAATTTGGCAGAAATAAAAAGAGATGAGAGGAAAAAAGGTTGAAAACTAATAAGGAGAATGGAAAAGAAAAGCTTTGAGTTTAATGTGAAAAGAAGTAAAAGAATGGGTAAAACTCTAAAGTAAGAGGGTAAAAAGGATGACAAATGTTGGAATGAAAACTATCCTTAAATTATTTTGTGTCAACACAGGAATGATACGACAGCAGTAAAATGATACAACACTTAACATGGAAAGGAACAGAAAACAGCCACTACATGGAAGAAACTGCAACCGGACAAAGATCTGGCAGTGGGCTCTTATTCTCTGGCCTGGGGAGGAAGCGCATGCCTTCTGTGGTAACGTTAAAATTTTAGGCATTTAACATATTTAGCATAATTGAGATTAATTTCAAACATAGCAGAACAGACTGGCCTTTTAGGTCTCAAGAACACATCAGAACTTCCAAGACCATTTCTCCACTGTCTGACCAAAACACTGAGAAGACAGCAAACTCTTTTCCCTGTATCTGGACTGTGCCTTTATCCAAAATAAAAAAAAAAAAAAAAAAAAGCTATATTTCTACTTAGGAAGAATATATAAAATATATAATGAATAAAATAATATATATAAATAAAATATATGTAATAAAATACCTATTAAAAACAAACAAAAAAACAACAACTGAAATTAAAAAAAAATTAACCAAAAGCTACAATTATTTCAGCAGTGGCACAAACATGTCTTATGTTAAAGATACAGAGATAGCCTGTAGTAGGACAAAAGGAACTGCAACGTCTTCAAAATAAACACTCGTCCCTTAAGCAAAAATCCCTTGATTACAAAATGTCATATTTTCTTCATCTACTACACATCTCAAAACAGCAATTCAGACTATCTGTTCTAATAGAATAAGTTCAGTCTGTCTGATATTATCATTACAGGTATTTAAAATACCAGCAAGACTAAAAAGAAAAAGAACCCACATGATTAAATGCCTTTATAGACTCTGACACAGCACCTCATTAGACAGCAAGAGTGTGCATGCATATGGGTTTGTGTATAAAATTTATATCAATGCTATAAACCAAAATCATTAATCAAAAATATGTCATTGCCTATATTTTACTAACCTACAGGGAAAGTTGAAAGAAGAGTTAATAAATATTAAATAAAGCACAGCTTGCTTAAAGGAAGGATCAAAAATACTGAAGTAAAATTGAAATATTCCAATTATTTAATATATGTGCTTATGTATGCAAGCACTCTAAAGGAGTAAAAATGGTCACAGACTTCATTTACAACATTAATGTATTTGATCACTTAAAATATGTATAAAGTATGTAATAACTGTCAAAAAAAATAGTTAATTTTCATAATCACATTTGATATTGTAATTAGTTTTATGCAAAATGCTATAAAATCCAAACAAATAGGAATAGCTAATGCACAGATAGACATGGGTAAATACAGAATACAGAAAAAAAAGTACTAGATGCGTAAATACAAAAAAAACATATTCTCACGGCTGTCTTTAAACACTGCAGTTTGGACACAAAATACATACCAATCACCACAGTCAGCACACGTAGGAAATCTGCATTATACTCACACAGAAGCTACACTACCACCCCTGCTTAGGATTCTCTTCAGGACTCAACAAATGCTACATTTGCCTTGAGATATATGCAGCCCAAAAGGAAAAATAATAAAAGCTTTTGTTTGAAAGGAAAGAAAAACAAAAACTTGAAGTGACATAACAGTTTCAGTGATAAAACTCTATACCAAACAGCATTTTTAGAGATAAAAACTGTATATTGAAAAGCATTTTTAGAGAAGTATGTGGAGCAAGCAATTTAGCAGCATGCAGGAATTATATCCTGATTGAATATACTGGGATGTGGTCCAAACTAATCTAAACGAAAGCAGGTCTGTGTAATAACTTATCTTAACAATCCACAGATGTTAGGCAACCAAACAAATGCTCTGATGAAGGATTACAGTTCTCTAATGTTGCTTCTGGGCCTCTGTGCGATGCATCAGTAAAATGAAGGGTGTTAGACAATTTTCCTCCGGCCTGTCACGTCAAAAATAGTTTGTTTACTCCTTTCTGGATGGCGAGCTCTGATGCAGCACTATAGTAGGTCATTCAAGACATCCATAGTCTGGTTGCTTTGTTATTGAGTGTGCTTCTGGCTTACTGCATCCTCGCATAAATCAACACACATCCATCCGCACATGAAGCTATTTAAGTGAACCAAGAAAGGGGTGCTCCTCATTCAAAAGGCATGGCTCAGGAAAAAGTGTGCACAGCATAGCAAAGGGTTCTAGGTTTTACCGCTACGTAACAAAAACGAGGTGGCACATACAGGACTCAGCAGAGGTGGGTCAACAATTCCCACACAGATTCACATAGAAAACTTTACAGGCTGCGTGAAAACATGCTAGAAGGGTTCCATGCTTGCCTTCAAGTGGAATAGGGGGTATGTCATTCACAGAAAAAATATTCCTCAAACTTACTCTTACAGGTACTGCTGAATGTGATCCACAATGAGTAGGAACAGTATTCCTGTACTAACACAACATGAAATTCCAACTTGAAAGAGCCCATAGTAAATAATATATACAACTATACACACAAAGAAAAAGAGCATTAAGAAAAAAAAAGTTACAGCAATAAGAATATTTCTTTATGATTAATATTCCAAACTGTAGGTTAGAATGAAGAAGGGCTTTCTTTTCACACTCTAATTTGGAGTCTTCTTTCCAAACATGCACTGGGAGGCTAAAGTCATGTTAGAGGGGAAACAAACTTTATACCAAATTTTTGTGACACATGCCAGGCTAAACTCCTGTTGAAGTCAGAGCAAGCTCCCCAAATCCCCATGCCCAGATGCTTAGGAGGCTTCATTATGAGCACATTCCTTCACCCTCCATGAATTCAGAAATGGCACACTCACATTTGCACTGCCTCCCATGCATTCTGCTTCATCGACACACAAGAAATTAACAAGTGTATTAATGTAGCAGATATAAGGTTATGTGAGCTGTTCCTTACAGAACCTTTATGCTATCCTAATTATTTCCCTTCTGAAGGGTGTCTGCACAGTGTCTGCTCAGTCTATTGCTTTCATTAATTTTCCTTTAGCCACTTTCTTCTATGCACTTCTAGAAGACACTCGTTCTTTCAAGCAGATCTAATTAGGCAGAGCCTCTTCTCTGCTAGAGACACTATTAACTTCAGCAGAGCTCTGCCTCCATCCTACTTGTTATTGCTTGAAAGTCAGAGGGAAGGAATGTTATCAATTTTATCTTACGAAACTTTTCATTCATAGAATTAAGTTAGAATACATATCACTTCATTTTTCTGAGGTAACATAAAAGATGCAGCAAACCATGAAATCAGTAAATAGCATTGCATTTATCTCCTACTGTATCAAAATGAATTATGTAATGAAACACTAGCTAAAGATGTCTTGATTGCTTCACTCCATGAAAATATAAATAAATGAGGCTGAAAATCTACTTGAATGCTTACATTCCAAAGTCCAAAATCTAAATAAGCAAGCAACTCTATCTTCCTAAAGAAAATGTGCTTGTGAAACCAAGCTTTCATTAGACACATTTTAAAAAATTATATAGACAACTGAGTTCATGCAGTGCCTCCCAATCACCAAAAGGGAATGTCTTCTCACCACCCTTCTCCCTCCTCTCTTGCTGTTCTTTCTCCCTGTCCAGCTTTGTCCTTTCCCTTCTTTTTTCCCAGCTTCACGATACCACATGCTCCATTGTATCCTCTCCTTTAACTGTCAGGTCCCAAGGACCAGCTGAACTTGAAAATGTAGTAGAAAATCATCTGCATTTTTTTAATTGGGTTCATTTTTTGTCACATCCATTTTTCTCATGGAGGGATACAATGATTCTGAAATGGTATGAAATTATGTGGCCAGGAACAGAGGCAGATGAGGGAAAGATGTTTCCTCAAAAGCAGTGGCTCACTGTCTCTTGTAAAACTACATCTTGAAAGGACACAAATACCAACAATACTGCACTTGCACAGAAACTTTTCTGAGCACTGAAGCCAAATGACATGAAATGACCTGCACCTACACTAGGATCTCTGCTATGCTTCAGAGCATGGTGGCTGCATACAAACTGCCTCCTGGAGACGAGCTGTGGAACACCCCAGCTCCCAAACCATCAGGAAAAATTGATGAGAAAGAGCTAGTAGGCACAAGACCAAAAGCATGCCACATAGTCTTCTGTCAGTTTACCATTTCAGCTACTCCAGCATCCAGGAGCAGACCCAGATTATGCTTAATTTGTCAGTACAGCAGTAGCCTAGGAATCTAGGTCCAGCTTTTGCTGAAGCCTCTCCTCTGGAGCAAGAGAGCAGGGAGGGGACTGCTTTGCCCACACTGATGCTCATCAGACATAAGGGGTTCAGCCATTTCAGGACTGTGATGTATAGCCATTTTAGTACTCTGTCTTCCATTCCTGTGCAGAGGAGATTTCCTTCATAATTTAGGATTTCAGCTTGATACCTTTATCCCAACTTGCCAAGAAAATGAGGTTTATGCTGACAGCCGATTAGTTTCTTCCCCCCTATCCTCCCCATACCCTGTAATAATACTTTAACCCAGTGGACAAATGCAATTAAATTTTGCACAGGCACAGAAGTTTTCACAGGATTTTAAGTTTCGCAGAAAGGCAGTTTTGTAAATGCCCTATAAACATTTCACTAGCGCAATCTTTTACCAGCAATACAGAATGCACATATGAATGATGCCTCAAGACATGCTCATAGGAAAAGAGGTATCTTGTAATCTTAAAGTCTGCGTTGCCACTCAAATGTTTGACTGACAGCATCCACAAGGTAGTTTAAAAGCTCACCTCACCCGAATTTTCCACTTATACTAGAGATAGCATTTTATATTCTTCTTCTGCTTGCATTTCATACTTAACTGAGATGTTAACTTTTCAAATCAAACCCTATGTGTACAACTAAGGATGACAGGAAGATTTCTGTTTTTACATGGAAGTGCCTATTGGCATGGCAGGTATTTAAGTTTCCATTACTGTCAACGGATATCTAGTCAATACAGTCAACACAGTCAACAGGATCCAATACCAAGACACTCAGCTCTCAAGCAGGCACACAAATAAAACGAAACGTCGCACCTAATGGTAGGCTTGTGCCACTAGAGACAAGTCAGCATATCCCACCTGGCTGCCACGTGCCAATTAAGAGGTCAGAAGCCTGCCACAGGAGTTATGTCACATCTACCAGCCATTTGCATACATGTCATGTACCACAGAGCATGAAAAACGGCATCAAATGCCTACTTTGAGGCAACTGAACCCCATATGAATCTTAAAAATCATATTCCTGGCCTATGTTTCTAAATCCAGAGTTATAAACTGCCATAGAAAGATGCAGAGAATGTGCAGTGGAGCAATAATTCTAGTTAACCAAAAGTCTTTTTTATGCCAGCTTTGTTGACACTGCTGCCAGTAACAGCATTAGTAGTTGTTCTAAAATTAAAAATAAAATTAAAAAAAAAAAATCAATTTTTTACACATGCTTTGCTGCCAAAATCTTTTAGATACAGCTGCCAATCTTTCAGAAAGCTCATGACAACTTCCACAAAAACTAAAAATTCTCTAGAATAATCCTGCAGTAAACTGAGTGTTGGAAGTGATAAATTCAGGCAATTATAAAGTTACCATACGAAACAATATTTCTAAAATAGCACACATCCAGGTTCCAGTCAGTATCACAATGTACTTCTTTGAGAATGAATGCCTTTGGAGGTCAAGTGAGGAAGAAACCATGTTGGCTAGTGGAAAAGTCGGGTGTTTTGTCTAAAAATCCACACCCACACATTTACATACAATAGCTTGAAATTGACCCTCCCTGCAAATAAATCTGTTAAAATTGTGGTCTTGTACAGCAAGAGTAGAGCTTGGACAAATCTATGAAACCTTGGATGTGAACTTCCTTACAGCACTGACAAAAGAGACTACTATGCCAGGAGAAGAGAGTGGAGGAAGAAAGGGAAGTATGACTCTTGTCCTGGCTGGTTAAAAGTCAAAGGGGCTCACAATGTTTTAATTGTTTCGGCTGATTTCATCTGGGCTTAAGAATTTCGAAATTAAGAATTTTTCGAAACAAAGAATAACCCTCAAGAAAAGTATATGGAGCATCAGACAGTATAGGCATTATTTATCCACAGATCGCAATAAGGCTTACACCACTTCCTTTTTCTGAAGCTCAACAATCTGAAACACCCCAATGCTTTGATTCTTCCACAGTTCCTGTGGTTAACCTTACCCCTTTCAAATGAATTTGCTATGCTCACTCCTTCCTTACCCATCCACACTATCCAGTTTCACCCTTGGTATTTTTACTTCCTCGGTAACTGGAGAATTCTAAGCAATAATCACCGATTTGGAAAGCTCTGTCTACACTTGCACTCTTTCCTCACCAATCAATCAGTTTCTTTCCCAACTTTATTTCTCTTGCCTGAATTAACATCAATTTCTTAATTTATTTCTGATAATGTAGTAGCCATAAATTGCTAGTCACATTTTATATACCAATCTCTTTGTTGTAGATCATTAGAATACACTAGAAATCATGATTTCATTGATCGTTTTTGTGCAATTTTTCTAACTTTCTTAAAAATAACAAAAGGTTTTTCTTAACTATTTGAACATTTGGCTGTCTTGATGAGCCATGAAAGCATCAACTGTACTCCTCTTAATCACTTCATGGTTTCCACAGTTACAGATATATATGGAACATAGGAATAATTTTAAAATAACAGTGTTCTAACAAAATAAGGTAAATGCAGTGAAACAGCTTACAGTTAGGACTCTTATCAAATTTCAGTTTCATTCAAAAAGCATGGAGAACTCACCAGAAGCTTTCCGCTCCATTTATCCACTTACATTTTAACAAACTATGGTAAAATTATACAAATGAGCACAATTAGACTGTCCTTAATACTGCTTGCGTGCAGGAGCTTGCACTACAACACCATTATTTCTATTTCTATACTACTCTTTTACACAATTTTTTATACAAATATTTGTTTATAGAAACTGTCAGAAAGAGAGGCAAAAGAGAACTTTTGTACAGAATGAAAAATTATGACAAAAGAGTTTGGAAATGCATAGATGTAGACAAGTTGTCTAACGGAAACAGAGGTAAACTGCAGAGAACTCCTGAAGCCAAGGAAAGCCCCTGGAAGGAGCAGTGAGTGGATCAACTGACTGAGCTCACAGGTGACTTGATAGGCATGAACTCAATTTTCATCTTATATTCTCAAACTCAAAGAAAACTAAACATAATATTATGGACTCTCCATCTTTGGAGACATTCAAACCCCAACAGTACTTGGCCCTGGCAACCTAATCTTCTTGGCCCTGCTCTGAGCAAGGATTTGGACTAGATGAACTCCAGAGGCCCCTCCCAGCATCTAACATTCTGAGAATCTGTATGAAATAAAGCACTGAGAAATTAAGATACTGTCACACTGTTGTTCTACAACTACATTAACTATTACTATGCTTGCAATATGTCACTGCTAGAAGACCTGCCTTTGTTTTGCCTCACTGTCTTCATAAGTTTCTGCCTTAAAGCAAACAGTGCATAAAATCTGAAAAGTTCTGAGTTGAAAAGGCACCGTACTTACACAAGGGACAATGCAAAGTGATAAACTGACCTATTTTTTTCTAGTAGCATATGACGGTCTATAAACATAACTACTTCCCTCAGCTAGCCTATAGCTTAAGACTACCACCACCAAATGTTGGTGGAGTGATTGGTACTTGAAGGCTTCCAGTATGAGTTACCAAAAACCAATTTGCCTTACATTTATCTCATATATATGCAGCTCCAGAAATTTCAGAGGTTAAGTTTCTTTATTCTGTGTTGAAGTAAGGTCTTAACAGCTGGAAGTGTTCCCTCTAAAATCAAGAGTGTCTGTCTAAAACCTGTATTAGGGGTTCCCAACCTGTGCAATGTGTGTCACTATTGAGTTACTCAGAAGAACATCGGCCTTGAAAGCCACTAGGAGCATGGGATGAGTAGGAGATCTGTTCTGGGCACTTCTGACTGCAGGGACAATTCAGGGAAAAGAACAATGAACACAGCAAAATTTACAGAGACCGTTTGGATCTATAGGAGGACACAGTGGAGCTGAGCTATGCAGGCATGATGTAAAAATCAAGGGTCTGTAGAAAACACTGGCTGTGAAAATAGGAAGAAAAGGCAACAGAGAATGGCTGGCAGTCCAGGAGTATTCCCAGTGGGAATACTTCATGAGCTAAATAGACAATCAGAGTGACAGTTACAACAGGACAAAGATTTTTTTTCTTTTCAAAGATGGCATGACAGTAACTACCTCCCGAGGGAACGTAAGGGAGCAAGTGCAGTGCATTCAGATCTGTCAATTCAAACAAATGCCCAAAAGCATTTGTTGAAAGGAGAAGCAGCAAGTTTTTGACGTACTACAAGGTAATCTCATTGTAATAATCTCTGCTGTGCAGCTTGACAGAGGCTTTCTTTGACCACTTTGATTCTCTACCCTTCTACACACTGTCTTGCCAGGAAGAGAGCTGGATCAGCTCTACCTATCCAGAATTTTCCTTCTGTTCCCTACCAAGTCGTGTGCTGGGAAACTCTGGCTGCTAGTGTTTTGCTTAGAGCTCCCACATCCCCAGTACCATAAGAAGCCTAGAATAAAGTTGTCAGAGCCTTACAACCTGTCTGTGAATGCAGGCCTCCAACACACATGTGATTCAGTGAGGGAGAAGGTGACAACAAGGTATGCTTCCTCCTGCACCATGGACAACTGGTGGCCTCAACACTCTCCTGAGACTGAGCAAAGAAATATGTGAAATTCTCCCTGGCTGATCTGTTACAGATATTTTTTCATATCACATACAGTTACAATAATAAACACTTTCCAAATAAGCCTGGAAATGTAAGCTTAGATAAATGAAATTATGGCAGACATTTACCAGCTCGATCCTTCCTGCCTTAACATTTTTAGGCAAGCACATTCTTAGTGAAGGAGAAATTCGTATTATATGACTGTGCATTATTTTCATATTATTCATATTCAGTCTTCAGAATAAACAAAACAAAACAAAACAAAACAAACAAACAAACAAAAAAACCACCAAGGGTCGAAATATAACTACTTGGAAATTTGGGGATGTTAAGCATCATATGATACCTACTTATAAACAAGTATTTTGCAAGTTAGAACTGCCCAGCAAGGGTTTTGACACAGCACAAAGTAGGCTTATGCCCTACACAATAAACACATTCACAATCTATCCCAGACTCACACTTAGGTTTCTAGCTTTCTTCATACAATTAAAAATACTTAAGCTATACTTTTATTTTATGTATGTAAATGCATGGAATGCTTATATTACAGAAGACGTATTTTTCCCCATTCTCATATCATCACTAAGCTTCTCATATGTTTATAACAGCTATTTTAAAACAAACATGCACGCTTTTGTGCAACGTTCTGCCTTACACAGATCAGCAACCTGACCTCCACTTATCAGACTATCCTGACAAACCACAACATACTACATGAGCTGGTTCAACATGTTATTTGCAGTTGCAGCCTTACCACAAGGATGACAAAGTTTCGGGTTCTTGGATTTTATTTTTATTTACTTAGTTATTTTTAAATTTCATCTTTGTTGATCCTACCTTCTGGGTTGTCCATGGTCCTTTCTCTTAATTCTCCCACCTCTTGCTCCAGGTGCAGAGTCTGAGGCTAAGTTGGTTAAGTCTGTGCTATCTGTGCTATCAAGCTCGAGCACAAAGGAATCTCAGTAAATCTGGGATGGAAGATTTGAGGAAGGGGAAGAGAGAATATCAGTGTTCTACAGCAAATTTGAGTGGATATCTAAGATTTAAAAAAAAAAATGGGGGAAAACAATATGTTTTTGGTAAGGAAAACTGTAGATTTTTAGGAATAGTAAAGACTACAGGGTGATTGAGAAAGGGATACACAACTTTGAGTTTGAATATGGAAGATTAAGAAGACAAAAAGGAAAACGGGGCAGGAAAATGCAGTAGGAGTTTCGTGCCAGCATAAGAATATCATATTTTTGAACTGATCTGAATAATGCTCTATTGACAGCCAATGCACAGACCATCACTGGTATCAATTTCAGAAGGTTACTGTCCTGAATTTACAATACTACTGGCAGATCACATGGGGAAAGAGGAGAGTTCCAATAAGGTAAGATGATGTAATGCAGTGCAGAACATTACAGTTGGGAAATTCAAACAGTAATGGTATTTCATTATCTGATGTAGCTACTCTTACAAAAACAGGTTTGAAAACTGAGATCAGAACTTTGCTAGATGATTAGACAATCATTCTGATCTTCTGCACTTACCTGCATATTCACAGATATCTAATGAGGCTTTGTATTTCCTAAACAAATAAAAGACATATAGCGTAGTGATGACTTAAGGGTACGGAGGGAGAAGCAACAGTTAATGATAACCTGTCCCCTTAGCATCAGAAACAGAGGTATGCATATTGCATGCTGGTACAAATATAGGGACAATGAGTTCTCGGTCCATATTTATACATCATTGAAAACTTTTTGTGCTCACATAAACAGTCTAGACATAATTGTACATTCAACAGAGTCAAAAATTCTTTTTAGCCAGGCAACTAATTTGTTTGTCCCAGGTTTCCATGTGTACAGGAGCTTCTAGGAATTTAATGGCTGGCTAGATCCCCCTTAAGTGCTAGCTCCCAGGACACTCGCACCTTTTATAGGGGAAAGAGAACCATTTGGGCAGCTAAAGAAAGAAATTCCTCTTTCCATGCTTGTTAGAAGGTAGCCTTCCTATAGCAACAGCTTCCAGAGCTGGTGGGGTCCATCTACCATTTCCTAAACTTGGATTTCCTGAATACAGATGCTGGCTGTATTTCATGTTCAGTACTCAGACATATTTGAAGCAGGTGAATACTAAACACAGCCACAAGATTTGTAGGAAGTAAAAATATTTCCAATCATGATACATCTGGAAAAAATTAACTGTCAGATACGCCAGCCTGTTGCTGGATCCAAGAGGCCTGACCATGTTTTGAACTGAGAAGATCATTCAGACCAACCCATCCAATAATATGTCTGTGAACAGTACCGTTTTCTCAGTTTTGATTTGACCCATGCATAGTCTCATGTATACATCTTTCAACATTTTTTAAAATTCAGATTATGTAATATAGACAACAGAGTCCCAGCTAAAAGTATCAACTTTGTCTATTTAAATCCAAAATAGACACAACACACAAATCATTTTCATCCTCATCTATAGGCACAGCTTTTATGTAGATTTTTCTAGAAGATTTTATTCCAGTAATTATTTGTTGTTTCTAAAATGTGACTTTAATCATTCATTTGCATTTCTCTCTAGTTTATAATTAATTTTAACTCTACACTGAAACACTTCATCGGGTCAATAGAGTATATAGTAATAAGGTTAGCACTGTTTTATTCTGGTTGTCTCAATAAGTTTTACATGATTATACTAAAAGAAGCAGTTAATCCTAGCTTAAATGCAACTGGTTTACTGGAGGTCAGACTCTTCTAGCCCTGTAGTCTTTAATAATTTTCTCTTAACCACTTCAGCTCTTTATTCTCTCTAGCCAAAAGAATACAGTATAAAAAGGAAGACTTGTGGGATGATGTGACTTATAAGAAAGATAATCCAAGAGGATAGGGACAAAGAGGTGGAAAGGTTCAAACTGGGGTGAAGAGAAAAATTATAGAGGCAACGACAAACATAAAAAATTTCAGAGTGAAAAGACAGAAAGTAGGACAGATGAGTAATTAAGAAAGAAAGAAAAAAAAACAACTGCACTGGAGAAGCAAAAAAATGGGGTTGTCTTGTCACATATCAAAAGTTATTTCACTTGGAACAAAGATAATGCATGGACATATAAAAACTTACTTCAGAGGAAACTGTTCTTCCTTTCCACAGTCCTATACCGGGATTTTGTTTGATCTTAAAAAGTTTAACTCTTCAGTTTTTTCAGATATATTTATTTTGGTTTTAAAGGGCAGAAATAAGGAGGATATTTGGGGATTTAGGGTTCTCTTTCCCTGTTAAGAGAAATGCTTTTTTGGCAAGCTTTATATCTATTCAGGAAAAATCAGTCTAAGACACTAAAAAACCTATACATGTGCATGTGCACTACAACAAACCACCTAACAAATGAGCTTTCATTGCACAGCTGAAAACAGCGGCAGATTGAATGTGAGAAACTAAAGCTTTAAATGGAACAAAGCATCTCCACTAGCTTTTGTAGTAATCACATGGCATTATCATCTTTTATTTGTAAGTCCTCCAGGGCTGGATTTATTTTTCCTTGCCTATTTTAAGGAAATAAAAAATGATGTGTAAGGTTCAAATACTATCAGAAACTTTTTGGGTTTTTAACCCCTAAAAACACTTATAGTAAGACATCACTAGCCTTATAAGCATTTACTGATTGCAGAAAGTAACACAGCTGAAAGATTTAAGGCTCTCATGGAATGTCAAACTGAATAAGTCAGACTACAGTACTAAGTTTTTTTGTATGATTATTATGTCTGTCTTTCAAAGTTAATCAAAACAGAAATGACTTTTTATTTCAGTTTCTAATTCTGCATATATTTACTTATCCTCCATAGGAAATATAATTTTAGGGATTTAATCATTTTGCTTGAAAGAGTTGCTGAGACTATGCCCTGCCACCTGGTCTGTAAGAAGTTTTCTTTTTTGAAACATTTGCTGTACTTAGTCACCCCAAAGAGTTTACATGCTAGAAATTGCTGTATACTACATTAATATTGAATGCTGCTCTCTTTGCTTGTTTGAAGCACAGGAATCATCATGAGTTCATTGCACTTGTTTAATGTAATACTGTGTGACATATAAACTGGAAAGGAAATTACTGGGCAGCTAAGGTTTGCCATTCAGAGAGCTCTTGGACAAAGAAGGACAGAAGATTAGAAGAGTATTACTCGGTAAGATAAACAGCATTTACATATATGTTGGGCAAGTTGTATATAGAAAAATAAAACTAAGAACAGAAGCAAGAAGGAAAAAGTGATCTCTCAACCCATAAACATTATAGTATATACATTTATAACACAGATATAGCTAAAAAATAGAGTTCTTAGACACAAATAGCTCAAAAAATAAGATATTAAAATGCACATTGCTATCAAAGACACTGAAGGCATAAGGAAGTGAAAGGGTAGACAGCAAAGGATGTGATATGAGTTTTGAGCAAACAACCGGGACATCCAGCTTACGAGTAATATCCTGTTGTACATCAGGAAGTTGTTGACATAATTTAGGATCCTCCCAAAGAATATCTTTTAAAAACAATTGCTAAGGCAGGTAAACCCCCCAAGCCAATCCTTCTGGGACTAAAATAGAAAGACAATCATTTTATGTTGGTTGTGATTTATCACTTAACTAGTTTGCATTCTCTTGGTAGCTACAAAGAGGATTTTGCATCATTCTAATTTATTAAATAAGGTATATAACATAATAGTGGGGTGCTAAGTGCAATATAAGCACATAATATACAATAATATATTACCTTATACTGGAAAGAAAGTCTGTAGCAAAAGTGACTCTAAACTTATGATAAGATAGTTTAGAAATCTGCAGGCAATAAGATAATAAGTTGAGAAAAAAAATAAAAACAAAAGTAAGTTAATAGGGTTGTGGACAAACTGTGTCTGTACAAAGGATCATCTCCATTGAGAAAAAGGAAAAAGAAAAAAAAAAACTTTCAAAGTACTTTTCCAGAAATCTACATGTTTTCCTTGGAAAAGAGGCTATTACTTTGTGCATCCAATCAAAGCATTAAATCCAGCAAATTCACTGAACAGAGCAGTAACTATAGATATTTCTGGTTAAGGAAAAGACAGTATTCAAGCAGCATGTGGTCAACTGATCCCCTGACAGTCAAAGTGACAAAAAGAAGTGGCTAAGAGAGAAAATGGTGCAAGCACTAAAAGGGACACAGGACAGTCTCTCTCTGGTTCCATTAGCACTGCTAGAGATGCTTGCAGCTGTACGGGGTCAAGGAGGCCACGCTGTTTGGCACCACTGGGAAAAAGATACCTATGAAAGAGTAAAACACCACATGGCAGTGAGGAATGAGGAAAGAGCGGGAGAAACAACCCTGCAACACCAAGGTCAGAGGAGATGGAGGGGGAGGAGGTGCCAGAGTTCAGATTCCCCCACAGTCTGTGGAGAGTGCTGGGGCAGCGCAGGTTCTCCTGACAGGAATTGTGGCCCATATAAAGTCCATGCTTGCTTTCTAAAGGGCTGCAGTTTCTGTTAAGTGGTAGAGAGGTAAGAATTGTATCTATGGTAGGATTCAACTGCCTAAACACTGGCATTTAGTTCTAACTGCAATGCCCTAACACTTCCAAAATAGGAGCATGGAGCTACCAGATATGACACCAGAATTACCCAAGATCCACCCTGATTTGGGGTACCTGCTGGAGTAAAGCTCTGCAGTAGCTAATATGACACTAGATGCCAGTTTTGGCAAGCAGAGACCCCAGCTGATACAGTTAAGACAGCCAGGGCAAGCTTCAGAGCAGGTTCAGTTTCAGCAGATTAATGACAGCGCAAACACAGCTCATTTAACACAGGGGTTTGTATCTGGGACTGATTTGACTCAGTCCAACAGGTAAATGTACTGACCTGATCTCTCTTGGACACCTCACCAGCCTCCTCTTCAATAGTCTGTAGAAGAGACACAGAAGGATGCCCCTTTGATGTGAACTACGGGCTCTGCTGAACACTCACTGGTTGATTAAAAAACCATATACTAGGGTCTATGCAGCAAAGGGTTATAACTTGCTATACAGGATATTCACAGATACACAGGAGTAAAGTTATATGTATACTGGAATTGTAGTGACAAAAAAAAAAAAAGAACAATATAGGAAAAGCAGGGGGATGATACCTTCCTCCGTCTCACTCTCTGCTCTGTGTTCTTGCTTTTCCTGGTGCATTGCTCTTACATGGGCAAGAAGCTGTCTCTCCAGTCTCTTTAATCCACCCACAAAGTTTGTCAGATCAGTCCTTATGAAGTAGGCTAGGAAAGCAGACCTCTCTACAGCTATAAAGGCTGACCCAAATTATCCTAAGGGGTAATGCTGTCAGGCTGTAAAAGGTCTTTGGACCTTTTTGCTGCATGGACCTTCAAACACCCTCTCTCTGTAGTCTTTGTCCAGAAAAAAAGGTTACAGAAGAGAAAAATGAGCCTTGCTAATGCATGCATATGTAAGTAATAGAACACATGAGTGTTGATCTCTTACCACATGTTGCAGAGATGCAAACTGTACTACTGTTAATAATATCCCAGGAATATACAAAAATCTTCTCCAATCATAGCAACACAATCATCATGTGTGCACCATCAAATATTTATAAAGAGTGCCAGCAACATCTGCTCTTCTCTACAATGATTAATATGTACTTATTAATAATACTTTTTTTTTTTCCCCACAAAATATCTCCAGTCATTTTCACTGAACTGAATAAAAAGATCTTGCTATGGAAGACTGATGTTTATAGGCACGTTAATTGTATATGTAATAATTCATTGAGAAAATAACATTTAATTCTGAAGTTCCCTGTGAACCTGTCACAGATAAATTAGTTACTGCAAGTTTTACTTAGTGTGCTGAAATTGCCCAGTATTTGACTGAACTTCAGCCTAAGTAGCTGAACTTGCAGCTCTTTGGAAATCTCAATCTGGGTTTTAAAATTATTAGGTTTTATCTCCTCCTTAAAGTAATACAGATTATGTTTTATGCAGATCTTCACTTAATGTCTTACCAGTCATTAAGCAAACACCAACAGATATTTTATTCCATTTTACATCACAGTTTTGGGGAGGGGTTGAATTCATCTCCATAGGGCGAATGAGGTGCAAATGGGTCAACATGTTAATGGACCCAAAAACTCTGCACAATATTGCAGAAACTTTCTCTATAGATGGGCTTGCTTGACATACACTGTTCTATCATCAAACTCACACATTATATTTAATAAAACCATGTATCTCAGGTATATCTATGACAAAGTATAGGTATATCTATGACAAACTATCACAAACCCTCTCTAAATGCAGTACTGAAGATATACAGATGGAGTTATCCATCTGTTGAGTAAAATCACAAAATGCTCCAGAATCCAAAAGGTATAAAAGATATAAAAACATAGATGGCAGTATCTTTTATCTAGGACATAGCATTGCTAAAAATACACTGAATTTTAATCCTGGATGAGGATTAAGGTTATTTATAATAAAAAGAGAAAGAGCGAGCAGGAGAGCACAGATTACATTTAGTCCTCATAATTACTTTGTTCTCTGGATATTTTTTTCTTCTGTTTCTTGGTTTCTCATAATACTTAACAGGTCATAAATCCTGTCACATCTTTCTTTGCAGCAAGATCTCTTTTTAACTAAAATATCTCTGTGCTTCTGGGGTGACAAAATAAACCAAGAATTCAGTTTGCTAATTTTACTTCTATTTAAAATCTCGGCATCATTTTGTAACTACTAAAAACAAAGAATTGTAGCTCAGTGTACATAACTATGGACATTCAAAATGAATTTAAAAAGTCATATTTAGTCCAAAAATGTACATATCAGGTTAAAATCCCTTCAAATGAAAGGATCTTACAGGTACAAGGGCCATAAGAATTCAAGCTGGAAGATACAAATTTATTTTGGAGAAGGCTCAGGGGAGACCTTATTGCTCTCCACAACTACCCAAAAGGAAGCTGTGCGGAGCTGGGGGTTGGCCTCTTCTCGCAGAAAACCAGTGATAGAACTAGAGGGAATGGCCTCAAGCTGCACCAGGGGAGGTTTAGGTTGAAAATGAGGAGACATTTCTTCTCAGAAAGTAGTCAGGCAATGGAAGGGGTTGCCCGGGGAGGTGGTGGAGTCACTGACCCTGGTGGTGTTCAAGGAAAGGTTAAATGTGGTGCTTAGGGACATGGTTCAGTGGGTGACATTGGTGGTAGGGGGATGGTTCGACCAGATGTTCTTGGAGGTCTTTTCCAACCTTAATGATTCTATGAAATTCCAAGAAGAACATAAACTGATCAAGAAAAGAATCTGTTGGTGGGTAAGGGGCACACTCTGGGCTGTCCTATCACTCTGCCTTTAAATGAGAGGATGGAAGCACACTGGTTCTGTAAAGACCACAAAGCACACAGACAGCCAGAGGCTGAACAAGGGGATTCAGTTAGTTCCGTTGGCAAAACCAGAAGTCTTTTACGGAAGGATGGGGCACGACCAGAGGAAATCTTCCACCAGTTCTTAATAAAAGGATGTTAAAAACTGAGTCCTTTTACAGAAGGAGTATTCACAGAATCCACAGCTTGGCTTAATTTTAACCAAGGTACAGGCTAAATTATTTCGCAGTAGTAAAAAACAAATATATATAGAAAACAGACCAATTCAGCAAAAACTGAAGGTGCTCTGCTAGGATAAAAAACACTTCCATCTGGCCCTGCCACAGGACCAGTGGTTCTGATGGAGCACTTGGTCTGGACACCAGCAGTCAACTCTGGAAGCGTTTGATACCCTTCAAGTATTCCCCCGATTAACGTACCCCTTCAAGCCTCCTGAGTCTAAAGGAAGGCTCAGCTTTGCCCTGGACTGGAGGTCTTATGCATATTGGTGTTTAAAAGGAAAAAAGAAAAAAGAAAAAAAAAAAGACACACAAAGGATCTCCATTCTCTGGCTAAGCTTTCATTTGAACATCAACCTGTAGAGGAATCAAGGTTCGTGCCTTCTGGGTGAATCAGATTAAAATTTAGAAGGTTTGAAATGTCTGCCTACCCAATATAGCGTTGCAAAGTAATCCCTTCCCTTGGGCCACGTTCTACATGCAGCAACTTCCAGTGGCTTCCGTAAAACCACTTCTGCACAGGCCCCACCAGTCTTTTCCTGTCCCTAGAGCTTGGCTGCACCCCTCGCATTCGAACCATGCTGCAGCCTCCCCAGGGTGGGCTGCCAGCTCCAGCCCATGTTCCCTGACAGCCCCCACCTGGGTACGCTCAGTCTCCACATTGATTATACACTGCCAGACTTTTTTTTTTTTCCATCCCATATGAAGCTGTGGATGAGAGAATACCAAAACAACTCCCCTGGGCTTGCCAATAGATGGCACATCGCATGCGTGGCCCACACACGTTTATAAATGTGTGTGTGAATTTCGGGTACATTTATGTGAAACACTCAAGAAATAGCTCAAAATTGTGAATATCAAAGACTGCCAGATGTCTCCTTGATCAATAGGCTACCTCAGACACGAGCAAAGGCTGGGTTAGTATATTAGCAATCTGACAAAGCAGAAGGATACACTTATGTGTTTTTCTCAACAGTAATAAAAGCACTTTTTAAATTTCTATTTTTAAAGCATTGCACAACATGAATTAATTTCCAATGACTAGGCTTACTAGATAAATACTCAGGAAAAAGGGGGAAAGTGGGTTATATCCTGCTCACCCCACCCTCACTTAGGTAGAACATGCTGGCTTCCACACTGTCCTTTCAGATCACTAATTTCAAAGAGTTGTACCTACCTGGCAAAGTGAACTTATTAAATATGTTTGAACCAGACTTCAGAGAAGCTGAATGTGGACCAATTAAAGTTACATATACCATTCACAATCTCTGCATTAGCCACCTCCTTATTACCGGCTCCTGGTTTTTATACTCTAAGATGATTTCTCAACACAGATTCAGTCTGAAAAAGGGTTACATACAGCCCAACTGAGACACCTACGTGTTATGTGAAAACATAGAATACTTTCAATTTTAAAGCTAATATTATGAATATACTTTCTCCGTATTTTTTAATCACAGTGCATGTCCTCTTTAGTTCTGTATTTCATAACAGAGAGAAAATTATGCTGTATTTATTAGATACAGTGCATTGTGTTTTGGAAACCTCTGATAGCTACCATTTCTGTACTGCTGACAACTAACATATTATTCTATGACAGAAACAAGAAAAACACGGTAAATACACAATACCTTACACAGGACAACTTGGCTTAGTTTGAAATGCAGCAGAGCAAAATAAATTCTGAAGTAATAATGACTGCATATTTGATATGGCAGTGAAAAAAAAAGTGACAATTTTGGACTATAAGATAACAGAAAGTCTTATTAATTATAATGAGATTGGATTTGCCTTGTCATCAAAAGAAAATAATATATTTAAAGAAACTCATACAATGAATTAAAGGACTTGGAAAAATAGTACACTGAGGAAAATTCAGACGATTAGATGGGTGTAACATGGAGAAAGGAAGCAATAACAACAGTTTCAAGTAAGTATGGTGACCTCTTAATTGAAACTGCAGCTTGTTTTACACTGTTTTTGCATGCATTTAAGGTTGATTTTTACTTTCTGTTGACATGGAAACATGTTGTAGTGAGTGAAGAACTAGAGGAGTTAGAACAGATCCCTGGGGTTACAGTACTTTGGAAATGATGAAATATAGAGACAGATATTCTCATAAAGCAGAAGTCGGTCAGTACACTCAGCAGCTAAGTATTGTGCCCAACTCCAGTAGTACAGATCCCCAGTAGGTCAACTGGGCTGAAAAAGAACAAAGTAGTCTGGCCACATTCCCAAACAATTCCCAAATAATTATTATTATTCCTCAGTTCAAAACACAGATACCCTTCCTGTCAGCAGCTAACCAGCCTTAATTCTAAATACAGTAAGAAGAGTCAAACCTGAAATATCGACTTTATAAGCCTTAAATATTTATTTTAAGTGTAAGCCGTGGTATTCACTGATAGTATTAATGAGTCAGCAACAATAATTTCTTTTTAAAAGGTTCCTGTTATGGGAAATCACTCATAAAAAAGAAATGCTCTATTTAAAACTAGGATTTTAATTGTATGTGTCAATATTATAACTATCTGCAAAATTTTGATGGCAAAATCACAAGCAAAAGGGTGATCAAATACTACTAATCTATTTCCAATCTGTCGCAATTAATAAGTGGATGCAATGAAATGTAGAAAAAAAATGATTTCATCCATATGAACACATCATTTGATCAATTTTTGTCTGATATTTTTGTACTAATTTTATGAAATTATATACAGATTTTGGCAAAAAAAAATTAGGATTGTGTGTGATTCAAACCATTTTGTTTCCTTTTATGTTACACCAGATATGCCTATATTATCACATCAAATCGATCATTTTCAAAACTGTATTGCACTGAAAGATAGGGATCAGAGCTTATTATAAAGTTATAGCTTTTAGTATAGTGTTCATTATTTTAAGGCATAGAATACATCAAACAAAAAAGGCCCTTGTCGTGATTTCTTCATATTGTGTTTCACTGTCAGTATTTCCAGCTTCCTTTATCCTCTCTCTTAAAGCACAACACACAAGAAATCTCATCTCAGATGTCAACTGTTAGAACTTACTTCCCCTTCTTTTCAGTATATATCTGCTGTTGAAACCAATTGACTGGAAATATTTGCATTTAAATAACACCCTTATCCCACTTCTATATTTACATGGATCATTTCCATTTTTGACACAACATGAATAAATATATTTCTACATTGCGGCACTTTCTGAAACCAGAATTATTTCTCAAATCCCTAATATCACCTTTCTCTAAAATGTTTTATTTTCTTGGATCAAGAGATACAAGACTGCAGTAAAATGTGTTTATCACTCAGTAATGTAACAAAGGGATAAAAGGGATAAGATCTGCTGACACACAGAAATCAAGAAGCTATTTTTTAATTTTATTAATCCTTAAGAATATGTAAGAAAAAAGTGATCTATTAACCCTTTACTACTATGAAATAACACACACCTGGGAAATAGCATCAGCCTGGGGGGAAAAAAAAAGTTCTCTTGTGATATTTAAAATACAGTGTAAAACGTAGACATTGAAAAAAAAAAGTCAAGATAAATGGGTATACAAGTAATGATAATTTAATTGATTTAATTATCTTGAATGATACACAGATTTCAAAAGTAAATAAGGCTTTTCATAAGAGCTTTACTAGAGTATATATTACGTGTATTTATGTAAATTCACGTACAATATATGTAAGAATATAAAAAATCTATACAATATATGCTTGTATATTGTACACATGCCACATATACATATCCAATACATGAGATTATGCAAGAGAAGGTGGATTAAAACTTTTTTGAAAAGCCTTATTGACCTTTGAGATCTTATCTACATATATATATATATTTAACACAAGCTTTTGCTATGGGAGGAATTATTACACTCAAAGGTATTGCTGACATTTTCTTAACTAAAAAATAAAATAGAAAAGTCATTCCCCATATTCTTTATCTTGAACCAGTTAATGTGAAACAAAGGTACTTAAATTACAAGATATAAAATAAGATAACATGCAGTACTAAAACTGCAGGGAATTATAAAGGTTTTTCTTTGGTTGGTTTTGGTGGGTTTTTTTGTTGTTGTTTGTTTGTTTCTTTTGTATACAAGAATTAAGCAATCATTTTTGCTAGCCAGACACTGAAAAATACTTACTAAAGTTGAACATGGTTGCTTCAGCAAACATGGTGAAGCACAAGATAATTTTAAGCTTTTTTTTTTTTAATTAACATTCTGTTTGACAGTGAACTAACTTCCCAGAAGGGGAAGGAAAGGAAAGGAAGGACCTCTGTATTTCACTTCAAGTAGAATTTCTCAGCTTCTGGCAGGACTTTTTTTTTTTTTTTTCTCCTTGTTTCATCTGCTGGAAGCTACGGTTTCAGGGAGTGATTACTGAAAAGTGGTACTTCTTCCCTGATGCATAACCAATCCCAAATCTTTTAGAAAACAAATTATGCGGGATGCTATAGAGACAGAACTTATTCACTATCACTTTCCAATTTGCCATGTAATTTTATCTCCTCCTGATGTAACTTTTTTTGGTGCTACATCTGTATTAGTCAGAGCTTACATAAATTATCCTTTTAATGGACAATTTGACATAAGAGTTCTGTGAAAGAAAATGTAAAAACATTCCTGACAATTCGGACATTTTGTTCTGACAATATTAACAACTTGTGTTAAAACCATCAGTACACTTCTGAATTGTACGGCACATGCATTCAAGTTGTTAAGGCTTAAATTAGCACGCCATTATGTAAGCAGCTTTTAAACATACTTCAGAGGAACTAAATGATAAACACCTTGTGGAAACACCTGACACACGATTATGGAAGTGTTTCCAAGTTGTCTGTCTTTCAGAGTATAAATCACTGACATTATACTAAAATGAAAATAATTTCAGTGAAACCCAGATCAGAAATGTCAATCTCTAGTATTTCACAGCACTGACAATCAACATTACTTTCTGTAATCCCATACAACTAAGTTCAGGTAAATCAGTTCTCATGCATCTCTCTAACTGTAATGTATTTTACGTCCTGATTTCCTGTCAGTCACCCTTTACGTATGGGAACAGAAAAATAAGCAAGCAAACTGCTCTGCTCTGCATAACTAACATTTCTGGAAAAGAAGGGAAAAATGGTAGAAAAATTATTTTTCATTTGCTCCCAATTCTTTTCAGTTTAAGTTAGATCAAAAATCACAGTCTCAATGAAGGCTGTAGAATGATAGATTGCTAGGGGTAAATAAATAGCTTAAGCTGAAATATTGATTTTCCACCTAATTCTGTTGATGTCCTGCAAATTTCATTTCATTCAAAACACCCACAGCACCTCACAAAATTCTTCAGTTTTGGTTTGAAGAAACTGTATTTGCTCATTCAGGCTACTTTTATAACCTACATTTTCTTCCTTTTCTGTAAGGAGGGAGAAACAGCTGTACTACTTGATATATCAGGTGTTCACAAAAGAAACGTGTCATTGTACATTTCATAAGCAAATACTAAGAAAAAGTTTTTACAGGAGTGCTGCAAGCAAGGAAGTCCTATTTGCAGGTGGCCTTTGCTATACAATGTTCTGGTACAACTGCAGTAAAGAAAAGAACAAGCAGTGGGAGCCAGGACGTTGCGAGGACTCAGCCAAAACGGCAGAGGAATGCTAGCCAGGCATTTTGCCTGCTTCTCCACTGCCCTACTCACACTGGTAGTTCACATCTGAGGGAAGAGCAAATGACACTGAAAGAGCATGGAAGTGAAAATGAAGAAATGGAGGTGAATTAACAAACACACCACTATTTTGGCAATTACAATGCTGGTGTATGAAGCAGAAACAGAAGGATCCAGAGCCAAAGTGTTGACACTCTCTAAGGAACTGACAATATCTAGCAAGTGATCCACCAAATTAAAAAAAAAAAAAAAAAAAAAAGTTCAGTCCAGCCAGATTTTCAATGAACACCTTCATAACTTCCTTCAAAAATGCTTATTCATGTAAAATCCTTTTACTAAAATTTTGCTTTCTTAAAAAGCATACACAAAGGTTCAGTGCTCACAATGAAACAGACTGTCATAGCATACCATCGTTTCTGAATACTAAGGTAATACAAAGGAAAACACTTTTATTTTTTCTGTACACTGCATAACCACCAACAGTTTTAAGTAAACCCAGCCACCACCACTACTACTAACATTATTAACACATTCTCACTGCACGACTGTATCTAAGCCTGCCTAAAATAAGCAACTAGCTTATAGTCCTCCTGTTTGACAGCAGGCTCAGGTGAGAAGTATGAAGAGCTAACCAATAATCAAAGGACATGGAAGAACTTTAGATACATACTTAGTAATGCATTTCAACATATTAAAATAAGAATCATTAAAAGGTATATGCCTCATTAGCCACTGGGATGTACTAGTTATTGCCAATTAATTTTCTAAGTGCACTAGAGTCACCAAATTCCCATAAGCCTAGCCCTGCTACAAGGGATTAATGTTTTGGGATGTTCTTCATTATTTTAAACAGGGAGAGAATACATTAATACATTATTAATTATATTATATTATAGCAGAATATATTCTGCTATATATTTTTGAAACAGTCCTTAAAATATCACAGATTTCTAGGTTGGAAGAGACCTCAAGATCATCGAGTCCAACCTCCGACCTAACACTAAGTACTCCACTAAACCATATCGCTAAGCTCTACATCTAAACGTCTTTTAAAGACCTCCAGGGATGGTGACTCCACCACCTCCCTGGGCAGCCCGTTCCAATGCTTAATAACCCTTTCGGTAAAGAAGTACTTCCTAACATCCAACCTAAAACTCCGCTGTCGCAACTTTCGCCCATTCCCCCTCGTCCTGTCACCAGGCACGTAGGAGAACAGACCAACCCCCACCTCTTTACAGCCTCCTTTAAGGTAACTGTAGAGAGCGATGAGGTCTCCCCTGAGCCTCCTCTTCTCCAGGCTGAACAACCCCAGCTCCCTCAGCCGCTCCTCGTAAGACTTGTTCTCCAGACCCCTCACCAGCTTGGTCACCCTTCTCTGGACTCGCTCGAGCACGTCCATGTCCTTCCTGTAGCGAGGGGCCCAAAACTGAACACAGTACTCGAGGTGCGGCCTCACCAGAGCCGAGTACAGGGGCACAATCACCTCCCTAGACCTGCTGGCCACACTGCTTCTCATGCAGGCCAGGATGCTGTTGGCCTTCTTGGCCACCTGGGCACACTGCTGGCTCATATTCAGCCGACTATCAACCAATACTCCCAGGTCCCTCTCGGCCAGGCAGCTTTCCAGCCACTCATCTCCCAGCCTGTAGCTCTCCTTGGGGTTGTTGCGCCCCAGGTGCAGGACCCAGCACTTGGCCTTGTTGAACTTGTTGAACAAATATATTTGGCATTTACTTGAAAATGTAAAGAACAGCTTTGAAGGCTTCAAATGAGGTATTATTTCACCTACAGCCTATTTTAAAAATACCTTAGCTAGAAGTGATAGCTGCAAAGGACCTCTTAGGGACCCTACAATCAAGAGCAACCACATCACATAAATCCTTTCTTAAGCTTACCAAATTCAACCTTTACAATTCTACTGGTTTATTTTTTTCCCTCCAATAAGATTTTCCCAAATCTTTAGTCTAGTGATTGAAAAAATCTCTTTCCAAGCCAAAAGCATTTACAGCCAAGTTACATCCATTTGGTCTTAAGTATTCACTGTCGTCTAGCTTAAAGGTTATTCTTATTGTATAAATATTGTATTTCGAGGTATTAACTAAAATTTATCTACCGTTTGTCCCTCTAAACTCTCTAGACTTCTCTCACATGATGAACTCTTTATTTGAACATCCTTTGTATGCCTTTCTTTGTGCTTGTCACAACTTGAATTTATCAAAGATGGTTAACGCATGGTACACAACATCTAGGTGGGGTCTCATTAGAACTACCAATCATGGTTTAAATACCCAATACTAACAGAAATACCTTGAGTCTTATACCATACTTGACTTTTCGCTTTGACAACTCAAACTTCAACATCCTTTCCAAGTGATGAACACCTAACTTGTAGGAACTGAGTGCACATGCTTTAATACAATTTATATTGGTAAAAAATCACACGGAGAGAACAAGGCTCATCTAAACACATTGAAAAACTTTACTAACATTAAATTCACAACATTAAAAAAATTGTTCCTATATGTAGACTAGTCAGAAATGTTGAGCCACTGAAAATAATTAAGAAATGATATTTTTCTGTTGTTGCTTTGTATGAATTACACATATTATCCTGCTTATAAAAGACATTATTATTAGGGATGTAGTTATATTTTTTAATTAATTCATATCATATGGTCTATTAGCTCTCAAAGTCAGACACTGTTAAAGCAACTATACTTTATAAAAAAGTTCTCCATGTTCCTTACTCAACCAGCCCTAATTATTAGACATTCTCCCTCTGACTACCATGACTTTTCAGCTGTTAAATGGATGTCACAGCTTCATCACACGGTAAAAATGTCATTTTCTTGGCATATGGAAGCTTGGAGTTCAACACAAAGAAACCTACACCAAGGCAAGCGCAAACACCAAGGGTATATTTTACTGAATTTAGGACAATCCAGAAAAGTCAGATATGTCTTCAGCACATATTTCTTCAGAATGTTTTAGGGCAGTGGAGTCTATTTTCTGGATCTCAAATGACACAATTCAAAAACAAACACCTAAGCTGTCACCTCATCAAAGACGCAATCTTTAAAGCACGTGTGCTAGCACAGTTCTGACTATTTAGCAAAGTTTTTGTTCAAAACAGAAGCATGAAGGATGTCTCAAGCATAGAAGCAGCTCAAGTAAAGTTCAACTTGATTGCTCTCCAAAATCTATGTGGCTGTACTGTACCTACATGGCACTTTCAGCATTTAAGAGCTTTGCTGTTTCTGGTCCTGAAGACATCTTTGTTGCAAGTGCATTAATCTTTCAGTGCAACCCAGTGGATTCATCAATGGTACGCTGCTTTAGTAACAAATCAAAATCAAGATGAAGCTTTTCACACTATCTTAATCTAATCCTTAGATTAATAGAATGGAAAAAATCTGGAAGTCCTGAATTATTTCAGCACTTTGTTCAGAGAACCACACATTAAGCAGTAGAATGAAGCTGTATCAAGTTACATTTCACAGTCCTTAAAAAACCAACCATGTTCTCAGAACACAACTGCCTATAAAAAAATACTACAATATGAAGAGGTGATGGAAGTCATTCTCTATAGGTGTTATGCAGTAGTAATTGCAGGTTATAGCTATGCTATGATGTGAGCTGTGGCACACGGCCACTTCATAATGCAAACGTAGCACTATTACCTGCAATTCAAAACCGATGTTGGACTGTAATCTCTTCACACTCATTTCAGCTGAAGTACCTGGGAAGCAGACTAATTCTCACTACTAAGTCTCAAAGTTAAATTTTGGAATACCTTCTGCAGACCTGCCTGGGAAGAGGTGTAAGTGGACACACACTGTCCTGCTCAAGTACTGCCACCCTTTCCTCTGTGCACATGATGCAGATATGAACAGGGAACTACACTCACCTTACACCTTTGGTATAAGCCAGTATTTGATCCCAAAGCAGCTTTACTGTTTTGTGAAATGGTAACTAAACAGTCACAAAAGATTCACTCCATGTGTTCACTCCCATGTACAGTTTCAAGACATTATCCTTTGCCTATGCAAACTACTTCAAATGTAAAAATCAAATGGCTGATTTTACACAAATTCCCTGAATTTTTGCTGCAGCCAGAAGCAAAACACAGCAAACCATATCAAACAATATAAAATTACATTTTAATTATTAGTTTAGATTTCCTGGAGCTGATGGAAGGAACTTGCATGCAAAAAGTCAAATTGTTAACCAAAGACATTTTTATGAAATAAAACTTGATTATATTTAATTACCTCCTCTACTTTTTGGCCTATTAATAATCCTCAATTTTTAATTAATTTCCTACATTGTCCTAATGTAAGACAACAGACTTGGGTTTCCTTGTTGGGCTATCTTTGAAGGGTTTGTTCAACTAAAGGATGAGAGGGGCCTGGTTGTTAGGTTTTCTGCTCTTCCCCCCCTCCCCTCTGGATCATTTTACAATTTCAGTTCAGGTTTTTTTACATTAATATGTTTCCCAGTTAACTAACAACATTATAATAATAAATGATAAAAAGCATGGATTCTAACCACTTTGTCCTCCTTTGGGAAAGCATCCAAGGAAGCAGAAAAAAAAAAAAAAGAGAAAAGAAAAAAAAGAAGAGAAAAAGAATAAAATAGGCAAGTATTAATAGACAGATTTCAAAGAAATGCAATTCTAATAACTCTTTACAAAGAGCTAAAAACAAAATTTCAGGGAAAAAAAAAGCTTCAAATCAAAAGATCGTACTACTTCATGTGTAGAAAATATGTTTTCCCACCCTAACCCACAGAACCATGAACAACATAACAAAGGAAAGACAAGTTACAACTGAATGGAAACTTTCACAGTTTCCATTTCTGTGACTTGAAACAGTAGATGAAAAACAATTAATGTATATTCAGTTTCTTTCTGAGTAAATAATAAGCTGTATCATATGTACTCTAATTAATAGTATAACCTAACATATCGAAATAAACTATATTTTCACAGACTTGCTCTAGTGATACCACCTGCAGGTGATACAATATAATGCATCCATTTATCTTAAAATATGAAGGTACCACAATTTTTGCCAAACACATCTACGTATTTTTTACAGAATTTTATTTATTGTACTCACAGGTACATCAGAGCTATGAAGAACTTCCAAAATAATAATGAAATGGGCTTATTTCTATGGGCTTTTTCTTTGTTTACATCAAATTTCAAAACCCCTTATTCAGCTGAGTTTTAGAGCAAAGGAAGTAAAACCTGTTCTGTTGTGAACATGTTTATCTGCTATAGAACTGATGACCACTTTAACTGAATTTACATTGATGCAAAGAGATGAATTTCTCCCAGAAAAGATTGGCAACTTAAAGCCATATGAGAAAGTTATGTCATCTCATGCTAGTCAACAAAACCATGTCATACATTGTAGGACACTAGATGATCCACTAAAAATAATCATTGGACAGTAGTCTTCAAAATATTGATCCTACCAGTCATGTACAGGTGAGTGGCCAGTTCCTGATAAGGGACTGACCAAACAGAGGGAATTTTGGGCTACCCTTCAATTTTGTGGACAGCTACTGCATCTAACAGAGGAAGATTTATCTCACCTCCCTGAAAGTAGTATACCTAATCCAGTTTAATCTATTGTGTTACTTTTTAAATAAATTTAAAATAAATTGACATAACACTCTATTTGTGGTAAGGAAGGCCTTTTTTCCCTAACCAAAAATGGATTGATTTTAAAGAAGCAAAGTCTATAAGTGTATACAAAAATCTCTATAAAGAAATCTAAAATGAAATGAGTTCAATAAAAATTTCTCAATGTAGAGTATGACCTCAGCAAAAGGTTTTTTTTTCTTTCACTCTCCAAAACAACTACTTCCTTTGAGCCACCACTTAACAGAACTATACACGATGTATTCTTTTGTTTTAGTTAACTCTGTGAACCTTAAGTATCTCCAAAATACATTATTCTACTTTATACACACCTCATAATGAAGTGATGAGTGAAATTCTTAAGTAAAATGAAGCATGAAATGCCAAACTTAAGGTGAACAATCTGCAGTGTTACAATGTCAAGGAGGGTTTTTCTTAAGAGTACACATCAGAAGACTTACATTGTTTGATCGCAGGGAGACACGACCTCCACATCGAGCACAAAACTTGGTCCGGCAATAAGAGCATAAATGGCCACAACCATCTGCAAACTTTGTTTTATGACAGATTCCACATGTTGGAGCATCATCCTTGTGCTCTCCCTGGTAACGGCGGGCTTCTTCCCCTATCTTTCTTACTTGCTCTTTATAGCTTTCAAATTGTTGATGCAACCTCCTGCATAGATGAGAAAAAAGTTTATATAGCAATAATAGGAGGAAATAATACTACTGCGTATTTCTTTCTTTCAATTTAAACTAAACCTAATATTCTCAGCATGTTCACAATAATAGTGCACTTCATATCAAATACACACCACATTTGGAAGACTGTATAGAAGAATCTAGAGGAAAAAATTAACAGACATATGTATTCCTGTTAGGTTTACTTCAAAGCTAGTGAGGAAATAATTTCACTTGACCAGAAATTGATCCAAATATACAAAGACAGCAAAAAATTCATAGCTTTAAATAGAAGTATCTACCGTGTACAAAATAAAAACTGAAAGATAATTGCCTGAGCAACTTTGCATTGTCTTTTAATCAACATTATCCAGCAGGTGTAATCAAAAAGAAAAAAAGAAAAAAAAAAAAGAAAAAAAAGAAAAAAAAAGAAAAGGACGCTCAATCTTCAGTTATAGCGTTACACTTATAGTTTCAAAATACAGATTACTAACACATATAGCTTAAAGATGTACTACAATTACACTAGCACTAGGAGAATATGATTTTTTTAAAGTCAAATCCATATATTAACAGAATGTAATATTTTCTCATTAGTATTAATTACAGAGCTCTGCGAGACTATCTAAGGTTTCCTGTCCCTCATTACAGAGATATCTTTCAACTTAACTATTGAAGTATTAACAAGTATATAGATTTTTAAGATGAAGATGTGTTTTTAAAGGAGTAGCACTTCTCTTCCAGCTGCCCCAAGTAACAAATTGTCTGACAGCATGCTCACCAACTGGCTAAATATCCTACTGCTCGGAAGACCCAACTTTTAAATCATAAAACCATTTAAATCATGAGCTTAGGCAAGCAAATTTACTTCTCTATCCTTCACTTCCCTTTCTGTAAGTCAAAATAGCAATATAAAGTAATCAAGTGTTTTTTTTTCATATCACTGTGATGTGAAGACCTACGTTACAGCTACATAACATTATCTCTGAGGAAAACCTTTTCTCCTGGTGGTTTCTATGAGACATTGATGGCAAAGTTTCAGAGAGGAACGAGCCAAAGGCCTAGGCCATTCCAGAAGGGGCAGTCCAGCTCCTCTCTTACTCCTGTATGCACACTTATTGATGCTTCTTTGGACATTTACCAAGCCCTCCTCAATGAGATAATCCATAGACCTGAACCAACAGAAAATCAATTTTCCTGCCAAAAAAAAAGAAACCATTATTTAGCTTGCTGAATCACTCCACTCTGAGCAGGCCACTGGAGACCTCAAAGGGAAGGAGGACATGGGCTCCTGAAGGCAGAAACGAGAAGGACAAGGAGAAAGTAGGACTGCCCATTTTGTAGCAATGAGCTATTATATCAACTCAGCTGCCATGTGAAACCTCATCCTGGAGTTTAATTAATCAAAGTATTACATTTCAGCTCAGTTAACTACCTTACTATTGACCAAATCATACGATTAAGACATTTTTCTGTAGGTGCACCAGGACAGCACTGCAACTCCTAAGCTTTGTTTTCATTACCTTGAGCAAAGACCTTGAGCAGATTAAGTGGGAGAGTACAATAGGGCACGTGTACAATTAAGTCTTTTCACCATGCTATATGACATCTACAGACTCCCCACCCACGTTTTCAGGTGTTGCTTTAAATCTGCATCTCCATGGACAACATTAAAAAAAATCATGAACAACTACATAGGTTAATAATAGAAACAGGTAATCTTGAGTTTAATAAATGGTATGAGTAGGTGTATCGTCTATAGAGGTCTTAATGATAACTTTCCACCTGCTTTGAGCTACTTACACCCTTAGTTAGCACAGAGGCTGATGTCTCCATTTAACCAACGTAGTGAGAGAATTCTGTTTTACTGCAGGATTATTTTATTTTTTTGGAGTGTGATGTTTTGACTTCTAAGAGATAAGAAATCAGTGCTGTTTACATAAAATACTGTTTTGGTGAAGTGGATATTTTTACTTTAAGATGATACTCATTTAGAAAATAATTCTAAAAATATTTAAAATATTTAGATGATTCAACTTAACATTGGAAATCACAGTAAAATACACATTCAATTTGGGCAGGAATATCACTGCTCATACTAACTCTCACACTAAAAAATAATGACCTCATATAGGCACGCTGTACAGATGCAGCAATAGAGGGGAAAGCTAAGAATCCAAATATTTTATTCTCCCTCAGTACAAACATGATGCATTACACTTAATGCTTTATGCTAATGAAAAACTTGGCAGGAATAGCAAAGGGAATTTTTGTTTTATTTTTATTTCTTACTAGCCTCCTTAAAAAACCTTTGCAGTGTTGAGTAAGATGAGGAAAGTGGGTCAACAGAATTAGGAAAAATACTGGAGAAACTGAATACTTTTGGCCACATTATTGGATTACACATGATTTAATTTATCTTACACAGCTGCTCACTTAGAATGCAAAAAAAAAAAAAAAAGCCTGAAAACATTCAGGAATGAGTATAATAACCAGCTTAAGGAATAAATTTAAATAATGGGGAGGTCTGGAGGTAAATTTCTTATTATATAAAATATTTTATTAAAAACTGAAACCATGGAAACTAAATCCTGTTCTCCTCTGCTATTGCAAGACTTAAAGCCCTAACTTTCTTAATGTGGAAAGGGAAGACAACAGAAAGCAGTGCACCTGTTCCTGCTCTTTTCCAGTTCCACAACACTCATCTGATTTTTTTTTTTCATCCCATATGAAGCTTAGAAAGCGCATTAATAACTGCTGCTCTCTTACTGGGGTTAGTGAATGAGCTGGAAGGGAAATTAAAGGAATTTTGTTCACCAAAATCTGTTATTTTCCAGTATTGTCACCGAACACAAATTTTCACGGAGCATGAAGAATCTTACCCAGCTCATGGCAAGTCTTCATGGCAATTAGTTCTTTTCCAAGGTTTGAAACACCTTTTCCACCTTTTTGCGGGATGACAGAATGCCCATACGTCTAGCCTTTCTGCAACAGTTGCAACAAATCCCTCCTAACAGTTTTGTCTTATACAAAAGATTTAAGTATTCTCTGGAGTTTAACTCTGTTTATTCTCTGTGTTTAACTAAAACACAGATGGATATTTTTCAAGGTTGCTCCTTAACTTCCAAGCTATAAGCCACATTTTCATCAGAGGAAAACCTTAAGTCTATTAAACATTCCTTAATGTAGACATGCACCTAAAGGTTAAGTTAGAGACTTCATAACAGCACTTAAGTAAAGACTGGGGGAACCGCTGATGCCGGTTCAATTCCTTCAGACAAAAAGAACAATCAGGCTACAGTGCAAGAAGACTAAGTCCATATATTCATACCATTTTTCATCACGCATCCCGAAATTTAGCTAGTTCTACTACTGGGGTAAATGGTGTAGCCATAAAGGGGAGGTTTCATCTCCCACCTGGCCTCCAAAGACAAATGGAAAAAACAAACAAAACAAAATATTAAAACTAAAATAGTGGAAACCATCCCAGGACTTAACACTGATGACTGAGAACAAATATAAGTCAGTATGAAGAAGTTTCACAAAAAATTTCCTTCAAAAGTGTGAGATACTGCAGGAGGTGGAAGATGGCCAGAGAGAGCAATGCACTACAACTGAACTCTTCTTACAGTTTTCATGCACATCAGGACACAGGTTAACAATGAAATCTAATTCATTACGTTTTTATACTGCTTATTTAAAAAAAAAAAAAAAAAAAGCTGAAATTCCTATCTGGTTGTGTTCTGTAACAGTTCTCTAACAAATACAGTTAAATTCAGTATTAATTTTTATAATGTTGATCAGGAAAAAAAAATCTACTAAATGTTCGTTCTTATTAAAAATTAATATTTATGTTTGAAATAGATATCTTCAACAAATTTCATTGAATAGATATTTCACAACAGAAAAACAAATTCTTAATAGCAAAAAATATCTTCCAATAATAATATTTTGTAAAAGCTTTTTGTTGTTGTTTGTTTTTTGTGGTGGTGACTTTAGCACAGAGTGCATAAATTTAACGACCATTCTTGGCTCAGTTTAAATGTCATTTGACTTGAAACCGCAAATCTTTGATCTCAGCCAAAAGAAAAAATATATATTTATCTGTTCCTTAAGATTTAGTCCTTTAATCCACAAAATCTATCAGCAGCTGTTGCATAAGTAAATAAGATCTGTTAGATACGACATATGAACTCATTTGAGAAATAACCATCCCAGTTCAGATTTAAGAAAACATTAGAATTCTTGTAAGTTAAATAGAGATCAAAATTAATGTAATCTGTTTATTAATCTGATAAAATGTAAAATATATTAATAATGTTGCTGAACCAGATGTCCCTTCAATTTTGTTCTTTATCACCCTAGCATATTTCTTGCTTAAAGGGCATGCAGCATCTACCTTTTTTAACGTCTTTTTGGCTCAATGTATTAAAACATATCACTTCAGGTGCCACCAAGAGCACCTCTTTTATGTGTGACACTTCATCCTTTCCTAGAAACATGGAAGTGCCTCTGCCTTTGGAACTGTTCAGATCCCCAACACCATCATCTGATGGCCCAAGACTTCAGTACTGCTTCACTTTTCATTAAGTAATAAACTTACTTACGAAGTAAGAAAGACCTCTCCACACATAGGATTAAAACCATTCTCTTCATGGAGAAACAATAGAAGAAATATCTACAAATGCAACAATACATTTGAGAGCATAGCACAAAGAGGTCAAGAAGCTTGAATGACAAGCTTCCTCTAATGTTATTGTCATACTTGTGAAAACCTCACACTACTCTTAACAAAATAGCTTTGTCTGCATAAACTGGCTCAGCTGAGGAGGGTACCTGGTATTTCACAGGCAGACTGGCAGCATGTATGTGCATGATCAAAAAAAAGATTACACAGTGGGTGAATCTTTGGCCACATCAGATCTCATGCAACTAAAAAAATGTATTTTGTTGCTAAAATTCTGTAAGAGGCATTTGGCACATTATAGCACCCTGGGCATGACTCCGTTTCTGGATTCATAAGCATCAGCATCAATACTTTACCACAAATACATGAGCTGTAGACACCGATGATAATGTACGACAGGAACCAATACACAGTTTTCATGCATATAGTAAAAGACTTAAACCATTCGCTTTTACAGTATGACTTCACAACATATTTTGAGGTTTCCAGTTTTTTTTTTCTGCTCTGTCTGAGCAGATTTTCTAAAAATGCCAAATATTTGGGTCATTTTATGCACAGTTAAATTTTAAATGATTTTTAAATGTAGTATGAAACCATGTGTTCTACTTTAAAATCCAGCAGATGGCACTAAAGATTGCGTTTTCAATCTCCCAGTTCAACTCAAATGATCGAATCTTGTAATCTTATGATTTAACATTATAAAAATATCACGCCCTGCTGTGAGTTCTTGGTAGTTGGAAAATGTGCTGCCTTCTAGGTGACATAACCTTAAGAAACTGTAAGTGGCTATAGCATAAACGAAAAAAGACAAAATGCTGTACTTTGCCCTGTTCACCCATGCATACTCATAATCACACAGAGCATAGGCAACTTTTTTCATGAAATCAGTGAGACTTTTATTAAGTTCTGTTCTTAGCATTCTTTTTTATTGAAAAAAAAAAAACTAGTACAAGAATACAAATTCAGATTGGTTTCTAAACTATCTTCAACTGTAGGAAATGCACAAAAGACTAATTCTTCATTAACATGCCAGCGGCGTAACTTTGACAAATCTACACTGAACACCAGAAGTTCTAGGACTTCTGGTTATTTAATATGCCTGTGAATGCAACTGCTAGATCTAAAAAACTTTAGGTGGCTACACTGATGCTATGATCTGAAAACCGCTGCTCAGCAGCTCCAGAAACCCTGGAAACACCTAGGTCTCCCTAGGTGCCTTGCTGTTCTGCCAGTGCTGCAGGTCCTCATCTGTGATGCCCGTCTCATGCAGATGTTCCTAGAGAGAGCAGCAAGGCATCTAGCTTTTCCCTTAATCCCCACTAGCATCTTAACTAGGAAAAGCTGTCAGCCTGTGATGGCTTTAGGGAATACACACTTGTTTAAAGTCAAGACAGGCAATCTTAGCAAGGTACTATGGATTGTTTTGTCTCAATCAAAGGAAATGGGGAATTGAGGGTGAATCTAGCACATGCTGACTAGAAGAACAGCTAAAGTCCCGTGAAGAAGTCTAGATATATCTGCCAGTTATATCATGTATCATCACGTCACATAAATCTGTTAATAAAATTTATAACCTTACATTCTCTGCACAAGTAGGACAGATTTAGGTTGAAAAGGAAATAAATAACTGTAACTTCCAACTCCTCAGTGCATGACATAGCAAAATTAATGTGTTAGCATATTCTAAATTCAGGAGTTTTTGCATGTTTGAGGTGTGCTGCTTTTTAGCATGGATGATATGATACCTCTTTTGGTCACTTTGTGAAGATCAAATAACTGTTGAAGGTATTCATATTGCAAAATATTGTTCTTGTAAGTGACTTTGGATGTTAGGTCAATATTCCTTACTGTTGTTATTGTTGGACTCTTTTATTCAGTGGAAACTGCCATTTTAAGAGCAGAATACACTATTTGTCTATAAAAGACACTTGCTAAAGGCAAGCAACACGTGGATGGACTTACATAAGTTGTGAAACAGGTAAGAACCTGATCAATCAGCTAATCTTCTGAGAAAAAAGGCCTTATTTCTGTAAAAGTAATATGAGTATTACCTGCTACTTCTAGCCCCTTTGCTTTAACCTACGGTCAGACTCCTCACTTTTCTGCAACTTCACTTACCACCTATCTGTCCCTTCCCTGTTCACATTTCCTGTAGGTCTCTCCCTCCTACACGTTTTTCTCAAATATTTTATATCACATTAATTATTATATACTACATATAGTACGTTATATATCCTATAACAGGAACAATTGTTTTCCTCAAAATCTCAGATTTTACCTAGCCTGAAGGTTTCTTCATTCTCCTCTGCCCATTCAACACACAATTATAGTTCAACTCAATTCTTCTTTCAACTTGGTCTTCACCTTTCACCCATGATGTTTTTCATCTCACCAGCAATCACCTGAATCCTGTTGGGCCTCAGACCTTTCTCCTCCACATCCTATCTATCTCATCTTTCTCCGTTTTATTGGTGCAAACACAAGTGTGGCCATTCTTGTAACTCACAGTCTGCCCCTCTACCTCATACTTCTCTTGTTTTGCCCAAACCAAAGATTTTGGCATAGATTTCTGATTTCCGTCATGTGTGACCTGTACATCAAACTCCACTAACTGAAACAGAGATCTCCACATACCCCTGTTAAAACTTCACTACCACCTATATTCTGCCTGTCACTCAGGACCACAAACTCCTGTGTTATACTGGACTCAGACCTATGTAGACCTTCACCTCAAAATCCTATACAAGCCTTGGAGATTCATTTTGAAAATTAAAAGAAAAAAAAATGTTTATCTAATTTAATCTCTGTCCAGATTAAATATTCAGCCATCATCAGTTTATCCATCAGTTCCTTTTCTCACCAGTTCAAGCCTGTCCTGCTGACAGTCTGATCAGAATCCTGCAACAAATATAATTTAATTTTACCTGTCTCTTTGTATTCCTCCAATGAACCCTTTTTTGTGTTGTACAAAATATAAATGGCTTGTCTTCACCTTCAAAGACTTTCACAGTCTATTTCTGCCTTACCTATCATTTTTCATCCAGTGCTGAGAACTCAGCTGACACTTCCTCCTGGGTTAAACTTTCAAGCTAGAATCTTTGTTGGTTTTCCCCTCGTTGCCCTAATGTAGGAGTATTATCATCAAAACCACCCCATCATCCTCTTCAAACTCTCCTTTACCTTGATGTTTACAAAGATTTTTACAAAAAAAGAAAAAAAAAAAAAAGAGGTTACTAGTATGTTAAACCTTTTACTTACCAGGCCAGACAATATTTCGTGTTATTTTATTATCTGCCTAATACTTACAATGCAGGCTGCCCCCATGACAAAAATTGCTTTTTTCTTTTTTATGTTTGTAAAAACCCTCACTCAGAAGGGTTATAGTCCATGACAGGCACTTCCAGGCAATATTATAATACAAATCTCTCAACATTATTAAGAAATACATGAAGTTACTTTTTGTATTTCTTTTTCACCATTTTGTGATCTTAGTTATTTAGTTTTTTGGTTTCTGAGCCTTCAGGCGATATGTTCATACTTTCCTCACATCCATGAGGAACAAAATGCTTTTAATGAATGCTGATATTTTTCCTGTATGCACGAGATCCTAGGAACCAGGAGCAGTTTAACCATAAAGCATTTCATTATGAGATTCAGGATAAAGTTCAGACTTGGCCAAGATGAAGGCTTCACTTGAAGATCTCACACAGGAGTTCAACCTGGCCACCACAGCTGGAATTAAAAGCTGGTCACATCTAACAAATACTTACACCCTCTACACAAGTTATATCAGATCTTAATTCCAGTTCCTTCATATAATCTCTTATCATGTCTGTAATAAATGGCAGCATCATAACACGACCATAAAGGCTAAGACAAAAACGTCTTAGCAAGTCCCCATCACGTCAGAGCGGAGGCACCCTGGCATAGTGGCGTGGGCTGCTGCTGCCTAGACAGAACAGGAGGCTTTATTCACTAGTGCCTCTTCACCAGCAGTAACTTCACACAGAGATTTTCAAACTAAAATTTTAACAAGAGCAGGTTTTCGGCAAGTGTATAAAGAGCTCATTAAATAATGTTTATACAATTTAATTTTACAGCTTCCTGGAAGTTTCCTGATGTAGATTATTGAAAACTTTATTTTCATATACTCCTATTTGTGTTTTTCTTTAATAATCTCAGCCCACAAGCAGACTTCCTCCTTACACAGCTGAAGAACTGTGAGTCAGAAATGTGCAATATCTACAACAAGGAATTTGCATTCCAGCTTCCCACAGTTCCTCCCAAATGACCGTTACCCTTTCTGAGGTATACGAGAGAAAGCAGCTAACTAAGCAAATACCGCCCAACAGTACTAAAAAAGATATTGTTGAGGAGTTCATAAAGAAACTGGGTATGTCTTGTATTAAAAAGCACTTACACGCTGAGATATATTTAGTACGGAAGAAAGCAATGCCTTCTGTGGAAAAAAATAGTTAATGATTATCCCTTCTTTGTTTAAAAACATACATTCTTACCTCTCATGGCTGTTGTGCCATAATAATCTAAATCAACTGTTGTTTTTTTTAATGACATCTGTATGTTTTATGCTGAGACTTCATAAAAATCTGAAAACCAATACCATTGCTAAAAAGATGTTCAGTTCTCCTCACGTGGCTATTTCCACTAACTGAAATAAGAGTACAGCTCCTAGGCTGTATGGTAACTCTGTGCAGAAAAGCTTCCATTTCAAAAGTTGAAGTCTCATTTTTCATTAGAAGTGTTTCAGTTGCATGAGGACTTTTTTTGGAGAGAAAATTGTTAAGTTTCAACAATAAAGAATTATTTGAACGTGAACGTTCTAACAGGCCAAAACAGTGAAGCATGACAGAGAGGAGGGAGACAACACCTTTCAACCCAGTATGGCCCTCTCCTAACTGCATCTTTGGATCTACAGCCCTTGCACTTTTGGGAACTTCTCTGTCCCTTCCTCGGCCTTTGGAAGGAGGTATAAGCCCTTCCATCTGATTGCTGTTTTGTGTTGGGATCTGGAAACGCACTCCCTTAGTGCAGGGCATGAGCCTTACTCTTGACGTCCCAGCAGATACCACACAAAAGCCAGGAGAAAGACCTCTAGGTCTTTCCTCTAGCACATGCATGGAAAGGGCAATACAGTTCGTGGAGACAGGACAAACAGATGAAAGATATGATCCATTCCTGTGAGGTGGTAATGGTAATTATATCAGGGTGGAAGAGGCTCCAACCAACTTTTCCGGTCAGATAAAGAGAATGAGAGCCTTGTCAGAAGAGGCCAAAGCAGCAGAAGTGCACTATTTTAGATTGACCCTGACACAAGTTTTCTTGTAAAGCTCCTCAAACCCTTTGTGATCTAAGTACAAGACAAAGAGTTAGTACTAATGTCTTCAAATACGTTGATCAGTTAAAAGAACAGAAATATGATGGTGAGCTAGAAGTGGTGGCAAGGAGCTACCCACTCTCATATCTCCCACAGACAGGAAAAGGATATAGTTTCACTAGTTTAACAATTTCTTAATATTATCCTAGCAAAATTTGTAATTGTATGGACCATGAATAATTACATTGCCCAAATTCAGTGACACAAGGTGAAGTTACCTTGCTTAATATAATATGAACTCTGATCAGTTTAGTGAGTTTGCACCTTGTTTTACACCAACATAATATTCATAAACATTTCTAACTAAACTCTCTGGAAATAGCACATTTTAAACACTGCAGGCAACAACCATAGTTCTCAATGCTTTCTTGGCTCATATCTGAACATCAAATTCAGCACAACTTTCTTTGGTGAAAACAAGGAAATGACAAGTCATGGTACAACACACATTGTCTTTGGTCTCCTGAAGCAGAGTCCACCATGCCTTTACAAAGCAGACTGCCTCTGTGCCCTAGGGCTTACTCAGTGCTGCACTGCAGAAAACATGCTGTATTTGCTAAATGTTCAGCCCTTCTCTTTCTTTTCCAATCCTATTTTAACCATAGTGTCTGCCCTTCCAGTAATTATTTGAACTTCCCTTACTCATCGTCAGTCCCATGGGTTAGGTTCCTCTCTCATCTCACTATTGCAAACTTCCCAGGCTAGAATACTTGGGTGCCCTAACGCAGTCAATTCAGCGTTTAGCTAGAACAACACATAAAAATATAAAAAGGTACATGCAATGGTATCATGCAGAGAGGAGACACATCTCTACTCACTTGCCTTTTACTTTTACTCTTCCCTGGGCAGCCCCAGTAGGCCACTGTTGGTTCTCCACCCATAATATGGCCAAAGGAAGGGGGATGGAGCTAAATGCTACAAAACATGATCTAAGTGGTGGAGCTAAAAAACACCATGAAACTGTGAAAACAATCACAGCAGTCAAGGAAACAGAAAAAAGGGGGGAGGATGAAGGGGAAGAGAGAGAAGAAAAAAAAGGTCAATTGCATTTGCAAGTCTACAAGTAATTTTCATACACATTTGCTTCCAAAAAAACAAGCCCAAAATAAGTTGGACACAAGGTCCTTTTACAGAACCTTCTAAAAAGGACTGATGGAAAGTTCCTTAAAGTAAGTTTCATCGAGGTGCAGAGAGAAACTAATTATTGTCTTCCCCAGCCAAATCAACAACTCTGGATTTTCTCATGGCAACACAAAACAACACTGTTTGTAAAGAAAGTGTGCTTCCACATGCCTGAGAGTCAAGAGCATTGATTAGACGGTGAGGTGGCAACAACCTATAGTACAGAGAATGAGTACAAAATCACTCTGTGGGGAAAAAATGGATGTAAATACCAACAGAATATGACTAGTTTAAAAACAGGTATAAAAACTACTACCTAAACCTGTGTGGGTTTTAGCTTTATTCCTTATTATTGTTCTGCCAGCTAATAAGCAGGAAGTTCCACTTCTACTTTTATAATAGGCCATAAAAAGTGGAGTATTTCAGGTACTGGATCATGTCTTCCCTTACAAACTACGCAATGACTTCATTTTCCTTGTTCACATCTTATTCAGCACCATGCCCTCCTCCACACGTAGTAAAAAAGACATGTGAAACACTTCTCCTGAGTATGCTGACCTGTGTCAGCACATGATGGCATAACACTGCCGTAATGCCATTCCTTCACTGAAAGCAGCACACGGTGGTATTTTGAGCTGTAGTCTCCAGGCCCCATAGGAAATTTCTCCAGTAGAATAATGTATTATGAAGTGGCTCAGCCAGAAAACATCCCTTAAAATACATTAAGTCAATGAGTAAAGAACAATTTGATTTATTTTCTCTTCAAAAACACTGGCTTCATTTTATTATAGAATACAAATATCATTTATTTAAGCTAAACTTCACCAAAATCACATTTTTGTGAACGAACAAAACCTAATCTCTTTTCAGAGCGAAGCAAAGGAGAAGTCAGAAATAAAGAAATGCCCTTCTCTTCAATTTATTTATTTTATTCATTGAATCACACAATGTGCTAATGGCCATGGTGTTTTTTTTCTAAGAATGGTCATCACACTGTAACCAACCAGACATAACATGGAGAATAACTGAAAATAATGTAAAACAAAGTGCAAAAAGCCTGACGGAGATTGGTAGGCGGATTTTACAATTAAAAACCTACAGAATTAAAGGATTAGAAAAGGGGGGGGGGGGGGGGATGAAATCTTTAGAACACTTTTCAAAAGTAAGGTTCAAATTTGCACCTACACAAAATCAAAAATACGCATACCAGTGTTTAGCTCTTACTCCAAACTATAAAAAGCAGTGTATAAGAAACAGAGAAAATAAGATAAATATCCCATTTATCCAATTGAACTATATTAATCAGTAGCATCCCTAGGTTCAGCTGTATCAATCACACAACACAGGCAGAATTTGTCCTGGTCAGCCAGGCTACCTGCTGCAAAGACAATCCAACTCCACACAGCAGAACAACCACACATGAGATGGGACCATCCGAAGATCAGCTCGCATTTATAGTCTGCTGGTCCCATATGTACTTGCCCTTTCCAGCTGTTAAGTCAGTTCAGAAAACCACATCCACAGAAGTACCCAGGAAAACCAACAGAAGATGATCACAGAAATACACAGTTTCATTACAGGTACACAAAAGTGAATCACTGTTCTACATCCTCATCAAGAAACCATAGGAAACAGAGATTTACATACCCCTGTGCTAAAATTTAAGTTTATGAACACTTTGCAACTCAAGATTTTTGCATCTTAAAATGCAACCCTCCTCTGAGTGGAAAATTCATCATGCCTAATATCTCAAATCCTCCACCTTTAATTCAGTGATACAATCATTTTCATACTATCTATTCCCCCATTCCCAAAATTTAATTATATTGTGACAGTAGGCGATTTTTTGGGGTGTCAGTATCATGAGAGATTTAAATACTGGGTTAAAATGGCATCAGCCGTCACTAATGCCAACACTTGCAAATCATAATGGATTTTATCCATCAAACCAGTTGCAAAAATAGTTACTAAGTGCAACCCTCATAGAGTTGCAATTGGCAACTAGAGTAAGAATAGACCCTGCTATGCGTTGAGAATATTGTTTTTGTTACAATCACACAGTGGGAAAAGATGCTTAAAGACATTACAGTCTGTTGCTAACAGTGTAATGCACACAAGCAAAAAAAAAATAAAAAATAAAATAAATCCTCAAAGCTGCAGTATATCATTTCAGTCAGCTGGCACCTGTTACAAAGTTTGGAAAGTTGAGAGGTGTGGGTACTGGTTCAACATAACAGGAAATTACTTTGGAGCAATGCTTATTAAAACAGCTTTCTGAAACAGTCTTTCTCACACATACATTTGAAAAAAAAAATCTGAATATTTTTGGCATCCAATGTGTTAAACAGATGATAGGTATCAGATGGCATTACGGGGTGAGCAGCAAAAAATATGACAAAGCACAGTGGTCTGTAAACAGAGCAAAGCTACTGAAAATCTAACTACCATATGGTGGTAACAAACAGGACACGTGCAAAACAGGAAAAGATCTCACAGTGAGGGGTGTGATAGAAGCCAGCAAGACGCAGAACAAAAAAAAAAAAATGACAATAGGACTGCAAGCACAACAGTGATAACATTTCAAATTAATTATATTCAGCTGAGTCCCAGTGTGTACAGTATGTCTTCTACCTAAAAATAATTCAAACAGCCTCACTGAGAGCATCTCTAATTTATCATCATGTTCAGCTTCTTTTATAATATCCATATTACAAGGAACAAAAAAGGCTCACACATCTATTTTAAATATACCATCAATGTGCTTGAACACAAGATAATGATTAAGCTTGTCTCCAGCATTATTTAATTCTCTTCATTCTTCAGGATGCCAAAGTAAACACAAATGAAAAGCATATGGCATTTTAGTGAATTAGAAAATTAGAAAAGGAGAACATTACTAGTTTTATTTTATGCTTTAAGCACGGCACATAGTAAAATTAAAAATTTCTAAGCTTTTTATATTTGTAATTTATTTTACTTCCTATCTTTAATATACTCTTTACTGAAGTTAAATATTCTTCTCAAGAATTCTATTGGAGACAGAAAACTCACAGCATGCTCTTTCTACATTTTTACTACCTAGTTTTCCCCAAAATATCACTGTTTATAACTGTTTTAAGAAAATTGTCTTGAGCTTCAAGATATTGTCAGTGGAAAAATGGAGCCTCTAATGTGGCAAGCATCCTTGCCTCTTGATGTTCACTGATAATACACAAGCTAAGAATTAAATCAGTGTTAACAAAGGATTTTTCTACAAAACTCTCTTATCTAATTAAATTGTTGAGTAAAATGCATGAGTGCCAAATTATTATAAACTATTATTCTTTTGATCTAAACCTCCACAAGGACTATAAAAAAACATGACATCCAATTCGAGGTCTTCCTCTCTTTCTTTCCTGTTATCTATCAACACTTTGACTAATTCCCAAGTTTTCATAGAATCATAGAATCACAGAATGGTTTGGGTTGGAAGGGACCTTAAAGACTATACGGTTCCAAACTCCCTGCTTTGGTAGGGACACCTTCCACTAGACCAGGCTGCCCAAAGCCCCATCCAGCCTGGCCTTGAACACCTCCAGGGATGGGGCATCCACAGCTTCTCTGGGGAACCTGTTCAAGTGCCTCACCACCCTCGGAGTAAAGAATTTCTTCCTTATATCTAATCTAAACCTACCCTTTTTTAGTTTAAAACCATTACTCCTTGTCCTATCACTACACTCCCTGATAAAGAGTCCCTCCCCAGCTTTCTTTTAGGTACTGGAAGGCCACTATAAGGTCTCCCCTGAGCCTTCTCTTCTCCAGACTGAACAACCCCAACTCCCTCAGCCTGTCTTCGTAAGAGAGGTGCTCCAGCCCCTTGATCATCTCCGTGGCCCTCCTCTGGACTCGTTCGAATACTTCCATACCCTTCATGACTTGGGGGCCCAAGAGCTGAACGCAGCAGTCCAGGTGGGTTCTCACAAGAGCAGAGCAGAGGGGGACAATCACCTCCCTTGAAGTTGGCCTTGCTTCTTTTTATGCAGCTCAGGACGCAGTTGGCTTTCTGGGCTGCAAGTGCACATTGCTGGCTCATGCTGAGCTTCTCGTCAACCAATATCCCCAGGTCCTTCTCCTCCTCAGGGTTGCTTTCAATCCATTCTCTGCCCAGCCTGTATTTCTGCTTGGGATTGCCCTGACCCACACACAGGACCTTGCACTTGGCCTTGTTGAACCTCATGAGCTACACACAGGCCCACCTCTCAAGCCTGTCCAGGTCCCTCTGGATGGCATCCCCTCCCTCCAGCACATTGACCGCTCCACAGCTTGGTGTCATCGGCAAACTTGCTGAGAGTGCATTCAATCCCACTGTCCATGTCGACAACAAAGATGTTAAACAGCACCTGAATTCTGCCTGAACTCAATTTATACATGAACTCTTCCCAAAGGACAGTCTCAAACACAAATTTAGTTCACACAGTTCAATACTGATAATTTATTGAGAGATGCATTTTTTCTGTAACAACACATACTGGAAAATTGTACTATGGAAAAAACATCTAAAGGACACCAGGAGAAAGGCTTCATTAACCAAATGCTCATTAATCACATTCAGCAAAACCACTAGCATTTGCTTCTCAGTAGTCATACTAGTCATAGGTATGATTTTAAGAGAAGGAGAGCTTCTGCCAACCCATTTGCCATTTAAATCCTGAAAGAAAAACCCTAGGGCTCATTTTAAACCAATAATATCTTAAATAACAGGAATGAGAGTCCTTTGGGAAATACTGCACAAAGCCTACTAAGCTGTTTTATGATTCTGCATGCTACTCTGAAATACTCATAAATTAGGCAGAGAGGCATTTTTCCAAAGGTTTTCCTTGGTAAATGTTGTTCTACTATTCTGCAGTGGTTCTCCCATCAGCGCGGTAATCAACGTGCACTCACAGAGCTTCAGGCTCCATGATTCAAGTGCTGCAGGAGCCCACAGGTTGGTGAGTAGTCAAAGGCAACAAAGTTAGCCCTCAAGAAAATTTGGTCCAAACCCTGGTGGCTCTGTCTGTAGAAAAAGCACTGATAATTTTTCAAGTGACCAAGTCAGTATCTGTTTCAGAATACTTGGATCTGACCCCAGCATTAATGCTCTGAACCAGCACTAGCAGAAAGGGGTATTATTTCATAGTTGCTTCCCCTTGGCTAACCTTATAGATAGCCAAAAGCTGTAAGGACTTAGTACCATAGATCAGTATTTTCTTAACCTAAGAACAAATTTCCAATTGGAGATAGATGTAAAGGAAGTATATCATTCTTCTACATTGGAATTTCTTCAATTCAGCAATGTTTAGGAACATGGCTTAGTGGGTAGTATTGGTGGTAGGGGGACGGCTGGACCAGATGATCTTGGAGGTCTTTTCCAGCCTTACTGATTCTCTGATACTAAGAATGTTGCTTGAGCCGTCAGCCTCTGCTAACCTAAGCTGTGTTGTGTTTTTGATGATCACCGGCTTTTTCTTCTGCCACATTCACAGATATTTCACAACATGAAACTTGCATAGAATGGGACCCCTACTTTGTAATCTTGTTCTGTGCCATGGTTTTTAAAAGGCACTCACTCCGTTTACTTGGGGTGCATGATATAAAATCCAGAGCCCTGTGTCTACAGTGCTTAAGTGGCACTTTTATCCAGCATGTTGTACAATGTTCTCTGTAAGCTTCACTCTTTGCCATTCTCTTCAGCTTTTATAGTTACCTAGATTGAGAGCTTTCCAAACAGAGGACAAAGATTTCTTATCAGCTCTCTAGGAAAACTCAGGTGGAACAACTAAAAATTTCTCCCCATTAACTATAATCCAAACAGCACTGATGCATTTCTGAAATAGAACAGAAAATCTGGAGGTTTCATTAAAATTTCTGGAGCTGGCCAATAGTACAAATATTGAGATTTTTTCTATGTTTCAAAGAAAATCACCTAACAAGCCATCTGTGCATTGCACCACGCCTTGGTCTGGAGCCAGAACAGCAAAGAGGTGACCTGGGCCCAGAATACTGACATCATCTAGCCATGTTATTGACGTGGCCTTAAATCTGTGAGCTTCCCAGAAAGTAGGAAGCTCAGTATGATCTGCCACACAAATTTGTCATGTTGAGCGATGGATCATAAAAGATCTAGCATGTTTTATGAAAGGTAATACTTTTCCTACCTGAAAACAGACAAGCAATAAGTATGTCTGGGAGGCAGCAACCCTCATCTCTTCTTTTTTTCCTCATCTCAATGAATTGCCAAGATTATCCAGATAATATTCTGTCACATATAGTATTATGTGGATATTCCAAAAACAGGAGAGAGAACACATCCTGCTAGGATTGCACAAGTATGAAACACTGTCTCTTATACTTTAGGAAGACTTGATTTAGGATACGGCACACTGAAGGACAGACAGGGTTTGTGGTTTTTTTTTCTTCTGTGTTGAGGACTGAGACATAGGAGACTGTTGGGTTTTTTTTTGTACTAAATTATCTGCCTGTGCTTACTGCTGCTCCTACTGCAATTTAATTATGTCACAGGTCATTAGAAGACCAAAATATATGTGAAGAAGATCAGAAAGGAGCAGAGTGTTAGGAACTTAAACGTTACCCTAGATAAGACTTTTTGAACAGTAATCCACTAGATATCCAATTTTATACCCTTCTGTTAGGTGAAGTCACCTGGGGGATAATTTGGTGTTTCATATGGATTCTTCAGTCAAACCATTAAACGTTCACTGCTTGGAGGCTAGAAAGGTTACTATTTTAGCCTGGAGAAATCTGGAAGCATGTTTTTTTTACACTCTCTATCAATAGCCAGTTGATTACTAGGGAGTTATGATTGGTGGTATGTAATGTACATTTGATGAGCAAGAAACAGTGGACTGGTTGCAACCATTATATTGGAAATATTATCAGCATATACACTGAAATATATGAAAGCAGTAAGTCGAAGTAAGTCATCTTTACTACATCATAAAGCATATCAATTAGTTCCTTTAGTAAACCTGTTCCTGACTTAGGAAGTACAACATGAGACCATTACATCCTTGCAACAAGCTGACATCAAAATCTTCAGTCACTGAGAAAGAAAAAAAAAAAAAAACCTTAATTCTAACTTTACTGAACAGGTTTGAAAATGGCCCCAAACTCTCCTGTTCCCCCTTGGGGGAAAAAAGAAAAGCAAAACAGAACAATATGTAAGTCCTGGAATTCAGGTCGTATGCAACATTGTGTTCACAGTCTCTGAAGCTGTATAATGCATTAACTTTAAGATAAGAAGCAAGTCTTGCTCTCAGAATACTGAGGGAGGATCAGCACCTCCTAGGTGAATCACCCTCATCATTAAAAATGTATGCCTTATTTCCAAGGACAGCCATTTCAGCTCCCATCCCTCAGTGCTTGTTCTGCCTTTCACCACTAGATTAAAAAGCTTTTAGTGGTAGATACTGCATGTCTATGGAACTGTTTATATTTTATAATCAAGTCACCTCTTGATCTCCTTTGTGATAAACTAAACAGACTGAGATCTCTAAATCCGCCACTGAGAAGTATTTTCTCCAGCACCTTGAACATCATTGTAGCTCTTAACTGAACCTTTCATGACCTTTCAGCAAGCTTTAAAAACATAATGCCCTAAAAATTGGATCATTCCTTTATCCATTTTCCAAATGCTGTATTACAAACACCTAGGATGAACGCCAGGATCAATGACCCAACAGTCTCTTGGGTGATCTGAGTGTCACTTTTGAATGGTAGCAATACCTCAGAAGTCATATAAATTTACAGAATTTTCCTAATACTCCAAAAGTTAATAAAGAAGAAGAAGAAAAAAATGCAAAGGAAAAAAGGGGAAAAGGGAAAGGGAAAAAAGAAGAGAACACATCAGTTGACCGGAGACTTCTACATCCAAGTCTTTTAGTCTTCTTTTGCTCAAGTAACTAAGGCCTACTTATTTTTAAATACTTACCCAAAGCCAGAGTTAATTCAAGTTTTCTTTGGTTACTATAAAAATGGGAAACAACTTCTTTGTCCTCACAGGATGCAAATACATTTCTTCCCCCCTCCTTTTTTTTTTCCTGTGTACAAACAGAATTACTTAGCTAATGTTCTCACCTTTTGTACATAGTAGCAATGCTAGTATGTCCATCTGAAATTGGGTCCATATCTTCCTTAGGGTACTAATGTCTAAAATACATTTCCCAAACAACCTCTTAGTACCTGCAGCTCTGGATTTTATCCTCATTTCTTTAGCATACCCTACTAATTCTCTGTACTTCATAGCTTGTAATTCCAAACAGTTTCTATCTGTGTTTATTGTGAATAAAAACTGATGAGGAAAGGCAACCGGAGCTGTATCATAATATGCTATTCCAGTAGATTATCCGCGTAAAATATCACCTTCCCTGGAACATATTCCATCTTAAACTTGACAGGATACTGTTGAATGTAAGCAAATGAAAATTTCCAAGTATTACATTAGTGTTTGAATCTCTAAGAAATACTAAAAATAATGCCCTATTTTCATTTCTGTAGCTTCTACACAGAATCACTTGAAATCTTTCCTGCAGCTCTTCTTCATTAAGTATATTTGAAATTTTTAAAAGTGCAAAAATGAACTTGCATTTTTATGACAGCCAGGATTTACAGATGAAGAGTCCCATGTGAGTATTGAATATTACTCACAATGAAAAATGGCAATCAATTTCTTAAGGGAAAAAAAAAAAAAAAAAACTTTGAATATTTTTCCCTTGAATATTTGCACTACTGAAAACGTCTCAAATTCATAGAAAACAGTTCCTTGTTAAGAAAAGAAGTCAGCTGCACCTCTTCAAGAGAAAAGGCTCTCACTGTTCTAACATAATGCCATTTTCTCCACCCTTTCCGTCAACAACTCTAGGTAACATGAATTGTAGAATTTTGAAAACTTCCATCAAAAAAACAAAAAAGAAAAATTAATTGCAGCAAAATGCTTCTGAGTGTTGTATCCTTTTCTCCTTCTACTGATGTCCCTTAGCTAAACTCCAAAGTCTTCAGTCAGGGGAAATTCCTAAGAAACAATTCTGAAATCCCTTCTTCACTCTATTTCCTATTTTTAGCTTTCAGATGTTGGCAGGTAGGAAAGTTGATTGCTTGCAAATACTGAATTAAAGTAGAGCCCCTTTGATTTCCTTCTTCAAGGATATAACAGACAATTAGGATGTCCCCGCTGTCAGAAAAGTTTCTTAATTAAGTTCATGAAAAGGCTTTTGAACTCTTGACTCAAGTGGAACGCTCTTGTTTATTGCTCATGGTGTCGTCGCTGCCAAGGCTATAAATACCTCTCCCACTTTGCCTTTTGAACACTGCTCAGTGCTTCACCAAGGCAGCGGTGAGGCTGCCCAGCCACTCTTCTCTTGTGAACTCTGCTATCTTGACTAGCATCTGTGGAAAACTTTCCATGAACCTTGCAGAACTCACCCTGCCTCTATTAGCCTTCTTCCCTGGTTTTGACCCTCTCTCTTAAATCACAAGCATTTAACTCTTACAAGTTCCAACATGTTACCATAATGTTAAGAAATATATATTCTCAAAGTATCTACCGTTCAATTATTCACCTCTTCTTCTGTGACCTGAAACAATCATTAAAAAATAAATAAGTCTAGAAAGCCTAATTCAGAAAACGGATTTTCTTTGATCTGAAATTCCATTTTTATACACATTTTCAGAGCCAAAAAGTTACGTAGTATTCTGTGATTTTCTCAAATAAAAAGTCAATCTCATTTTTAACCTTCAAGTATTTATTCTGATTTCACTTATCTAAGTGTTTAGCTCTGGAAAGGATATGATTTGCATTTTATTTGTGAGGAGAGCCAAGACGGATTCACACAACAAGAGACATTCGCAGTGACAAGAGCTGAGACACAAAAGATAAAATTTCCAGCTTAAATCTTTGCAGGTGCTGAAAACAAAAAAGGGAATTGGAGATGGCAATACAAATGCTGCAAAAATTTAAAGTACAGTGTCAGACAACTTTTGTCCCATATTCATTTTTAGCACTTTCAGAATCATGCAAATACACTGTTTAATTTTCTTCTTCTCTATTAGGAAAATATGAAATGCATTAGCAGGCTTCCACTATGGCAAACCAATATTGCTGTATTTACTTCCTTCCTTATTCATTAGCTGAAATGATTAAGTCAAGAGGATTAATAAGTACATAATTCTCCATTTCTAGATGTTACACTGCAGCAAAGTCTATGATGTATTACATCCTTGAAAGAAACAGTCATTTAAAACAGATTTTTGAGACTGGCCAGTGGACTAACAGACAAAATTCCTGCTTGACTCTGCAGCCTAAAACCTCAGAAGTTCAGAAGCTTTTACAATCACCATCCCGGCAAAACGCCAGCTGCCACTCCGCGATTGTTAGCTCCATATATTCAGATGTTCCCTAATTAGAAATCCAAAAAAAAGCCTCTCAGGCAATTCTAGGTGCCTACAGTTAGGTGACTGAATCCTGGTGCTACTTAATGAAGTCAGTAGAGTCTGTAGTGTGATTACCTCATACCAAGGTAGAAATCTTCATTTGATTGCCTGATTTTGCTCTACACTTCCAACTTTTTAAAAATATATATATAACGAACAGTTTTTTATTCTGTAAATATAATTGAATAATTCTTTAAAATAGTAATTCCTTTAGTAATAAATCTTTTAATTAGTCCTAAATTAAATTTTGGGATGTCTCTAACACGTTAACCCATAGCCAATAACCATCCTTTCCAGTGCAGTTATCTTTCAGCTGACGTCAACGGAAATTTTGCTATTAACTTTAAAAGCAACAGGTTGGACTATTTCATTGATGCGATTACCTAATGGAGGTTTGATTTCTAGACAACTGTAAAGTACTACTTCTTCCTTAATGGCAAATCATTTTAAAAGGACAGCATGATGGTCAGCTTTTGAATTGTGTGGACTTCTATTTTCACTTGCAGAGTAGAAGCAGGACGGTATCTGCTGATACTAGAATATTTAAAACACAATTAGATTACTAAATTTTTAATATTATTCAGTAGACTGACACAACATAAAAAATTCTAATGAGGGGTACAAGAAAGAGCTCAGGTGCCTGTGTCTAAATCTGACATGAACTCTGTCCCCATCTTTCCATCCCTAGTTTGGGCTGCTGCTTTCTTGGGTTCTTTTGAACTTCAGAGCACACACAAGTGGCTGAAGAGTTGTAGGGCTAGAACAGGGGTTCCAAAAGCTGGCCTGATCACACCATATTTTTAATTGCCCCAACACAGCATCACATAAAGGGGAAGAAACTGGGGGACTGCTTGTTTGTAATATAAAAGATAAGCTTTTCTAATATGTAAAGTGATAATTATCTGACTGGAAATGAGATGGATTCTCAGAGCTTATTTAATTAATGATCTTGACTGTATTCCACTGACAAAACAATTTATTTTGTGCTATTTTCCAAATTAATAATAACATATCCAAAATAGCTGTGGTGATCTCATCACAGTTTTCCAATAGTTAAAGGGTGGTTACAAAGAGCACAGAGGCTCTCTCTTCACAAGCAGCCACATGGAGAAGACAAGGGGCAGCAGGTACAAGTTGCAGTGCAAGAGGGTTCATTTTGATATAAGAAAGACTTTTTACAGTAAGAACAATCAATCACTGGTCCAGATGCTCCAGGGATGTAGTGTAAAACCCCATTACTGGAGCTTTTCAAGATGTGACTGGATAATCTCATCTAGGCACCTTTTCCATGAAAGGCTGGTCCAGATGATCTTTGAAGGTCCCTTCCAAACTGGGCTATTCTATGATTTTATGAAAACTTGTACAGCTCTTTTAAACACGCCAAGGCAAGTGATACCCTATCTGATCTTACTTCTGCAGATGACAGTAAGAGTCCAGACAATCAAACAGATGAACTTCTCTGTTGATTTTATATGACAAGATGCTGAGAGTGAAAGAAATGCTGACATTTTCAAGGAACCCAAATTCCATTGCATAAAGCCACAGGTAAACTCTATATGTTAATAACACAGTTCCCAACCTCACTTCAGAAAATAACAGGGTCAAAAGTTTCATGTACTAAAAACCGCTTCTGTAAATTACTAAATATACTATACTCTATTAAAGGTAAGCCATGACTCCATGTAAAGCAGGGACAAATGCAGAACAGTTCATTCTACATGTTAACTGCATATAGAAATGTCCAGTAAGCATGTATGTAGTCCTTTTCATTTGGCACAAAAGCAGTAGATTCCAATTATTTTGATGTACTTAAAACTGTTTAAAAAGAAGCTAAATATTTAGTTAAAAAGAATGCTCTGTAGACATTATCATGTTTAAATATGTAATTTATTAATTTTGCACTTGGGCTTGTCTTGGCCTTGCCTGAGCTGATTTTAGTTTGTTTTAGTTCTGAAAACAATCGTTCAGCAGTCAGATAACTATTGCTTAAGGCTGTTTTGTTCAGTTTTAGCTTACAGTAGTAATAAATAGCTATTCTGTGTGGATTAAACTGCCTGTGTGGTGTGGGAGAGTGCAGAGGATGATACTAGAGGCTCCAGACTGTACACAGAAGTTACAGCGGTCAATCAGCGACCACTGCAGGAGTGCCACCTCCCGATTCAAGAAAAAACAGTGCTAAAGGCATCAGAGAGAAAAGAAAAACAGAGTAACTGGGGACCAATGAAAAAGCAAGTCAGCAAGACTGAGTTAAGAAAACATACAAAAATTAACCCGCGCTGACCAAAACACCTAGGATGAACAAAGCACCAGCAGCATGCTTCACCAGCATAGAGGGGGAAGAAAGTCCCATCTTGAACATCAGCTTTTCCTGGTGGAAGACCATTCATAACTTCCTTGCGCCCATTCTGCTCAGGAAAAAACAAAGCTGCCGACCTTAGGACTCAGAGGAACACCAGTGAGCACAGCAACAGAGAAAAGATATTTTTTTTTTCATTTGGTTGTGGTTTTTTTCCTGAATAATAGCATTATCTTCATTACCGAGGTTCTTATATTTGGACTATAAATATATTATGATAACAGGAGTGGTGATATGAAGTATCAGATTATTAAAACATTAACGGGACTAATGGTAAATTATTAGCTCCATAAATGTATGTTCCTTTTTACCCATAAGATTTTGAATGTAGCATTACGTAGACCTACAGAAACCTCAAATATAGAACTGATTGCAGTTATAACCTTTGTACTCATATTTGCTTAGTCTATAGTCTTACAGACTAATTCATTTTTAAAGTCTATCATAAAATCCTCATATCATGCTTCCCCTCTGAGACCAATCGGAAACTATTCATGACTTGTATATTTCTGGCCTTCTTTAGTTTGGACAGGTGGGGGGGCATTTCCAATCCCGGCCAATTTTGAGTGGCAGGTGATTGATTACAGGTCATCCTCTTGCTCATAACCTCCGCATCCGTCTCAAGTCAGAGATCCTGTCAGGAAGGCAAAACTCATGTGGCAATCTTACACTGACATCCTTCTACTAAACTTGTATTTTCAGTTATTCTCCAAACGAGTACCCAGCACTTTGATTTATCTGCCTCTCGCCTCCTCAGTGCATCTTTTGTCCTCTCGTATATTGTGGCATGATGGTGCTGTCTGGATCTCATCACATAATAATTTAGTGATCCTGAAGGCAGAAAGGCTTACATGAAATGCTGTCCATGACGGGGCTGCCAAACTGGAGGTACCACCTTGTGCTCTCTTCCTCAACCCTGGAGGACATCTCTACAACAGTGCTTGGGCCAGAACCTCAATACTCCCCTGCCTTAGTTTACAGATGTAACAGAGATTAATTTGCTGTAAAAGCCCTTCTGCAATTCTTTCTTAAAAAATGCAGTAACTCCAGTCTGAGTTTGGATAAGTTATACTGACTGTGGTTTGCATCTGACTGTAAAACAAAGCATTTCTGCTGGTGTAAGAGACACAAAGCAGAGATCCGTTATGCCATTTAGAAAGTCACCTTCTCAAGGGGAAAAAAAAAAAAGTGCCTGGAAGGCATACACACACACTCATACACACACATACACCAAGAAAATTTGCACAACTTGATGACATCTCCAGTTCCAGCCCTGATGAATGGTATCTTCAGTGAGAGATCTCCTCTTTTGAAAGGGAAGAGCATAGCAGGATCTTTAGACACTTAAATTGTCAGCACTTTTTTTTTCTTTAAATCTTTCCTGCTCTTCATAAAAAAAGGAACCACAGTAATAACATTTGTGAGACTATAACCTAATCACAGTCTCTGTTATCAAATCCATACTATTTTTCTGAAATAACCTGAATTCTTATTTACAAGCCACAAAACCACACTGAATCTAAATGGGATCTTTCTGGTTGTGCCTTAATAACAACCATACATCATGCTATCCTTCAAACTGAAAGGACTAAACCTTTCAATAATAACTTCGAATAATAATAATGGAGTATCTTTTATCCATGTTGAAATAATTCTGCAGTCTAATAAATTTAATTCATTGATTTAATGAAATGAAGAGTTATGCTTTTTTGAGCTTTACATATTCAATGTGCTTACACTGCCTCTTAGGATGTTGCACATGAAGATCTTGTGCAATGAATGTACAAAAGTACAGTAATAGATTTTCAAAACAGGTTTCAGTACTTTTCAAGCCCTTGATCAGAATGGTTTTACTCATTTGTATGATTAGATACAGCTCTACTTTTACATACCAGACAATTACACTCCCCTCTTGATATAAATGCTTTTGTGGTCCCTCATTTGAGGTCTCACATATAAATACATCCTCAATAATGGAAGCAATTATGTAAAAAGCTAACAAAGGGTAGAGAGATTTGATGAATTCCTGAACTACAAAACCCAAGTACCTTGTTTTTCATGGTCTTCTGTCCAATGCACTTTCACTATGGTTGTGTATGGTAGCGTACGCTGATAATTTAAAATTATGATAGTTTCCTTATATTCACATAGGATCTAGAGCCAAGATCAAGAATGCCACCTGAGAATTGATGTTCTTACCACCACTCTTACCCTTTTAACTATTGCTCTAGCGCAACCAGACCAAGGAATTCACAGGCAAGCAAAAATCTACCGTATTTGTTCTTACGACAGCGAAGAACATTAAAATCTGGAGGTGAAGAGGTGGCAGGTCTGTTCACAGTCAAGGGGAGGATGATAAGAATAGCAGTTTCTCATTTTGCTGCTGAGTCACACATAATACAAGTTGTACCTTGTACGTACAAGAAGAACAAGAGGTACAAGAAATACCTACAGGACCATTACACTAAAAGGAGGTGAATGGCAAAAAAGATGGACTTGAGAGTTGATGAATGAAGTTTAACTCCCTAAAGCTTAGTTGGCAGTGAAAATGTTCTACTGATTTCAAAGCAAAAAGGACTGACCCAAATATAAAAATTGTGTAGGAGCATCTTCTAGCATAAGGCAAGAAGCTGCACATCATCATCTAGAACGAGTTTAAAAGCAGGTAACTCCTGAAGCAGAATGGACCGGAATTAGACAATGTTGAAGGTGCCCAAACTTAGGAACATAAAGAAAAAAAAAAAAAAAAACAACACAAAGACATTGGTACAGAAATTGTTTTTCTTGTCTCCAGTGTTAGAAGGTGTATAAATGCCCCACAGAAAAAAATGACACGTAACTTCCTACCTTTTCAAGAAAACACCACCAGTAACAGTCTTTGAAAAGTTTTATTTTTTGAAAAGTTTTATTTTTTATTTCTGTGTACACTACATAGAGTTCATGATGATACTGGGAGGAATTTTTAACAAATTAAATTCAAAATCAAAATAAACTGTGGACATCATATCCATGGTTTTCTCCTTTCTTCTTCTATGCTGAATTAATTAATTAAATGCAATTCTATCTGTCATGTCTATGAGGTCATTAATTTTCTTGTGATTTTTTTTTAAGTTAATATTACTTCTTTCTACTGGGAGACTGCTGATGCACTGATTTGTCTAAAATTTTATCAACCAAATATAATTGGATTTAATTTCTTCTACTATACAAACCTAGAAAAGCCTACCTTCCTTTACAGTGAATTAAAAGAGGAAAGTGTCAGACAGACTGCACCATCTTCTCAAGTTCTCTTCTCCGTTCACTATTCGAGGAATTTAGGTGAATACATCAGGACAAAGTCCAAGAACAGGTGCCTAAAATTTTGGTAAGGAAACGCCTACTTAGCGAAAGCCAAACTAAAGAATCTGAACAGCCTACATTTCACTTTTATTGCTCTTGAGTGCGTAATTCTTATGCAGGCATTCATCTTCTATTGTTGGAGGTCTTGCTATTTTCCTGTCTTTTATTTCCGATCTTCATACTGCCCAAAATGCTCACTTGTCTGTTCAGACCTACAATATCAGTCAGGAAAATCTTTTGCCTCTCCCAAACACACTGCCATTCCCTAACTTCTTGCAATATGCAACTTAAAATTAACCAAGGTTTAAGAGCAACATTTGGATCTCACTCATTTCCCAATAGTACATTTTTGACGCATTCTTTCTTAACTTAGCTCTCCATAATACTATTGCCTAAAACTGTACTTTCAAAACAGGTCTTTGATACTTTTTCCTGCTCCCTCTTCATTGTAAATATTCAGAGAAAACGTTTTCACCTATTCAGTATCATGTAATGTCTATCGCGTAAGTATTTTTAAAGCAGTTCAGAACATGGCATTGTGATGCTACAAATTACTACTGATTTCCAGTGAGAACCATCAGATCAGAAAGCAATCAGATCCCATCACCTTCACAAGGTCCATGCCCTGAGAAGACCTGTAGTTGGCAACTTCTGGTTTACTACTGTACAGAAGGTCACTGTGGCAAGTGTCTCCGAGGAAGAGTGTATGAACAGTAAAAGGAAGGAAGCCAAGACTAGGTTGGCTTGAAGACTGTAATGGGGTAAGTGAGGCAAAAATACTTTATTCAAATCCTTTCTCCAAATTCTGTTGTGCCATGGTGCCTGTAAGTTATTTGAAAATGGTTAAGGTGTAGATTTTGAGATCAGCAACTATTATGCTTACAAGAATATTCACACTCCTTCCTTACCTGCTACTGTCTGTCTGTACAGACTACAAACCCTTTCAGACAATGACTGTTTTCTGTGGGATTTTCTGAGCACAGTTCCAATGAGGATGGCATGCCACACCAATAGCTCCTAGATGTTAGAGCAATCTAAGGGAGAACTACAGAAATATTCCCACAGATATTCCACACTACAGAAAATATAACCTCCAGTCAGGCACAATTCAGCAGGAAAACTTAGTTTCTCGGTTCTGTTCTCTTCCTGAAGGGAAAATATAAGAGATTGTCTACAGGTGTCTTCTGCTGAAGTATCTCCCAAAGAAGTATGCTTAAAATAAAATAGTTTCTGTGATTGCTAAAGAATATCACGATTTCTCCCTTATTGAAGGTTTTATTTAATTCTTGTTACACCATAGCAGAGTCCATAATGTCTTCCCACCACAAGTTAATATTGGAAAGGAATGAGCAAACAAACCCATGCCTTCTACCATGAAAACTTAGTATGTCACCTCTAACACATTCTGTCAACTACACTCTGGGATTTGAAATGTACTCCCATGCACTTCTCTTTGACAGATTAATGCACTGAATATGGCAACTCATTAAAACATTTTTAAATAAAGTACAGTTTGGGGATTTCTAATGTGAACATGATTTCTAGAATTACCTCAGCATGGATTTCTCCATTGCAGTATTTCCCCAGACATCATTGCAACTACAGAAAAGCAAAGCACCAAAGCACACTTTCCATTTTAATTTGTATTTGCTCAGCACCATAAAGTCGCTTCAGTAGGGTTGGGGGTAAATAACTGTTTGATGCATATATTCAGAGAAATCCTTACTATCAGCAAATGAAATCAACAGTCTGTATTAATGAACAGAACAGCAGCAGTGATGAGCTGAACGCCCCTGTTGCTGCACAACACAGAACAAAGCAAGGGAAAATGAATGGAAGATGGCTCAGCAGGGATGGGCAGAGTCATTCCCCATGTTATCGCCTGCTATCTCTATCCCTTTCCTCAACCGCAGCATCAGCATTAAGCCTTCATGACCAGAAGGCCAAAAAGGTATGGTCTGAAACAGAAAAGGAACAGTCTGTGAACAGCCACCCATCATCTCTCAGCTATCAGTAGGAGTCCTGCTGATTTCCTTCAACCCTTCAGAGTCTCCAGAAATTAAATCACACCTAATAAAACCAGTCTGTATATAGATAACAATATTACAAACACCCTTGTAGCTTTCACATAACAATATTACAAACACCCTTGTAGCTTTCACGTACATCTTTATATCCAAAAATTTGCACATCCAACACCAGAAAAAGACCCTGGAGATACTTCCCCACCCTGACCTGGGGGACAGCTTCTCTTCCTTGCTTGACACAGTTAATAACTGCAGGTGTCACCTGCCCATTTTTAAGATCCCTTTTGAATCTATAGGTGAGAATAAAATAAAGCTGATGCATTGGTGCCTTTGGAAAATTAACTGCCTGGCAGAAGAGGTTCAGGACCAGTATTTGCTCTAATTATTCCTCCTGTGAACAGTAAAAAAAAAAAAAAAATGACTGCCATATCTCCAGTTGAAAGTCTAGGAGCAGAGTCTCTCCCACTTTCATGCCCTCCTTATTTAATCTACCCTTTTGCTCAGCCGCCCCCCCCTCCTTCTTTGTTCTATTTTCCACTTCCATTATCACCTCCTCCTCACCTCTCACATTCTCCCTTTTGTCTTCCTCACTCTCCCTTTCACTTTCGCTCCCCCTTTTCTACTCCTCATCCCACACACCCTCCTCTGTTAGCTTAACTATGTGAGAAATTAAGAGGAAAAGAAGAAAGAGAAAAGACAGAAGGATTTACGGAGGTGGAGAGCTACAAATAAAGAAGGAGAGACAAAAAAAGAAAGATGTGCTAAGACATTTTATTTGTGTCAGCAAAAGCAAGGATACGAACGCAGAGCTCCCGATCCAGCAGACAGATGCTAACTGGTAGGAAGCAATTCTGCCAGCAGGGACACCATTTAAGAATTCAATCAATAGCAAATCTCTGGTGAAAACAAATAAGCATGCAATATTCAAACTTAGATTAAAAACCATTAAAATCACACCGGGTTTTAGTGGCATAGTCAGAATTAGACATTGTAGTACAAATGGAGTGACTCCTTACTCAGAACAGTTCCAGACACAAAAATGGCTGCAGGAACACCAAACCCAACTGTGGTTGGCTATTTTTGTACAGATCGCCATGTTCACATCATCTTCTTATTCAAATACACTATCTGGACTGCATATTTTTTAATACTGAGATTTTAGTGGCAATACCCATAACCACCAACCCCATTTACCTAGAGCATCCTCCCCCAAGTATTCACAAAGTACGTGTTGGAGTTTGCAGCAAGAATCCTACAGAGCTGCTACGCCCGCCTGGCTTTCACTGTTTCATGGTGATAGAATCAATTAGGCAGTGTAGAGAGTGATTTTTAATTGGATCATATCAAGATTATAATTAGCACTGTGTAGGAGCAGAGTTAAGGTAACACAGCACAATGTAGAACAATTCTACCCTGCCTGGCACAGCTAACACTGGCAGTAAAACAGCTAATAGTGTCTGCTTATCTTCCCCTTTCCACATGTGCTCTCCATTTCCAGCACAAGCCAGTGGAAGTAGCTCCAGAAGGAGGAAGCAAGGAGTGCCACCTTAGTCCCACAGAGCTGATGGGGTGCATGGACAATATGGACTTCCAGGAGCTTCAAAGTACACAAAGTATGCCTATGTGAAACACAAACTTAGCTGCATGTACCTTTTCTCTAGCCTGCTGGAGGGGAGTCCAAGCTGTGGAAGCAGGTTAGCATGAGTTCAGTGGAGCAGATTCCCTCTGCTTCACACTCTCCCACTGCCAACAGCTGCAAAGAACCACCCAAAGCTTTAACCTTTTCTTTAAATTTATTCTCTCAGGACCGGCACAGAATCGGTCTGAACACAGGGGGCTGCAGAGCTATGATCGCATCACGAGGTGTAAGAACACGCATGGCAAGCTTCGCTTGCTCCTATGCAACACCAGAAGATGGGTGATGTGGAAACAAAACACTACTAAGACAAGCAGTTCTCATGACGGAGATACCAACTCAAAATAGTTTGCAGACTTCTGTCCTTGCAGCTCTGGGAGAGTGGGAGATTGGCATTTCTGCAGAGTCCTCATCAGGCATATCCCTTGAAATCTGCTCAAGAGCCTCAGGCAGCTGCCCCCTCTCTTTGTCTGCATCTTCTGATGAGATAGGTTAGAACGAATCTCACCGTTATTGCATTTATCTAGATAAACAGCTGCCTCAGATTCCATATCCCTAATAACAAAAATGCCAACAACAAAGGGGCCACACAGGGACTCATAAAGCAGTCAATACAATTTAGAGCTCCGTGAGTGCCGTAGGCAAGGAAAGCTGGCGCACAGCCACGTTTCACAGAGCAGGAGAGTCACGTAGGCTGGAGGGGATCTCTGGAACTCATCCAGCCCACACTCTGCTCGGAGCAGAACGGCTTTCAGGGATGTATTGGTGCCACAGAGCAGCAAGAGCACCTCTCCTGCAGAGCAGGAGCCCCTGAGTATGGTAACAAGGCTGGCATAGGCAGCAGCCTCACTGACAAGACGGTCAGCCCAAGAGTACCAAACGTGGAGTTCAGGACGTGTATGGTGATGGTAGCCAAGCTCAGCCAGGAGGCCAGTGACAGCAATTTTCTGCAAAGCCACCTTCTATCCATTTGATCCTCTGTACTGGGACATACAATTACTTAAACCCAAGTACAGGACTTTGCACTCACCTTTGTCCAACTTCCTGATGTTCCTATCAGACCTTTTTCTAACAGACCTACATGCAAATATATTGATTGCTCCCCACAGTTCTGTAACACCCACAAACTCGTGGAGAGTGTATTCCATCCAACTGTCCAGGCTATTAGTGAAGACATTAAACAGCACTGCCACCCACCATCAATTTCTGAAGGAAACTTCTAGTAGCCAATTGTCAACTGCACTTTGCTCAGAAATGGGCTCCTAAAGAATTTGCTCCATAATCCTCCAAGGTGCTGTGGAGAAACCAACAGCCCTATAGGTCTCGCTCTTCTTCAACATGGCTAAAACATTTGTTGGTGGGGTTTTTTGTTGTAGTTTGTTTTTCGAGTAGTCAGCAATCTCCCCTGATTTCCATGACCTTTTAAAGCCAATAAAAAGCAGTCCTGTTACATCTGCTAGTACCCTCCACAAACTTACATGCATCTCTGACAAGATTTGTAGGAATCACTGCAAAAATTCTATTAGATGTGTTCTAAAATATGCTCTGTAACTAACAAAATTTCAGATCAAGCCCATAAATTGCACAGATTGGGTTTGACCTGGGATCTAGAAGATGTTATTTGTACTCACCATTAGTCTTTAAAACACTATTGATAAAACTAGCATATAGATTAATGTTTGATCTACCAACAGCATTTGAAAATCCCACTCAAAGCAAGGAAAAGGATTCTTCCCCTCATCTAAATGAGATCCTTCCCAGTCTGATACGTGATGTTTTCTGTCAAACAAGTTTTCCCCAATACCACAGCTATCCCAGTGAAACTGGAAAAGTTGGCTTTAAAGATGTTTTCTGATATATCACGTACCAGGAAGTCATCTTCCAGTGGCTCAGATCTCATTAGTCCACATCTGAATGTGCAGAATGCTCCACACCCATACACAACCTTCTGGCTTACTTAGCCACTTGCAGCGAGCATCTTTTGTGTGTTCAGGGAATTGCTCCATGCCTGGTCTTTCCAGCATGATCAAGATCATATGTACTTTTACATAATGCAAATTCCATAAGATACGGTGCTTTTGTCAGTCAGCTAATTTCATACTCTGATGTAATTTTTTCTATTCTGCTGCAGCTAGGATACAGGCATTCTCTCCATCCCATGTGGAACTGGCTGCAGTTTTCTCCTTCTGTTCTACTTTCACTACAAAGTGAATTACATTATACTGGCAGCAGAAGTCTCCTGGCTTATTAGTACTTCCTTTGCTGATCTTTGAAACGCTGTATCCTGAGATGAAGAATTCAGCAGCTAAAAAATGAGCCAAAGAAACACAATACTTGAAGAGAGCTCTCTTTTTTCTCAAACTGAGAAATATTTTGACTAGACTAACAAAACACATTACACACCCTATCACGTCACTTTCAAGAAATCAAAAATTATCAAAAAGCTCAGAGAATAAACAGATTTGTCCCCCAAATCCATTTCCTGAAGATATCTCTAAAATTTCCGTCAATTCCCTACACACTATTTGTCCTCATATCTACCTCCTTAACCAGGCCAACAGACTAACTCTTGAAAATGAATAACCAAGAAACATACAACATTCTTGTTTCCTGTCAAGTTTTCCAGTTACTTTACTTTTCAGCAGATTTTTTTTTTTTTTTTTTTTTAAACAGAAATTAACCAAAATACAGCTCAGGTAACATGAGTCCAATTATAGAATCATAGAATCATCTAGGTAGGAATTGACCTTCAAGACCATCAAGTCCAAACATTATAAGTTGTTGTTCCCCCCCCTCCCCCCCCGAATAAACCACTATTTTCAAAATACCTAGCAAAGAACATAAACATACCACCTTTTCACCTTTTTACAATTTCAGTCAACTCTATAATTTTATTCTTTGATACTTTTTGATACTGTATTTGACACATAACACTTTTCTAGCTTAAAACTCAGATTTATAACCATCCTCCCAACTGAGTGAAATTGATTCTTAATTATCCTTTGATCCCACTTCCTGAGACTTGTCAGAAAGGAGAAATGGAAAGAAAGAGGCAGAAACTTTGCACCTGTCTTCTGGAAAGAAGTCCTGGATAAATGGAGTCCGGGGGTCAGTTCCCCTGGCACTTGACTCACATCCCCTTGCCGAAGCACCAGGTGCCATCACTGCACAAAGAGAGCTGGGCTGCAGGTCACTGCAACAGCTCCTCCTGCACTAGGACTTGGTTGACTTGTAATCAGTTGCTGAGATACACACAAGTGGCATCTTTAGAATGACACTTCCTTTTCACTGAAGCACACAAGAATTTCAAAGAAAGCATTTTTCCCTGACTTGTTTTGAGAAGACACAAATCAAGCAAACCAGGAATCCTTGGACATCTGGCAGATGCAGATGTTCAACTAAAAAGAAATGCCAGGCTGGTATGAATCAACCCACAAGCCAACAGGTTTTAACTTGGGACTGCTGAAAACACCTTATTTGATTAAAAATGGTGAAAAAAGAGAAGACAAAGAGAAAGGACTGAATGAATAAAGAATTGACCAGTACTACTGGAAAACCTTGAGCTCTGACACTGTATATTTCCTTTGTTTTAGAAAAGGCTTGGAAATATCCATCTGCAGCTAGTCTTCACAGCATATGCCATTTTCCCATAACATGTTGAAGAGGGTAGTTCTGTCCTGAATTTTATGTACTTAACTCTTGATGCCAAGACCACGATCCCAACAGGTAGTTATTTATCACCATACAGAAGGGGTTAGCCTAAGGTCAGCAGCACAATAATATGTACCCACTACAGAATACAGAATACATCGCACTGTAATTGATCTGCCTAATGATCAATATAGATCATAAGCAGTTTCCTCAACCCCACGATGAAAAAGGATGAAGCAGCTGGTCAGTGTCTGTGCTTTCTATGGGACAGCAGTAGTCAAAAAAAAAAAAAACAAGCCAACACAGATATATCCTGAAGATATTTCTTCAGATAATTCAACGATACTATCCTGTCATTGAAAAGCCAGTGCCAAAATAACACTGATTTCAAATGGTGGTTGATCAAAACCATCTTGCTAACACTGAATGGTCTCTCTACACTTTCATGTGTGCAGTCGTTTTGAAAAGCTGAAAGATCAAAGTTTTGTGATGTGAACTTTATACCTATTTCAGTTTAAACAGAAGCCTTTAAACATTTAATTAAAATAATAATAGGGTTAAAAAAAAAAAAAACTCAGGAGGACATATTACAACTTGGAAATGTTCTGATTTCCAGTGTTCTCAAACAACTTTTCAGGACTATACTGCAAATTGGGCCCTCTGCTAAATATCACTTAAACAGCAGCTCCTGTGGAGGGAATTAAAACTAAAGAAAGAATCCTTTTTTAGTCATAAAAACCTTATTCAGAAAATTCACACTTTTAATTTTACATATACATCCTAGAAATTTGAGAGGTGCCTTAAGTGACGCTTCCAATGCACAACTCTGTGATCCACGATACCACATTTAGACTGTGCTCTGTGTCTTAAACATAGAAACCAGAGAAATTGGAAACCATTTTCAGACTGGTGTGAGAGAAGACTACAGTAATTCTGACTTCATGATTTTTTGACAGAAACCGTAAGTGTGATTCGAGCTCTGCCACAAGGAGGGGGAGAAAAAAAGCCGCAACTGAGATTTCACCAACACGTGCATCCAGCCTCCAGAGCTCAGCACTAATGACGACGGATATGCTCCACAGCAGTATCAGCAAGATGGATCATTTAGTCAAGAAGCACAATCGTTATTTATACGGCCCATTAACTAGCTATATATACACACACACACGCAGAGAGACACATGGAAATTTCTTCAGCTAAGGAAGTATAAAACAGTGAACTTGGGGAGAGACAGGGTTTCACATGAAGCTGCAGAAAGAGTCCTTAAAAAGCCTTTCAAAATGGATGTCAGAACATCTTCTATTACAGTCTCTTTTTCACAGTTAATGATTCCCACTTTCTTCAACACCTATTTTGAAAAATTCCGCTGCTATAACTGCCTAGTAGCAGCTCCTTTCAGATCACAAACGACACTTCCATCATCACGCATGCCGCCCGTTTCAGGAGCCGCTGCGGAGAGGAGCCAAGAGCCTTGCTGGCTGCAGGCTGACAGGAAAACACCGCCCTGCAGCCACCTCCGAGAAGCCCCAGCGTGGGCCACGTCACGGCGGGCCACGTCATGGCTGCCCGCGCTCCGCTCCCAGGGGAGGCCTGCGGCCCGCCGGGCCATGGCCTCGCTAGGCCGGAGACGCCCAGCCGAATGGTGCTGCCGGGACGTCGCGCTCGCTCCTTCTCCTTACGGCCGCGGAGGCAACGCTCACCACTTCCAGCTAATCAAACAGCTTTATATTAATTCATAATTGATTAATTTTTTTTAAAAAGAAACTTTCAAAACATCAAGCCGTCTTTCCCGGTCATTAATTCAACCCTCTGAATATTTTATATCTCCAGACACTTCTACTTGTGCATACTTATTTTAAGAGCACTTCAATCACAGCACTGATTCTACTTACATACATCCATCACTTCTTAATTTTATTGCGTGTGTAAACAGAATTAGATCTACAAAAGTACGCATAAAGAAAAATACATAAATAGAAATGCTTAGAGTTTTACATTGCAGCACTGCACAAACTACACTGGAAAGATGTGAAGTCACATTTACGAATAACGATGAAACTTAAATACCAGAAGTGTATCTGATTACATACACAAAATATCTATGCCTACTTAGAGAAGGCTATTTCTGGCAAACACAATATTTTCTTACTTATAAAAGTAACAACAATTTGTCTGAAAAGAAACAAAAATTTCACTGATATGGACATCTCATTTTGACAAAACTACCTTAAGATTTTTTAATACACAGCGTACATCTGGAGCTTTCAACAAAGCAAGCATCTACATTATTAATGCTGATCAGAATTATTCACACAGGACGATGGGTCAAAAAGCTGACTGGATAACAACAGCTTCTTTTGCATTTTATTTTCCAAGTATTATATGTTTAATACTTTTCTGAAGACTAGTGACTGAACATTCAGTATCACAGGCATAGTCAACCTACCAGCATGATCCCCTGCAAAGGTTTTACCACCTACCTACCACCTAATTCAGTCACCTGTCTGGCATACCAGCTAGAGAAAAGGGTTCAAATGCTTTTCAAAGTATAACAACAAGCTAATACTTTAAACCAGTTAGAGCCAAACCTACACCTCTTAGAGGTGCCAGTCCCATGCCATATACAGAAGCAACTGCAAGGCAAGATTGTGCCTTCTTGAAGGACACTCAAAGTGAGTGTCTCTCTGAGATCAGAGCCGAAGGGTAAACAGCCACTGTAACCAGCAGCAGCTTCTGGTTGATGGTTCCCCCCACATCCAGCACTCCTCAAAAACCTCCTTCTGAAGAAAGGAGTCATTCCCCAGCACCCTCAGCTGGGAGCCCATTCTGTTCATATTTAGGACCTCACTTCTACAAGAAACATTTTTTTATTTTGGGTTCTTTTTTTTTTAATTCTGCTTTGGCTTCCTCATCCAGTTAAACTGGAAAGTTTGGGGAAGCTGCAGGTCTTTGCCCTTCACAAAGATACAATCTTTGTACAATTCTCCTTCTGTTCTTCCAGCGTTCAGAGCTCCTCACCCAAATTCCTGAGGAGCACAGCTTCACACACCCACCTCTACTCCCTGTCCACTTGCAGTTCTAAATTTATTACTTGTTGATGGGCTAGAGGTGAGGATCATGCTACTAATCAGATCAACTAACAGCAGAAATGTGATGCACTGTTTGCTTGGTAATCAAGGAACTACATAGCAAAAAGGACACCCTGCTGAATTCACCTGCTAGCTTTTCTTCCAAGTCATCAATTCAATTGCTTGCTACTGCTTTCCCAACTTCAATCATCCAACTTAAGGCTCAGCGAGCAAGAAGAAGAGGAGATATAATGAATGTGTCCCACAGTGGCTGCTTCTTAAAAGAATTTGTAGAAGTCTAATTTTAAAAGAAGGATGGTAAGAGATGTAAAAATGACAGAGAGGCAGTGGCAAGAAGAGGGGAAACTAATTTATGTATTTTTTTTCCCTCATAAAATCAGTTGTATGAGACCAGCAGTGCTTCCCAAAGCAAAAGTTTTTAATACAAATACATATTATGACACTAATTTTCTGCTTTTTTAGAGCATCTTCTCTCTGAAGGTATCAAAATATTTTCAGCAATAATACAGACTCAAAGCACAAGTGTTCCACTCATTTTTCACTGGTCTAAATAGCATGCTGAAGAATTTAGTGTCCTACTATAGGTTATACAGTGTACTCAACTCTACTGATGAGAAAATACACAATGATGAGACAGATTGGTGATTAAAAAAAATACAACGGGATGCCAACAGTGGCAGTAGATCACATTAGATGTACACAATTGTTTCAAAAGGCTAAAATCTTCAAGCATTTAAATATTTTCTTGTTAACAAAGATTTACATCACCTCACTAACAAAACCCTGTAGAACCTAGAATATTCATGACCTCAGTATGCTCATGATAACAGGGTTTGGCAATAAGGTTACTACAAACAGAAAAGTGTTAAAAGAGGATTACAGACTGAAAATCTTTTATATTAAAAAAAAAGGCCAATTTTCTCACCTCATTAGGGTGATCTCTCCCCAGGGAAAATCAGCACGTTCTAGCACCCAAGTGGAAGGGAATACTGTAGTGCAAATAAATGCCTAAAAAAGAACTTCTTGTGAATGGCAGTATTATTTTTGCAGGTATTAAGTACACCTAGATCACACCTTCAAAGCTGACTAATTTTTGTCAGCTTGGGTAAATCAGGAAACTTTCCCACCATTTTTAAGTCTTTTTCAAAATATAACATCCTTCCATGAGACTTTCGAAATGATCAGAGTGGTAACTTTTGTTCAGAAATGGTCTTCAGTGAGGAAGAGCAATCATGTAACCAGCATGTAGTTGAGAAGTTATTCCCTCACAGACTAAGCTGTCAAGTGCATGTGTCTAGGTCTTTCCCACATTTGATATAACTACCACCATCTTCTTCCTTCATTAATAATTCCTTCTATTTTCAGTTGTGATACTTCTTGCCTACCACTTTTTCTACTACGTTTTTCCACTTTCTATTAATTTTTTCCACCTCCCTTCCAATCTAACATTATTGGGAAAAAAGAAAAAAGAAAAAATCACGGCTTTCTTAAGAGTCCTTTCCTATTCTTAGTGGGGCTGCAGGATACACCTTCTCTCAAATAAACATTGTAAAGTCTGAGAGAAAACTTGCATAAAATTACATACACTCATGTTACACAAATACAAACATCCCACAGTTTCACCTTATTACATCTTCTTTAAGCCTTGTTGGGGGAGTCTTGTGTGTTCCCTCACATGTATTCCACTAATAAAGTCCACTAACTTCTAAATCCATTTACAAGTTACTGCTCGTTGTAGACTATTATCCTCGCTGCTTCCCAGTCGCACTTTCTTTGCTGTCCATCTACCTGCTCCCTGTAGGTTACAGCTGCACTCACAATTCTGAGAAATACATTTACTTGGAGCTTTTCACTTTTTTTTTAAGCCATTTCAACACTACAGTTCCTCCTGACAAGCTCTTTGCATTTGTTGGTTAAGGGGAATCAAAAGCATTCAGATGAGAAATAAGAAGTTACCATTCACTTCCAACTCTGAAGAACTCATGGAGCATACATAAACATTAAAGTTGCACACAGTAACTATGTAATTTGGCTATATACGCATCATAGTACAAAATTTAATTCCTGCACACTATATGACAGCACTTAACACATGCAACAGTAGCTACCTGTGAGGGGCTTAAGAAAAATACCTTTAGGTTAACTGCTCAATATCTTTGCTGAAAAAGTTAACCAAAAATAATCTACCTACCATTCACATTGAGTGTCTGTTTACTAGAACATTGACAATACAGGACTGCCAAGGCTGACAGGCAACACTTATTAACACTGGCACTCAGTTTTCCATAATGCACTTTTGCAATGCAGCAGTATACTAGGTTGGCATTTTCTTTATAAAACAACTCACGAGTGAACTCTGCTCTTTGCTGCAGCAGGAGTATACTGATGTACAATAGAAAGAAAAAAAAAAGGAGGGTACACACAGCTCAAATATAATGTTCCTGCCACTTGTCCCTAAGAGCATTGAGTTCATCCTGCCAGTGGACTGCTGAAATCGCTAGAACTGAAGGCTGGCTTTGGCACATCTGTAACCACCTCTATCCAGTACAAGACACCTGCACAAACCACCTGCATAGTACGAACCATCTCCATCCAGGACAAGAAAGAAATTCTTTCAATTTAGGAGGACTAAAAAAGCCTCTCCTTGCAATCAGAAGAAAGGGCACAATTCTGAGCTATTTTAAATCCCTTTGCTGTCAATTAAAGTCTTAATTCTGTATTACTGATCAGTTAACAAGCAACAAACTGTTTACGCTTGGTAAGAGACGTGCAATTGTTTGAAGATCTAGTAGGTGATTTGAACAGCATAGAGCAGATTGGGTCAACAACTTTTACCAACAGCACACTGTGTTACTTATCACAACTTCCACCATTTGCAAGTATGATGCTTCCTGACTCAGTCTCAACTTTAGCACCACCTGTTCTTCTCAAAATGGTTTTTAATTCATTAAAAAGATGTGCTTCTTTATCATAATGAAATAAATAGCCTGTCTGATGTACTGTATGAATAATTTTTCCACAATCTTATTACTAATTTTAGGTTAGCAGTTTGCGATATTACATTTTTTTTGCATATATATATATATATATATATATTTCCAAATACAAATGTTATCAATAAGAAAGAAATCCTCAAAGGGTGTTACGTCCTTCTCAGTGAAGTGCAATTAAATCTATTCAACTAGATAGCCATAATTTAGTAAGGACATTCCATAAGCTAGTGATTTTGAAATTACGTTATAATACAAAGGAACCAATTTCCACATTAATTTGTATTAATGCAATGCCTTAAGATCAAGAATTCTCCTCATCCTGTTCTTGCCTACTGTGAAATCATTGCCTGAATTCCAGAAAAATCTAACACTTGAAAGGCAAAGCCCACAGAAAGCTCCCATGTTGTGCAGGACAGCTCTCACTCCCAAAGAACAGATGTTTCTTGTCGCTCTCTCTGGATCCATACTATTTATCTGAACACTTGAGCTCAGGAAACCTTGTAGAAGTTGTTCTTTGCTAGATTTTGTCTGCAAATGCAAAGAACCTCGAAGTTCTGTAATATGACTTTCTGCACCAAAATAAAAATCAAATACAGACATATGTTATTGTCCTGTAAAAAAAAAAAAAAAAGTTTGGTGAATAGCCAGTACTTTGGTTACTACAGTGCTCATAAATAACCTTCGCCTTTTTGAAACCTCCTAAAAGGTAAAAAACCTGTCATAAGTGAACTCTTAACTGAAACATCAGGAGGTACAATCCCCTACCATAGTAGATCACTTGCTTGATCCTCATCTGAGGTGACTCTGTCCCATTATGAAAATCCTTGTCCCACAGCCTTTTCATTTGCATATACCATGTAATACAAGAACAATCCTTTGTATAAATTATGTGTGTTCATGATTCATCAAGCTCCTTATCACAGAGATGTTTTTTGCACCACTGGATACAATGGCCCCTACAGGGGTTGAAGTCAGCCAAAACAGAAGCAACTCAGCCATGAACAAAAAGATTAATCAAAAACACTAATTTATGAAAGAAAAGAGGCCAGCAGTAACTCTATACTGCAAATATACACGCTGTATTTGTACATCTATTCAGGATGAAGGGCACCTACAGAGTCTTACCTAGCTCTGTGATGACAGTGAGTCTGAAAGGATATCTGGATAAATTTCACCAATTATATTTAAGAAGCTTTAAAATCATTAATATGTCAAAAATGCATGAGCTAGTTTTTCGACGGCAAGCTGTTACATAAATATTCACCTGCTTTCACTCCAGATTGCACTATATTTTTAAAGCTATTATGAATTCTTATTTTATCCTACTTCTGTTTTGATGGCTCATAACAGATGGTAGAATTATTTAGTTTGTCTTCACTTTATTGTGTACATACCTTATACATGTTTAACCCAGAAAGGATGCAAGTAAAGAACAGGAGGAAGGTACCCCATTACCCCGGTGCTTCCCTGGGGCAGGAGCAGAGGTTGCTTCGCTCCTCAGCATGTGCCGCTCCTGCCATGCACCAGCAGAAAAAGACAGCACTGAAGAAACCTCAAGTTGGAAAGCTGCCATGAGGACCAAAAGGGCAAACCACAGCAGGACTGGAAGGAGGAAAGCTGCTCTGCAGACCAGAGAAAACTTGTGGAGTTTGCATGACCTGGGAAAACTCTGAAGCTGGACCAATTCCTCCTTTGCAAGGGGCTCAAAAATGAGATTCACCTCACAGACCAGAGTTTCCTCTAGGTAAATGGCTATCTTGCTTCAGAATAACTGTGTGTGCTCGACTAAAACATAAATTTAGCTACTAGGAGGTTTCTGCTACCACCAGGTTTGTTCAGGCTGAAGACAGAAGTAGGGAACTTCCACCCTAAGACTCAACTCTGAGTTTTGAGACACAGCTTAAATGATCTTTTCAATAGCTCTTGAGATAAAGAGGTAAATGAAGAAGCTACAAACATGTATCAGCTAGCAATGCTGCAGGACTAAGTCTCTTAAAAGAGAGCTGCAGGACTAAGTCTCTTAAAGCCTATGGTTTGGGAGAGGGAATTGTAATTAAGTTCTTCTGAAATAATTTTTTTTTCTAAAAACAAAGTACTAGTCACCTACAGTCTCTCAACAGTCAATGATGAAAAAAAAAAAAAAAGAAGAAACAGAAGATTACCATAAGATTACCATTAGTCTTATTACAGACATACACATGCCCTCTAAAAAGTACCTTTTGGCTGTTCAGAAGACAAGGAAGGTTAGATGAGAAGACTCTCACCCCAAATCACCTGCAGAGTTAAGGGATCTCAGCTGCTGAGTTCTCCTTGCATTGCCTGTCGTATACTAAAAGCAGAAGCGGGGACCTATCTATAGCCGTGGTTCCAAAACCGGCAAGTGCTGTACTTGCAGTAACTTCCAAAAGATGAAAGCTCCTAAGTGCAGTTAAGGACCCCCTAAAATATGCTTGGTTCATCTAATAAAAACTATGATGGTAATAACAAAAGTAAAAAAAAAAAAAAAAAGTTTTGCATTATTAAAGCATGTATCTTAAAAAGAAACTAACATTCGAAGCCAAAACTTTACACTATGCTTTAAGTCCTGCCAGTCAGAAGGTCTGGTAGGAGCCCTAGAATTACAGCAATAGGACTTACCATAATGCGGACCCAAAGAAGAGCCCATTAAGGTAGCTGCTCTCAGTAAAAGTACCACTAATGACTTCAGGTTGGCAAGCAGCCCAACACAGAGACGATCACTTCCCATTCCAATAGTACTACTTGCTGTCAGCACTGCGGCTAATGGTGGTGTCTGTCATTTTTGCCACTGTTGACTGTGACAGCCAATTAAAATAACTAGTTTATGAACCGCTGGCTGAGAGGGAACCTGGTTGAGTAAAATGATTTCGCGTTGTATGAATTCAAAGGATAATACTTACATAACGTGGTTGTAAGAGAGACTATGGAGTTCCCAAGAAACAAAGCATTCATTATACATGATACTGAAGCATTACACATACGATGAGGTCAGAATATCTATACAGAACTTGAACATTTTAAATATTGTTATACTGATGATATGCAAACTCAAACCAAATCAAATACACGGAAATTTGTTTTGATAGCTTCATAAGGAATTCCTCAGTTAAAGAGGACCAAGACCTGTGATCCTATGAAATGTAACACAAGCAAGAAGTGCCCTTGCTTGGAATTCATTTTTCTGCTAAATTTCACTTCACGGAATCACAGCATCACTAAGTTTGGGGAGAGCAGCTGGAGGTCCCTCGTCCAACTTCACCCTGCACCACCCCTGCTCAAGCAGCGTCACCCAGCGCAGGTTGCTCAGGGCTGTGTCCACTGAGCAGGCATTCGGTCTGACTGCCTGTATTCGGCTGAGAGGCTTTGCCATTCTTTGGTAGCTGAGGCATCATGCTGTCCTCAAAAAAACACGCAGCACACGCCACGCGGTTACCAACAAGGGAGTGAAACACGGCGCGCACAGCCCACAGCGCTCTGGAAGGCTGGCAAGTCCTCGCTTCACAGAGGTAGGAGAGAGGGAAAGTGGCCCAGCAAAAAGTTCTCTTTTACTGCTTTTCTGTTTTGCCATTATGCTGCATTGAAAACACGGTTTGCATTCAGTATCTTCTTTCACATTTTTAACTTAAACAGAAACAAAAAAATCTTGCTCTACATACAATCTTCTGCCATCAGCCCAAGAGGTTCATAATGACCTACATCAAAAAAGAAAAAAAAGTAAAAAAAAAAAAAAAAAAACTACCGGAGCTTGTAGTTTGTGTTGCCACATACTATGCTTAAGGCTCAAAAAATCCTTTGACTTACGGAAGTGCAAAATAAATCCAAATTATTTTAAGATGATTTTTCAAGATGCACATAGCTTAGAGAGGCAATTAAATTTACCCGAAATATATATTCTGATGGGAGAGAGAAGTACGTTATCAGACCAAGTAATCTTATTAAAAATTTCAGCAGCTGTAAAGAGTTTAAATTACTCCTTTCAAGATTTATCAAGGTGCTCAAAGACAAGACAAAGACTCAGATAAACCATATACTGTAAGATAATTATAGATAATTTAACACACTGAGAAATCCTAGAGAAAGGACGGAAGGAAGGAAGGAAGGAATTGCATTCCTATTGTTATTCACTATTGCAAAAAGCTCTTATTTCAGTCAATAGACCTCAACATGCCTTATTAGAAAAAAAGGAAAAAAAAAAAAGAAAAAAGAAGTAGAATGACCTCCCACTTCATTGGTAAAGGTGCTATGGTCCACAGGAATAAAGTAACTGATATGGCTGGTCAATAAAAAGGGTGAAGAACAGCGTTATTCAAAGGCCACATATCATAACAGGAAACAGTAGAGTGTTTTATGCACAAACACCATGGATGGGAGTTTTCCTCTCCTGTTCTGGGACATTGCCACTTGCACCACTGGAAGACCACAGCAGACAAAAGCAAGCACAAGATGAAATCAGATCACATATATGGTACGTTAAAGTGAAGTTGTGTGGATTTCAGAAAAAAAATGACAAGTAGTTTAAGCTCTTATAGCACTGGCAGCCAGAGTGCTAAGCTGATGTTGAACGCAATATGGCCTGATAAATAGCCAGATAGAATCATTGGCTTAGGGTAGGTTGCTGTTTTTAGCTGCTGATGATACACTCTCCACTTCATACAAAAAGCTATGCCAATAAAGGATATTGGTTTTAGATTCTATTTTAATTATTTAGATAATTTTATATACTTTCTTTTTCTGAATATTTATATGGTATTATAATATGGAATAACTCTATTATGGTATATAGAGCTCTGGGCTGCGTAAGCAAAAGAGTGAGATACACATTAATACGTTGCTACTGCAATTTATATTTTTAAAGCATTCTTCAAATGATAAAGGCAAAAGCCAGAAATTCTCAAAGTATTTATTCCAAATACTGATAGTCTTAATTAAAACTAACAGCTCAAAAGGTATATTTTTAATGGTGTATGATTGGAAATAGCTTTGGTTTAAGTCTACGCCAAATTAAGAACCATCAGAAAGTACTGTGTGTTTTATTGCATAGCAGGGTTTATCATCTTTATCATCTAGTGAATAATTAAAAATGAAAATACAAAGTTTACAAGATCAGAGTACAACAGAGAAAACCAAAGTAAAATCTTGTTTCTGGCTTGCCTGTATCTTAGATGATCTAAACAAAACTCACTCTCTAGGATATCACTAAAATCTGGTTGAAATCTTAGACTCACTTGATTATGAGCATGTAATTTACCTCTCTGAAAGAAAAATAGATGGTGTAATTTCTCACTCTTTAATCTCTGAAGAGGACACACCATTCTCTACTTTTTTCTACCCAGTCCCATACCTCCTGGACGCTATTCCTCCACACTTCCCTGTATGGGCAGAGCTCCACTTGGTGCCATCAGAGCAGTTGTAGAATTCATTACAGAAACTGCTGTTGAGAAGCATGAGTATAAGAAGAGGAAGACAAAAGAATTGCCTCCCATTAGCTTCAGAATATCAGGTTCCCAAAATAAGAGGTGAATGGCACTCACTGTAATTCAAAGAGTACAAACTCTTTGAATTCCAGTCTGCGTTAGGAAACAGTACTCAAGAAAGGAAAGGACTGTTGACATTTAATCTACCACCTTCCTCTTACTAGTTTGTAAGTCAGGCAAATGCTGACAGGTGTCCCACCTGGTTCCTCTTAGCTGGAAGACAGGAATCAGTCCAGGATTATCGAAGTAGGAAAAATCAGAGACGTTCCAGAACAAAAACTCCAGGACCAGTCCAAAAACATCCATACAAAGGGAAAGCAGCAGTCTCCCACTTTAAATCACAATATGCACTGTAACGTAATCATTCATCCTCAGGAGGTAGTCAAGCAATATTTTGATTCTTGCCTTTCAACTGTTCTGAACAGCTTAATTATCATCCTTTGCTAAAATGGATGAATGCTGGAAGTTTTATTCTCCAGCCATGTTTATGGTATGTGTGATTGTTGAACTGAACAGTCCAATTCAGTAAAGCAAGACGAACTAAACCCAGCTTTTTTCTTGCACAGTGATTTTAAGAGACTTCTAAATAACAACAAAGAAATAAATGCAGGAGGACATATTGGAAAGACATGTTGGAAATAAAATTACTGACATTTGCAAGCCTTATATAGAAAACACCTCCTTCAGATGGCTTCTTCTCCAGATCCGCTCTATTGCTTTTGCAGCAGTTCTGTGCTTGTACTGACACATGGAACGTACAAATAGAAATACTTTGAAAGCACCATATCTGACTTAATAACTAATAAATCTCATTAAATGATCACTTCATTACAGAGTAGTACCCTTTCCTATATAAAGGCTGGGTTTACTTATAATTTAAAGCATAGACTGAGATCATGTTTCCAAAGCAAAACGTATATATTACTGGGCATATTTAGTTTAACTGATTTATTTTACTGATTCATTTTCACTTTTGCTTTCTTCTGTCATGTGATTCAATGTGACAGCCTATTACAGACTTAGAATTTCCTGTCTCATGTTTCTGACGCTTATATTAATAAGTGTATTTGCAATAATTATTTGTTACTACTTTAGAATTCTATTTAACATCCTCCACACAACAGTACACATTTATCCATGATGGTTCCACTTCCCCTCTGTAAAATACTGACTTCCTACTACCTGCTTGAGAAAAGACAGAATTTTAGAAAATTAATTTCTCACCCACCTACTGTTTACCCAGGATGCTCATAAAAGGCGTACCAAGTTACAAAACCAATGGTGTAAAAATAGACATAATTGTTTAAATGATTATTTGCCCTTCCAGTGCTTTATACTCATGATGGATGATAAATCACTTATGTTCTGTGACTGAATCCAATTAACACATCTATAAATAAATTAGAATTACTAATTAGTTTTTTTTTAATTTAAACGCTAATAATATAGAGGTAAGGGTCTGAACTAAAACCGGATTTTAGAGTTGTAAGTGCATTTAACAGTGAGATGCAAAATTCTGAAGTGTGCTTACTTACCCAGAACACAGTTTTCAATGAGTTGTTTCTGTGATACTGGCCACATGCTGATAAAATATTGCCTAATGTTTTTAATGCAATACAAATGCTAATCTTCTACAGCGTTTTAAAGTTCTTTCTTAAACACTGTTTTCTTTACCACAGGGTGCTGGTAAAGTGGTTTTACAGTTTTGAGCTGCTGTCTCCCCCAGATGAAGTAAACGTCCAAATTAAGTAATAGTTATCTAGCACTTCAAAGAGATAACTGGGGCTCCTAAAGTTATTTTTGTACATATCTTAGCTCTTTTGTCCACAGAAGACCTGAAAATGTTATTTATCGACTGCAACAGTATTTTGATATAGCAGTGTTCGTCTGTTTCTAGCATAGATGTGTAACAGGCTGTCATTTTTGTCAGAACCAAAGGCATTCTCCTTCAGATTGAGATCTGTAGGACTTGATGTAAAAGAGCTTGTTAAATAGGTTCCAAGAATATTCAGTTTGCTCATTTAATTGATTCAGTATTCTTTCCTATTTTTCTTAATTGGGTGAATAGCTAGAATATAGATAATACAGTACAAGGGTAAAATTACATGCCATATAAATTCTGCTACAAAAAATGTGTTAAAACAGTTCAGAATGAAACACATTTCAATTTTGTAACAAAAAAAATACATTTCAGTGACTTTGTAAGTCTCCCTTTAACTGTGCCTAGCATGAAAAAACAATGGAATAATGGTTATATTTAAAAATAGCTTATTACATGTTATTGATTGATATGCAGAGCTAGGGCACCCGGAATAGCATTAACTCTGCCCGCTGAAGACAATAGGTGACAATCACATATGATTAAGTCATTTTTTGCATTTGTGGTCTGAGAAAAATATCAAATGTTGGAGGTGGGTTTTTTTTTGGGGGGGAGGGTGTTAAAAAAAAAAAAATCTCTCCTAGCTTCTATCACAACGTGGCAAACTCAGAGAAATATCACTCAGAAACTGAATGGTCCAAGTAAAAACTATTTTAAAATGTCAAATTACATCAAAAAATGGCAGAAGGCTGGTGATAAAGGCAACCCATAAATTGTTCTAGGTACTAAGAAGATGAATTCTCTCCTATTCTACTAACTATACAGATCTCCTGACCTTCTCAGCTAATAGAAAGCAAGTATTGTGGTCCTAGAAAACATTATCAGATGCAGACAGGACCAGACACACAGAACATCTTCTAATCTACTTTCCTGCCCCTGGAAATTAGGAAGAAAGGTCATAATTCCTTTGCTGGAACGGTAGTGAAGTCACACTTGAAAGAATTCTTCTGTGCTACAAATCCATAAACTCCATAAAAGCAGGCTGCCCCTGTTCATCCACCAAACACTATGCCTCCTCCTGCAAGGAAGACTCGCATAGGAACCTTCTCACACAGCTGTTTTAACAGAGATACATGTAGTGGGAGTATTTCGTGTTCTCTGAGCCCAAGCTCTGTCACCGTATGATGTTTTCCAACATCGCCTTTGTAAAGGGAGCTAGTACGCTGTGGTCATGTAATCCTGGACAGGGTATATCACAGAATCATAGAATCATTTAGGTTGGAAAAGACCTTTAAGATCATCAAGTCCAACCACTAACCTGACTTATCAAGTCCCATCACCAAACCACATCCATAAATACCTCCAGGGATGGAGATTTCACCACTTCCCTGGGCAGCCCATTCCGATGCTTGACCACCCTCTCCATGACGAAGTTTTTCCTAATGTCCAATCTAAACCTCCTCTGGAGCAACTTCAGACCATTTTCTCGTGTTCTATCAGTTGTCACCTGAGAAAAGTGACCGACAGCCTCCTCACTGCAACCTCCTTTCAGGAAGGGAGCAATGAGGTCTCCCCTCAGCCTCCTCTTTTCCAGAGTAAACAGACCCAGTTCCCTCAGCCGCTCCTATGTTGTTTTCTAGTCCCTTCACCAGCTTTGTTGGTCTTCTCTGCACACGCTCAAGCAAGACAATGTCCTTCTTGTAGTGAAGGGTGCTGCCAGATGTATCTTTCCATGCACACACTCTCCCTTACTTCACGAAGGACTGTGAATGCATGTAAAACCACACTGTGCATGACAGCCAACCTCAGCTGATCCTTCTGTTTAACTTCTGAACTACTCTGGCTTGTGAGTATCCCATATCTTATTTGGTTAAAATAAGATTAAAATCTTTTTCTTTTTTTTTAAACCTTTGAATATCAGATCATATTCATAGATTTGCTTGGCTGAAAAATCCAAAATTCTGTCCAAATAAAACCTAAGGAAAAATTCAACAGTAGCCCTACGGAGCATATCTTTTTTTTATTATTTTTTCTTGTATAGAAACATCCTATGAACTAAGTACTCTGGTTGTCTCAAAACAGAAAAAAAAAATTGCTATCACTATTTTTGTTTTTAAATCTAAACAAAATGCCATAATGATAAGTGCCCCATGAAAACAGAGAAAAAAAATAACAGAATGACAACACAGAATACCCCAACACAGCTTCGATTCCAGACAGCCCAAATAGACAAAGAGTCTGCTTATCTGTTTAGGCCCATACTTCGTGCAATCACTATGGTATCTGAATGATGTTTTTAACCCAACAGCCATTAGCTTCATAGTAACAGACCTGATGCAGCAAGATGCTTTCATACAAAGGAGTACATTCCTAAGCTCAAGGTATTTAAGGTATTTAAAGTGCTTGCTAGTTCAGAATTCAAATGTGTTCTGCGTGAACACACATGTGAAGTGAAAATATGGTTGCTACTGAAATTAACAGATTTAGACGTCCTCTATGCATCATGGCTCAAATAATACAAAACTTCATTTGAATACTCCTACAACTAAAAGAAAAAAAAAAAAAAAAAAGAGAGAGAGACATTTCCCAACCTTGTGGTGAAATTTTGGTAAAATTCATTTGGTAATTCTTTTTTTATTTTAAGTTGTTTTCCCTTTCTGTGAGTGAATGTTGGTAGACTGTTCCAAACCTGTATCTTCAATGCAGTTTATCTTCCTATTCCATTGATCTTCTAAACAAGCAACTTCATACACTTTACATACTAACAGAAACGTAGTTTTGGGTGCTAGCATCCTAAGAGTTAAAAATATTCACAATAGCATGAGTACTCCATGTGAAATGTTTTTCACTTTTGTTCATGCTTCCCCACCATGAACGCTAATGGATGGGAATTGTGTGTGTGCTTTAGTGCTGCTGTCCCCCTGCTCTTAAAGGACTGCTTCATGTAGATGGGCATTTAAAAAATAACCATTACGTCTTGAAGATCATAACAATAATTTGCCAAGTTTCAAAGTCTTAAAAAGTAATGTAATTTCAAATGCAATAACACAACATTTTAACTTATCACCATCATTTGAAGACAGAACTGTTTGACCAACTGAAAGCTGTTTTCTCCCATGAAGCAGTGCTTAAATTATGACAAGAAGGGTCACTAATTCCACTGGAATCCAAGCTGAAAAAAAAAAAAAACAAAAGAGAAAAATAAATTGTTTATAAGCCAGTAGAAGTTCTCTTAAACCAGATCAAAGGGTTAGTATTGTTCTTATTTGATTTTCTTTCAGCATGACGAACTTTTAATCAGACAACTGGGTCTTGGAGAAGAGTACGGCATGGCTTATTTTTGTGGCTAATCATCAAGATAAACTATCTTGTCCCCGTCTCATTTGACCATAAAAATTACTGCAGGAAATGAATTATTTTCAGAACCTATGAGGTGCAGAAGCAGATCCACAATAATTGATGCTCACAGAACTTCACAGAAGTTTACTGTAAAAGACAACAAAGCTGCTTAAGAAGGGAGCTTCCTAGTGCATGAAGGCCATAAATGAGAACACGGGCTTTAATTTCTGCTGGCAACCCTGCAGAAACCGCACTTGGTCAGCAGACTGCTCCCTTCAGCTGAAATTGCCAATTTTATATCTTTGTGAAGTAAATATTGGAAAAGGTACCTGAGATTTACTAGCTGCCCCTATGTCTCACTGTAGATGCCGTACACCAGATAAGGGAAGGGAGATATTAAAACCCTGTAAGAAAGTCTGCAGAAGGGCCTCCTAATAATTACAGTCCTTTGTCCTCAACACAGGAGGAAGCTCTCCACAAAGCCTGTAAGCAGCTTTCAGATCTCCACCCTTCTCTCCCTATGAAAAGCCTTGTTCTTCACAATCACAGAGCCTCTGTAATTCCCATACAGTCAAATGCAAAGTGCACAAATCCTAAAAATACTGTGTTTTGGCAGTCAGATATTTCTTCAGAATTTTTTGATATCCTGTAAATCAACGGACTTA